>NC_073696.1:147505037-147873344 GCF_029784165.1 Wyeomyia smithii | reverse complement strand
ATATATATATATATATATATATATATATATATATATATATATATATATATATATATATATATATATATATATATATATATATATATATATATATATATATATATATATATATATATATATATATATATATATATATATATATATATATATATATATATATATATATATATATATATATATATATATATATATATATATATATATATATATATATATATATATATATATATATATATATATATATATATATATATATATATATATATATATATATATATATATATATATATATATATATATATATATATATATATTATCGAACTGCTTATGCAACAAGCGCTTACGAGTGCCTCAAGTGGTTCAATAATAGCCCGACGACACCCATATACTTATCTAAAACAGATAAGTAAACGTTCACGGTGATTAATCTAACCAGTAGACACCCATATATGTCAAATTAAATTAAAATAAATTTCATTCAGCTAAACACCACGTAGCGCGTCGTTACTCAGAGACGGAAAAAACTTAAAAATTACACAGTTTCTACCGAAAAATTTGAACTAACTAGCAACGGATAGTTTTAAAGTTATCATAGCAATTAAACGAATAATCCCAAAAAGACTATTTGAATCTCATTTTTAATTATGTGTGCAATTTTCAGGAATATGGAAATAATCTTCTGGAGTCTGGAGTACATGGAGCCCTCATCGCGTTAGATGAAAGTTTCGATGCTAATTCATTAGCTCTGGCATTGCAAATACCGACGCAAAACACACAGGTGATCGTTGTTCATACGTCTTTTCAAAAAATGCTATAATTTCGTTTTTACTCTGAGCTAGGTTTGAGGTAGAGTTACGTCTTACCGCAACATATACAGGGGTCCAATTTTAAAAACCAAAAGCATCGAGAGCGTGACGAAAATTGTCCACTTTCAAATGTTTAAACTCAAATCAAATGTTAAAACATCGATGAAAATCATCTATGCACCCGCCCAAACGCAGCAAATTGTAATTTTATATTTCTAACTATTCTATTATTGAAAATTGTCAAGCCTTGTTGAAACGTAGATTTCGACCTCTGATTGGTCGCTTAATGTTTGCTTTCCCTATTTTTTTTGTAACTTTTTTTCGTTTCACCTGATGGCGAAAAAACCGCGCATCACTACGAGGAGAAAGTGAGACCATTCTCTCTCGGAAAATTCGAGTGAAAATATGTTTGATATTTTGCCTGAGCAAGAAGCAGGTGAAATGGAAGTTATTGCTTATGAATCTAAACAAAATATTAATTCTTTTAAAAGGAAAAGTTGAAGTTACCAATCAATTGTTTAGTATTTAACTGACAATATGTACAAATTTTTCACCTATGACACAAAGAACGCTACGCCGTTCAAAGTTGTCTAGAAAGGCCTCACTAACGATCAAACTGTTGATGAGATCAAAATTACTGAATTACTGGGCGAAGCTACTTCCCAAGTAATTTTCATAAAACAGAAATCACGAGGTGAAAACAGTCACAGAACTGGAATTTCTCTTGTTATTCATTTAATTCGTTTTAACCGCACTGAGATTAAAAAAATTCAAATTTTTCAAAAAAGCACATGCTATCTATAATGTGCGGGTAAAAAAGAAGTTGTAAAGCAAATTTGGCGAAGGTGAAAAGCATATCACCCAATGCCGTATTTGCCAACGATATTGTCATGGATTTAAATTCTGTAACATGGAACAGGAATGTCTCATTTGTGGAAACTCTTCGCTCGAAAAGGACACATTTTCTGTGGAAGTGAGTAAATATTTTCGCTGTGCCAGAACAAACCATATGTCAAATTTTTACCAATGCCCTGTCCGTTTAGCTATTGTTAAGGCAAGGTAAACAAAATTTAATTTCTCAAAAAAAAAAACAAACTTCAAAACATATTGATAATTTCCGGTTGTACCGCCCAGTTTTTCTATTACTGTACAGGATCGCTTATCGTATGCACAGGTTCCAGGTAGTTTGAACATTATTCCGACTAATGTAGGTAGATCGAAAATGACCGTTGAAGTGGGGGTAAAGCAAAAACGGTGGAAAACAAAAATACATTGATTACTCCAGCTAATATTGGTACCGAGAATTATTTCTAATATCAACTGCCAGGGGCCTATCACGACAGGTAAACTTTCTTTTCTGCAACAGGCAATGTTCGATCTAAGAACGCCATGTTGCAGGCAAATTCCATGTTAGAAGCTATTAAAATTAGAACAAATTTTACAATCACTATCATTTCAAATTCAAAACTCATTAATAATTGTAAATAAATAAATCAAAATTTTAAATTGGAATGCTCGCTCATTGATAGCCAATGAGAATGAGCTTCTTAATTTTTTAACAGTTTGTAATGTGCACAATGTAATGATTAATGAAGCCTAACATTAAATTGAGATATGATCCCATTTTCGTGATTCATTGATATAACAGAATTCAGGGTTCTGGTGCTGGAGTTGCAATTGTAATCCATCGCCGGATCAAACATCGTGCTTTTCCTCATCTTGAGAAGAAAATTATTGAGATATTTGGAATTGAAGTTCAAACTGAACTTGGGATTTTATTTATTGCCGCAGCGTATTTATCATTCAATGCACTTATCATATCATTCAAACTTACCAGAAATCGTACAATTTTTTTTTTCTAATCGGCGATTTTAGCGCTAAACATCGATCATAGAACAACTCTCAAAGAATTCCAATGGCAAAATTTTATTCAATGATTGTTCCTCAACATTTTATTGTATTTTATCTCGAATAGTCCTACAAGTTTTTCTTCTTATGCATGTAGTATGTAGTGAATTGATCACACATGCTGATTTTGATTCTGACCATTTTCCATTAACTTTTTCCATATCACATGGATCAGTTTTAAACCCTATGAGCTCTGTTTTTAAGAAACTCCCAGATGGTCTCGAGGCACGATGCTGGCCTAACAAGTCAGTCGTCGTAGGTTCGAGTCTCGGCTCGGGAAAGACTATTAGTGTCAGTAGGATCGTAGCGCTAGCCCCGCAATTGTCCTATACACTTAACTGTTGGCTGCGAAGTCTGTGTATAACAAACAGAAGGTCATGTTCCGAATCGAAATATAGCACCAAGGTTTTGCTTCTTTTAGCTCTGTTTTTAATTATCACAAGGCATAAATATAAAACTTGTATTGACAATAATTTCAATAATGAATCAGATTTGCAAAACGATGTGAATATTGATTTCGCTTTGGAAGCAATAAAAAGTATTTTAAAAACTATTCATGATAATTTACAAAAAGAGCAGAAACATAGATTTACTTTTCTGAGAAATCAAAATTTGGATACTAAAGCTGATAAGCTGAAACCATGTTGAAAACTGAAGCTGTCGAAGATTCTTAAGAAACCTTGAAAGCCTATTCCAGTTTTGAAAGATGGTGAACGTTCTCTTGTATCCAATTAAAATTACTCCAATTTTAAAGCCAGAGAAAAATCCAGCTGAGGTTTCAAGTTATCGACCAATCATTTTGCTTTTTTCGATAAGTAAACTGTTTGAGAGAATTATTCTTAACAGAATGATGTCACACATCAATGAAAATTCAAGTTTTGCAGATGAACATTTTGGATTTCGCCATGGGCATTCCACTACTCATCAATTGCTCAGAGTTGCTTATATGATACGAACTAACAAATCTGAAGGTTATTCCGCTGGAGCTGCTCTTTTAGACATAGAAGAAGCATTCGACAGTGTTTGGTATAAACGTTCGATTGCGAAATTGCTTACTTTTATTTTCCAATTTTTTTGTTCAAAATTTAAAAAAAAATATCATACTGATCGAACTGTATAGGTTGTCTATCAGAATACAAAATCTGATAGATTTCCCGTCAGAGCGGGTGTGCCTCAAGGTTCAGTCCTGTACAACATACAGGGGATAGTCAAAACAAGTAGGATAGGCAAAATTTTGATGAAATTTGAAATGCTATAGCTTTGCTAAACGTTATTCGATTTTAATAATTCGAACACCATTGAACTGGAAAACTTTTGAAGTTTCATTTTCTGACCCCAGATCTGGCCTAGGTCACCGGATATAGGAAATATTCCTGAGTTCCGGTAGGCATGTCAAACCTGCTAATTTTTGGATGGATTTGGTAATGGGTTACCTGATAAAAATGCTCATTTGCTTCATGGGCATAGATGACAAAATCATTTCTGGAGCGAATGGTTCATCAAGATTCGGAATCTGCCAAGAACTCATCGAGAAATGGCTATTTTTCATCCGGAAGTCCTCAGAGGAACCTTTAGTAGGGGGCATTTACGTTTTTGCACCAAATATAGCGTGTTACACCTCTATCTTCAGCGTCGCACGCTGTTTTTGATGCAGAAATGTAAATTTCCCCATTCCGGGTTCCTCCGGGGCATCTGAATCGTTCCGAGAGTGGCCAACGTAATATGTATTTAAAAAATATGTCTTTTGGATGATTCCTGATGAAAAATCCTGAAGATAGATGTGTCGCATGCTATATTTTGATGCAAAAATTTAAATTCTCCCACTATGGGTTACTTCGGGGCATCCAGGTTGTTCCGGAAGTGGCCAATGCAGCCTATATTCAGATATCTGTCTTTTAAAAGATTCCTGATAAAAAATCCTGGAGATAGAGGTGTAACACGCTATATTTGGTGCAAAAACGTAAATGTCCCCTACTAAAGATTCCTCTGAGGACTTCCGGATGATAAATAGCCATTTCTCGATGAGTTCTTGGCCGATTCCGGATCTTGATGAACCATTCGCTTCAGAAATGATTTTATCATCTATGCCAATGATGCAAATGAGCATTTTTATCAGGTAACCCATTACCAAATCCATCCAAAAATGAGCAGGTTTGACATGCCTACCGGAACTCAGGAATATTTCCTATATCCGATAACCTAGGCCAGATCTGGGGTCAGAAAATGAAACTTCAAAAGTTTTCCAGTTCAATGGTGTTCAAATTATTAAAATCGAATAACGTTTAACAAAGCTATAGCATTTCAAATTTCATCAAACTTTTGCCTATCCTACTTATTTTGACTATCCCCTGTATCTCGATTTTCTCAGCATCGGCTGAACCGATTCGATTGTTCTTAGTCGCGTTTGAAAGAGCTAAAAGTCTAGTTATTTGACGAAAAATATCGTTTTGATCCAAAGGTTCTTTCAGAAATGACGTAACGAAATGTAGTCTGCTTATATAGGAACTGATAAACTAACCGATTTTTTCTTTCAGCGGTTTGACTGATTTGAGTCCTTTTGGTGCTAGATGCGTTTGTTAGGATTTGGAGGGTAGATTTATATTCAAAAATATACTTAAAATCAAATGATAATTTCCAAAGGTACGTTGAAAAAAATTAACAAAACAAAACTTGTGGAAACGCCTAGTACATTGCAGTAGTTTGAAGGTAACCAATTGAATGATATTATGCGTAGTGTACAAAAACAATCTTGAAAAATACATTTGGATTATCTTAGCAATGTATGTATTGATTTGATTTCCTTGGCTGCAATTGGAAGGGCTTGGAGGTCATTAGGTCATCATCGGACATTTGTTTGATCCGATGGCTCATGCAAAAGTTACAAAACAAAACGTGTATACATGATATGAGACCAATTAAACATGCTATGATAGCAATTGAACAAAAAAAAATCCTAACATCGGTTTGACCAAATGAAGCAATTTGGTGCTAGGAATGTTTGTAAGAATATTCTGAAATCTATGCTAAGCAAAGTAAGCAAAGCCTTGGTACTACATTCCGATTCGTTCATTATACACAGACTTCGCAGTCAAATGTTTAGTGTAAAGGACAATTGCGGGGCTAGCGCTACGATTCTACTAACACTAACAGTTTCTCCCGAGCCGAGAGCTGAGCCGAACCCACGACGACTGGTTTGTTAGACCATCTCGGGAGATCCATTCTATATTTATTTCAATATACCTAAAAGTGCGAGTACACTTGTCTTGCAGTAGACATAAAACTGTGTAAATGTTGAACACTGCTCAACCAGGCTGTGCAAACACTAAATAGATACTATTTGCATTAGCGTATTCGTAACCCATATGTGTGTCTCACACTGGGATTAGCGTATTCGTAACCCATATGTGTGTCTCACACTGGGATGAAACAAATAAACACATACTTTTACACATGTCCCACGTAGCCTTTTGATTGATTTGATTTTGTTGCGAGTTACAAGAATGCACCTTTATATATTTCTAAAATCAGTCAAACCGCTGAAAAAAAAATCAATTAGCTTATCAGTTCCCATGTAAATTGATCACCTTTTGTTACGTCATTTTTGAATGAACCTTCGGATCAAAACGATATTTTCCATCAACTAACTAGACTTTTAGCTCTTTCAACGCGACTAAGAACAATCGAATCGGTTCAGCCGTTGCTGAGAAAATCGAGATATATTGGTCGTAAGAATGAAAATAAACACACATACACATACTTCCGCACACATACACACCTTATTCGATTTTTGAAACAGGATTAACTGGTACCTATAGCTTCAGGTATGAAAGCACTCAATGAAAAAAATATGTTTGGGGTAAAATTAGGTTGTTTCTTGTCCAAAATAAATTCGAATGTTGTATGTGTGGAAATCCACACACCAGGGTAAACAACGTAAGTTTTTAAATATCTCATCAACCAAAAATATTTTTCCCTTGGTGAAAATGTATTTTGTGTAAGATTGTGATTGTGTAAGATGGTTTAGGAATTGTCAAGAAGTTTCATCAAAATCGATCGAGAAGTTTTCGAAAAAAAAGTAGGAGGTTGTATCCAAGACACGACCGCATAAATGACGTAGAACTACGTACACTATTAACAAATGCATTGAGTGTTTCATTACCCTAGTAACACAACTGGGTTTATCAAAGATTTATAGCGCTATAAAACTTTGATAAAACCGATATTTTTACTTGGGTAATGAGTTACAATGTCTTATAATGAAGGGTTGTGAATTTCGTGAACCGGATTCAGCAGTCAGCAGAACGTGCCGAGTTAGGGTGGTAGTGTGTAGAAGCCACCACGTAAAAGTAATACTGCACTTCTTGGAGTACAAAACAATTTTCACATTTTGTGCCGTGCTGAGTACGAAATTTATGTCTGTGGTCGGGAACCTTCATGTGGTTATGGGAAATCCCATATCCATCAACCCATTCATCTATTATCCCATCATTTCAACTAAGCAATATCCCAAATCGTCACCACGGCATCAATCCCCATAGTATTCACAATATTTTTTGTTTTATTTTTTTGCCTTGAAAAAGGCATTTTACTGTTCAAAATCGGTTGCTGATCGCAACCTTTGTGCTGCCCCAACTGTGGGGGAGTTAAGATACACGGACAACATGCACTGTGGAAGCTATTTCACCTTCTGTAAATTAGACGGCCGCGACAGATGTAACTGCTAGAATCCGCACATAATGCTTGCTTACGTTGTCAAAAATTATCAACTTTCAATGGCTTGTTTATTTGCCTTGAAAAAAGGCATTTTGCTGTTCAAAATTGGATTTGGTGATGACGATCTTTATGCTGCCCCAACAGTGGGGGAATAATGGCAGTCTGGCGAGGCACGCTGAGAAGAACCGCGCTGTTACTGAGACATGGTGACCAACCACAGCGCAAGTGGTTTATTTAATTTGAAGGTAGCCACAGGCGCAACCCGTTGTTACTTCTGAGTGCTGTATCTGCTTCTACTGCTGTCAACGTTGTGGACGGTCCATCCAGCTCACCTTCCGACTAATGAATGTAGCTAGTTTTCCCAGAAACACTCTTTTATAGCCGAAGGGTGCTACGTAATAGGCCACGCCCTTATTTTCAGTTGTCTAATTCTCTAATATTCTTTAGACGAATTATTCCACAATTCGCATTCGATGTTTGTTTCCAGCGAATAAACACCGATGGTGCTCTCACACACGCAACGGTTTTAACCCGTATTTTATTGCGTGTAACATCAAGCGATTTCGTTTGCTCGTTGTTGCGTGTTGCATCATGTTGCAACTTGGCAGTTGAGTGACGACGCAATTCTGTTCATGCTGATTGATAGAATCGACTTTATATCAGTACTGCATATTCGAATTAACTGCCTTTGTGAATGCGTTCTAACAGGGCAGTTTGTTATTCAAAATCGGTTATGTTGATCGCAGCCTTTGTGCTGTCCCAACAGTGGGGGTATTAACTAAATAAACTACAACAGAATTTGATTGCTAGGATCCCGCGAAGAATGTTTGCTTGTGTTGATGCTAGGAAATTTTCACCCTTCAATTACTTGTTTATTTGCTTTGAAAAAAGGCATTTTGCTGTTCAAAATCGGTTGCTGATCGCAACCTTTGTGCTGCCCCAACAGTGGGGGAGTTGAGATACACGGACAACATGCACTGTGGAAGCTATTTCACCTTCTGTAAATTAGACAGATGTAACTGCTAGAATCCACACAGAATGCTTGCTTACGTTGTCAAAAATTATTAACTTTCAATGACTTGTTTATTTGCCTTGAAAAAAGGCATTTTGCTGTTCAAAATTGGATTTGGTGATGACGATCTTCATGCTGCCCTAACACGGGGGAATAATGGCAGTCTGGCGAGGCACGCTGAGAAAAACCGCGCTGCTCCTGAGACGTGGTGACCAACCAGAGGGCTAGTGCTGCTGCTGCGGGAGGACGACTGCTGTTGGCACTGTCTAGAACTATTATGAGCGGCTTCGGCTGAAACAGGCTCTTATAAAGGCCAAATAGCATGTTTTCAATTGCAAGGTATATGATTCTGTCGACCGTGCTTGGGAAGCAATCATATAACGACCAATCAGAGGACGTAATTTTTGTTTAAACAAGGCTTGACAATTATCAATAGTACAATAGTTTGCATAATCAATCAACAATTTTCTACATTTGGGTGGATGCGTGTATAATTTTCCAAACAATTGCTGCAAAAATGAAGTAAATCGGTTGAAAACAAACCGATTTATAAGCATTTAAAAAGGGACATATTTCGTCCCCTTTTCGGTAATAGTTTTCCTATTTACATCCCTATGTGGTAGGCTAAAGAAAAACGTAGTTCTACGTCAAAATCAAAACAAAATTCATTTGTGTGGTTTTCCACACAAGGGTTCAATGAAGGTTGAAATAATGTTTGTGCTCGTGTGTGCATTGGAATGGTAAATATGCTGCGGCAATAAATAAAATCCCAAGTTCAGTTTGAACTTAAATTCCCAAAGTTTCAAAAACTTTCGTCTCAATGTGGGGTAGAGCACGATGTTTGATTCGGTGATGAATAACAATTGCAACTCCACCGCCGGAACCCTGAATCCTATTATATCATAGACTGTTCCGAAAATTATAAATACATCTTCTTTCTTGAATAAAACAAAAAATACAGGATTTTTCGGGTCATTTTAATCTGAAATATAGATAATATGTGTTTTCTTTCCAGTTTTAACTTTTCTCTTAACACTACTGATAAGTTTTTGCACAGTGTGTTCTCCGACCATTTTTACCACTTTAAGCCAATCTTTTTTAAATTTTTCAACATTGTCCGCTGGTTTGACATATTTCCTCAGCTTTGCTTTGGTCAAAGCCCAAAAAGGTTCAATAGGGCGAATTTCAGGGCAGTTTGGAGGATTCATCTCCTTTGGGACACATGTGACATTAATTGTTTTATACCACCCTAGTGCATCCTTAGAGTAATAGCAGGAAGCAAGATCGGGCCAAAAGATTGGAGGATTGTTATGCTGCTTAACCATGGGTAACAACCTTTTCTGCAAACACTCTTTCACGTAAATTTTACCATTCATTGTGTCATTCGTAATGAATGGACGAGATATTTTCCCACATTCACAAATGGCCTGCCAAACCATTACCTTCTTGCCGAATTTTTCGGTGTAAATGGCTTTCACTGGTCCAGGGACATCCTTACCCTGCGGTGATGTATAAAATTGCGGTCCTGGCAGAGTCTTATAGTCCAGTTTTATGTAGGTTTCGTCATCCATGATAACACACCCCATTTTTTTTGGTCAGAGGTTTGTCATAAAGCTTCCTAGCTCTCGGTTTCACAGATTCAGCTTGTTTTGGATTTCGTTTTGGCTGTCTCTGCTTCAGACGGGTCTGCAGATCCATTCTTCCCTTGGCACGCATAACGTTACTCGCCGAGGTTCCAAGCTTTCTCGCCACATCTCGTACTGATACTGAAGGATGCCGCTTGTAGTATTCCTTAACCTTTTTGTCCATTGTGGGATCAACAGGCCCGGGTTTTCTACCACGTCTTGGGGCATCAGTAAATGTGCACTCCTCACAATACTTCCGCACTGCGGTTTGAAATGCTCCGACACTTATACCTTCTTCTCTGGCTAATTTTCTTATAGAAAGACCACTCACGGTGCCCCATTTGTGCACAATTCGCTTTCTTTGGAGAAAGGCCACGCATTTTCAAAATTTCGCACTAAATGTTAGAAAAAATGACAGCATCTGTTTCTTTTGGATGTAAACAACAGGACGCAGCCAACGTTTGGTTGGATACTGCACGTTATTTGAAATGACGGTTGATCGTAAGTGTATTTATGATTATCGGAACGGTCTATATGAACCACGTAATTGGGATCATATTTTAATTTGATGTTAGGTTTCAAAAATGTTTCAGTTATAATTGCAATATGCACTTTATTTACTGTTAAAAAATTAAAAAGCTCATTCTCATTGGGCTTCAATGAGCGAGCATTCCAATTTAAAATTTTGATTGTTTTATTCAAAATCATTGCCAAATTTTAAATTAGAAACAATTATAATTATAAAATTTGTTCCAATTTGAATGGCTCCAAACATGGATTTTGCCTGCAACATGGAGTTCATAAGATCGAACACCTACTTACCTTCCATATTAATGGTCTTATCCGAACTACCAACATTAGGCGGTATAATGTTCGAATTATGTGCAACCTGTGCATACGTTAAACGAGTATGCAATGGAGTAGAAAATCTGGGCGGTACTGGTATGTTTGAAGAATTTTGTTTTGAAGTTTGTTTTGATTGGGAAATTGAATTTTGTTTACCTTGCCTTGCCTTAACAATTGCTAAACAGACTGGGCATTGGTTAAAATTTGACATATGGTTGCCGTGACAATTCGCACAGTGAAAATTTTTACTCTCTTTCCCAGACATGTGTCCTTTTTGTGAGGAGAGTCTCCACAAATGAGGCATTTTTGGTCCATGTTACAGAATTTTGAACCATGGCCATAACGTTGCCAAATACGGCATTAGGTGATATGCTTTTCACCTCCACCAAACTTCCTATAAATTTCACACTTTACACGCACATTATATAAAGCATGTGCTTTTTCAAAAAAAAAAAAAAAAAAAGTTGTTAACCTCACTGCGCACAGTGGGGCAAATTGGTCCGTTGGTGCGACAAAACCTTATAACTTCTTAACAGTTGTTTCTACAGTGTTCATGTCTTCGGCAATGTTGTTCAACATAAAAACATCTTTTTGAAAAATGTATTCAGGCAGCTTTATTTTTTTATACAGATGGCGCTGACATCTATCTTCTGGATAAATGGTGCTATCCATTTTGTTTCTTCAAAAAAGTTGTTTATATCATCAATTGACATAAAGTTGTCGAACATATTACAACTGTAGGACGGACCGTTAACGAGATAAAATTATTTTCATTATTCATAAACCCAAAATTTCAGTAATGAATCAAAGCTGGGACTTAAGTACATATGTTTCAATTTCAGATATATTCGAATTTCCGAGTCATCACGAAATGAATTATTGGAAGTTTGTAGTTGCCTTTGTATAGTTTTTTTGCCAACCTATGATGTGTCATAATTTTTGAGAAAGAATATAAAATATAATTTTAATGTTATTGTTTGTGACACAATATTTCAAATAGGAACATTGTTCAATTAAAGATTAGTTGGTCATGTTCCCTTTCTAAGAGCTCCTCTTGTTATATTTTATTCCATTTGGCATAGATACTAAACGCTTAGTTTTGTTTAAGACACTTAGTGGGGCCAAAGCCGAAAAACGTGTAGTGAACCGTAGTTTTCCGAAAGCTAATCTTAAGAGAGAAGAGTAAAGAAACGTGTAAAGCCTTGCTATTCGATAGTATAATTGGAACTAATTTTTTATTGAGATGAAATCGATAAGTAATAGTAGTGGTGTTGGAAATATATAAAAATCTTGACATGATATCGGCAAAAGGCCTTTTCTCCCACAATGGGCCAATGGGATGTATCGCGCCGACATAAGCCGCCCACCAAATTCCTCTCGGGAATTTCCTCTCCTAGTTTTCCTGGAACGTACTCGTCATGGTTCAAAGGTAGAACTCGAATTTTTCTTACATCACGCTGAACGACACCTGTTGCGGTTTTCACCGATACCACCCTAGTGTATCCGTCGGGTCCCGGGAATGCCTCTATGATGCGGCCTATAGGCCATTGCTTCGATTTGTCGTCCTTCTCCGCAAGCAAGACTTACGCTCCTACAGGTATATTTCGACCGAATTGTTGCCACCTTGTCAGACGTTGAAGAGACCGTACGTACTTTGATTGCCATCTTGATCGAAATTCCTGTGATTAACGCTGTATATAGTTCCATCTGGACAACGAGTTGATCTGACGTTCTAACAAATTGAGCTCTGGAATTGGTGTGAGGGGTCGTCCGATCAAAAAATGAGCAGGCGTTAGAGCTTGCGGATCATGTACGTCATTGGAAATTGGGGTTATCGGACGCTAGTTCATTGTAGCCGCTACTTGAGCAAGAAAGGTTGACAATTCCTCATTGGTGAAAATTTGGTCACCTGCAGTCTTTTCTAGCAGCTGTTTCGCGGACTTAATTGCCGATTCCTAAAGCCTACCGTGATGTGGTGAGCGAGCTGGTATGAATTGCCATTCAACTCCCTTGTTCGCCAGAAAGTCACTCACTTGATGATTATGCTCAGCGAAATTGATGTACCTATGAACGTCACGAGTTATTTTGATGCCAAGCGAAAGTTGGTTGCATTATCAGAAACCATTTTTGCGGGTAAACCGTAACGACAGGTGAATCGAGTAAATGCAGCTAGAAATGCGTCTGTACTTAAGGTGGAAACAGCTTCCAAATGCACGGCCTTCGTGGAAAAACAAATGAAAAGCGCGATGTATCCTTTACTCGCGACTGCTCCGCGTACTCTGCGGCCCACAACGCTTATTGGACCCGTCTAATCAACACCAGTAATCAAAAAGGGGGGTGTGGTATGACATGATCGGCTGGGAGCTGACTCATTTGTTGATAAGCTTGTAGAGGTTTAACTCGAGAGCAGGTTATGCATTGTCTGTAGACCTTGCGCGCTACACTTGTTCCATGTGTGATCCAGTATCTTCTGCGCGAGACTGCCAGTAACGTTTGAGGTCCGCAGTGATTATGCACAGTATGATACTGTTGCAGAACAAGAGCAGTAAGAATACAATTGGATGGCAATACAATTTGATGTTTCGAATCATAGCACAGATTAGCTTGTTGGATCCTTCCGCCCACCCTGATGAGTCAAGCCTCGTCCAAAAATGGTCTGAGTTGGCGCAAGGAGCTTTTTCGACTTAAATCCCTTTGTTGCTGTAAAGCATTAAATTCTTCGAAATAGAATTGTCGCTGAATGTGTTTAATATAGATAATCAGAGCTCGATCAATTTCCCTTTGTGAAAGGATGGTTGACTCCATTGTTTCTACACGGCGAAAACGAAGAATGCGAGCAGTGATACGAAGAAGTTTTTGTAGGTTTGGATAGTATGGCACTACACCGCGCGAAATTGAGTCAACAGGATTCAGGTGCGTATCTATATGACCCCAATTTATTGCTGTATGATGGGTAACTATTCCCGCCACGCGATTGGCAACGAAGGCTTTCCAACGCGACGCGCCTCCATTGATCCAAGCTAATGCAACTTGAGAGTCAGTCCAAGCACGTATTTCATAGAAAGCTTGATCGACGGCTGCTGTTACATTTTTTATTAAGCGAGCTAGTATACGCATGGCTACTAGCTCTAGCCCTTGTTTCCTATTGGAGCCAACTTTGACTTGGCGCAGAGCAGATGCGAGGCGATAGTATCAAATCCGTTAATCGTTCGAACATAAACACCCGCTCCCATAGCTCGTTCGGAAGCGTCACTGTAGCCGTGCAGAACCAGATGAGATGTACTCCGAGTGCTAACCACTCTCCGAGGCATCTGAAATGTATTAAAGGACGACAGACTTTGGAGCAAATCATACCAGGCATTTATCAACTCACCGGGTGGAGAGGCATCCCAGGCCACCTTCAGTTCCCATAGTCGCTGCATAATAAACTTCGCCTTTATGACAATCAGTGCGCGCAATCCAAAGAAGGATGATGAGCGTCAGCGATGATTGAGCTAAAAAGCGCTGGATGTGTTGCGTTGCTATTTAAAGCGGTCTATTGTACCTTTCCTGTAGTTTAGCGAGCGCGGGAGCATAATTGGCATCCTATTCTAAGATGAGAAATTAAGGAACCAGCTTCGCCAGCCAGATTAGTTTTCAAGAAGTATAATTTTTGACTGTCCTGCAAGTTTGGGTTTTTATTAATTATCAAATAAATCGAAAAATGACGGCCAGCTTAGAATATCACCACTGCACACTGGGCCAGAAATTAAATCTAGCGGAACGAAATTAATAGCGCTCGTAGGGTTTGACCAATCGGTTTCCGATCTTCTATAAACGGATCTACTCTCAATAAGCCTGTGCTTCTGTACTCGGATGAAAACGACGTAATTATTCAATTTCTATCGAGAAAAAATTTGTAAGAAATTAATTCGGGTGAACTCATTAAATTATCACATAAAAACGTGAAATTCAGACAATTTTTACAAAAACTCGTAGATCTCTGAAACTCGAAGAGATAGAAATTTTGTATATTCTGTAAAGTTTCATGGAATTTAGATATCTACAACTTTGTCTAATACCGCAAAGCTCTAGTGTGTAAGGAAAAGAAGTTGGCATCGCAACGCCACCTTTCCGGATAAATTCCGAACCAATTTAAGCATCCAAAATGACGCCCTAACTATACCAAGAAACTTTGTAGAAGATTGGAAACCGATTGGTCAAACGCTAAGAGCGCTATTAATTTCGTTCCGCTAGATTCCATATCTGGCCCAGTGTGCACTGAATGTGGGAATGTTCATCCTTGGAAGCTTGACATCTGAGAAGTTTGTAACACTTTGATCAGTGGTCATCGCTGGAGGTGTCATTGTAAAATTGGCAGTGAAATTGCGAAAGAATAGCGCTTGCTGCTCTGCTAGTTGCCTGATAGCATCGCTGCCATTTTGCATAGCGGGTGCCTCAGACGAAAACTCAAGCAAATTACTTCCTCTTCGAAATTAGCCATATGATCAAGCAATCCCTCTACATTTTCCTTGGTACACTCGTCTATTATTCTTTGATGAAGGGTTAGATAGGCTAGCCAAACATTTTGGAGGTTATCGAGTTCTGTATGGATGTCGGTATCTTCCGGGTCATCGCTATCGCGAAGTTTTTTCAGTACGTTAGTCGTACGCTTCAATCAGGCTTCTACTGAACATCTTTCACGAAATAATTTGTCCATTTTTCTCTTATGAACGGTATCACCAACAAAATTTTTCGGTAAGTATCAATGGCACACCGTGCGGATAACGATGCTACGGTTAGAAATGGATGAGAATGCACTTTGCTAACCGATGGCCTTGAAATTCGGTTCGAAGGACCATTTAGTGGGGCCAAAGTAAAACATTGAGCAATTCTCGCTGAAACCGTCCCACTAGTGAGATGAGGTCTTTCAAAAAGGATATTTTTATGTCTAAATGATTGAAAGTAGCGAAAAAATGAGAAAACCACTTTGGTTAGTTCATATTGATGGACCCCTCGGGCACAAATCGGTTAAACGGTTTTTACAAAAATTGATTTTTGAGCAATTCTTGACCTTTTTATTGATTTATTTCTCTTGAATTTGTCATTGAACCTTGTGCAACCAACACATCGTTTTCAAGAGGAAAGATAGAGCTTTCATTTGAAGTAGAAAAAAATTGGCCGCCATCTTGGATCTCGCCGCCATCTTGGATTTCATCAGAAAATCGTGTTTTTGAGCAAGTTCGCAACCACCGATTTTGAATTTAAAATCACCATTGGAAAGCTGAGAAAAAATGCTTTAAGATACATTCAAAATATTAGATGAGCATTAAGGTTATCTTGCCATTCTGGTCACTTTTAAAAATCGAGCTTCAAACAGTTCAACGCATGACGCGCGTCCAATATCAAATCATGCTGTCCCTGTGGTGTGTGTCTGTGTATAGAGTATATTAGGGGCATTCATGTTCCACGTGGACAGATTCCCGAGAATCTTCAGCGAGAATTGCTCATTGAAAGTTCGCGGCGTTTTTTAAGTGCTTGTTTGTCTATTAGCATGTAGCGTGCTTCATATGATGGTAAGGGAAATGCTGTCCAATTTAGCTAACGAAGCGCGTACAAAAGAAATTGTTTTTGAACAGATTCAATGCGTTCTTCATGTGTTACAATATAGGGATTCCATTCAATGCTACAACAGTATTCCAGAATTAGTCGGAACTATGTAATATTTAATAGTTTGATTGTATATGGGTCTCGAAAATTATGGCCGAAGCGTTTTATAAAGCCCAGCATACTATTTGCTTTGTTTATTATTGTGTTATAATGTTCTATGAATGTAAGTTTGGAGTCTAAGACTACGCGTAGGGCCCTTACGATCGTAGTACTAGCCTCGCAATTGACCTGTACACCAAACAGTTGACCGCGAAGTAATGATTAATAATAACAAACAAAAATTCGAGATCTGAATCGGAATGTAGTTCTGAAGTTTTGCTTTTATGCAGACAGCTTCAATACAGACTGCACGAAAATGAACGATTGCACAAAAACAGATTAGGCTGGAATTATATTCTTATTTATATTTGATTTTTATACAGTTGAAGAAGTAATATACAAAAACGTTTATTTATCAGACTCATCCTAAAAACCGTACCCAAATGTTACAACGACATCCTTAGAGGAATTTACTCGTTCTGGAACCAAGAGACTCAAAGCGTCATACATTGCAGAGAAGCGGATTTTGTGTCGATTAGATGCTGTCCACGTACGCATGATATCTGCTTCATTCGTTGTTTAAGCATATTTCGCGATTTTAAGAATGATTCATTATTTGGAATAACTTCGCCTCCAAAAAACTAAATTTTTCATTCCACGCTGTGGCAGAGGATTCTTGAAGCCATTTTCAAAGAAGTTTCCTCTGAAAGTTTTTTTCGGTGTCTGAAAACACGTCGCGATTTCAAAAAAAAACTCATAAATTTAAAAAAACATTGCATAGGATTGCATAAAATCATGATATATCATAAACGCGCAGACATGCGCTGGTTTTTTTTTTCTGGACGTGTTCAATGACACTCGTATCTACTCAAAAATGAGTTTGTTTGTGCACAGAAACGTCCAGAACATAGAAAAAAACAATTTCGAAGCTCAATTCGAAAGATAAAATATCTATAATTGGCAACGCAAAATATACAGTCAACAAGACACCGAACCCTTCATCTAAAATGTTCAAAACCTAATGCATTCCTGTCATTTGAAGATCCATATTTGAAACAGGCCGAATAAAATCACCAGTATTATAAATTCCACCGAAAAAATCACAAAACTTCGTATTCAAAATCTGCTTTGCTTTTACCTTCTAGTTTGACAGCTGTTGTGAGTCAAAAACAAAACAAATTAAAGCAAAATAGCAAACCCCCACTATCTATGAATCTAGTGGTATTGATTATGGGGGATCAATAATAATTTTGAGTTTTGCAATTTATTCCAACTTTTTCACTCAAATACCCCTATGTCATTCTGTGCCGAACACGCATCAGTATCGGACGTGTGATCGGTGATCGCTCCGATAGAATATAAAACAAAAGACGTGTGAACAAGTGTTGGCATTGTTTGCCTGGTCGAGTGAAATAAATCCGGGTTCAAAGTCGCGCCTTTGTGCAACTGTTTCGCATCGTGACTACCAGCTGGTGCGTAAGCCGATTTGGCTGCTGGCTGAATTGTGCTACAGCAGTGGACGAGACACAAGAGAGGAAAAAGAAGAAGCCATCAGTTGACAGTGAGTTGTATCGCTGTGTGGAGTGATCTCACACCTGGCTCGCTGCTGGTGGCTGTTTGGTGCTGCTGTATTGGTGCTGCTGGCTGTACAGCTGCAACTTCGAACGATCGGACAACCAACCTTACTGGAAGGGAGAAGTAAAAAGGTACGTGCTCTTGTCGGCGCTAGTGCGCTAGACTTAGCGGGATGGATGTAGATCCCTCGCCTCCCGCGCCACCATCCCCGAACCCCTCTGACCCTGACCCTTCTGTTACCCCCTCCCCTGTTCATTCTTCAGTCCCCCCTCGCCCCAGGCTTTACCCAGACGGAGCCCAGGGCAGCTATACTGTCTATTTTCGGCCAAAGGCGGGACCGAAATTGAAACAGTTGAACCTCCTAAAGATTTCTAAAGACCTGACGAAGAAGTACAAGGGCGTGACCGAAATTTCCAAGGTCCGGCCTAACAAGCTCCGTGTCGTGGTCAGTAACCTGAAAGAGGCCAACGATATAGCTTGCTCTGAGCTCTTCACACGCGAGTATCGCGTTTACATACCCGCACGAGACGTGGAGATCGACGGTGTCATAACCGATTCGAGTCTGTCCGTCGAGTGTATACTGGCAAGTGCCAAAGGGTGCTTTAAAAACAAAACCTGTCCCGATGTAAAGGTGTTCGACTGCAAGCAATTGCGGTCAGCATCGATCATCGGTGGCAAAACAGTATACACCCCGTCAGACTCGCTTCGAGTTACGTTCGCCGGGTCAGCGCTACCAAGCCACGTCTCGATCCACCGGGTTCGTCTCTCTGTGCGATTATATGTGCCTCGCGTCATGAACTGCCTGAATTGTAAGCAGTTAGGCCACACCGCCGCCTACTGCTGCAATAAGGCACGTTGTGGCAAGTGTGGGGAGAATCATGCGGATGATTCCTGCAGTAAAAATGCTGAAAAATGCATTCACTGTGGGGAGAGTCAGCATGAGCTCTCGACATGTGCGGTGTACATGCAGCGCAGGGATAAAATAAAGAGGTCTCTCAAAGAGCGTTCGAAGCGTTCGTACGCTGAGATGCTGAAGAAGACCGTTACCACTTCTCCCATTACATCAAACCCTTATGATCTGTTGTCCTCTGATGAAACCGATTCTGACGATTCACCAGCGGGAACATCTTACGCCAATCCTGGGGAGTCTAGAAAGAGGAAAAATATTTCCTCTCCTAAACTTCCCAGAAAAGGTCCTAAGATTTCTCAAAGTGAAATGAAAGTTACAAGCAAACCAAACAGTGCTGCGGAAAAACCGAAGCAAACTCCTCCTGGGCTGGCAAATTTAAAGTCCCAGAAGGAGTTCCCAGCACTGCCAGGAACATCTAAAACCCCAGTTGTTCCTTTTGCACTCCCAGTTGATGAAACAAACTCTGGATTAGTGAAATTTTCTGACATTGTGGACTGGATTTTTGAAACTTTCAATGTACCCGATCCAATTAAAATTTTTCTTACAGCATTTCTCCCAACAGTTAGATCATTTTTGAAGCAGTTGACTGCTCAATGGCCCCTCCTTGCAGCGATTGTATCCTTCGATGCCTAATTCAACTGCGTATATGAAGGATTCTATCTCTGTCTTACAGTGGAATTGTAGAAGTATTTTACCAAAAATTGATTCATTTAAAGTTTTGATAAATAGAAACAAATGCGATGCATTTTCCCTTTGTGAAACTTGGCTTACTTCAAATATTGATCTCAACTTCCATGATTTTAATATTATTCGCCTTGATCGAGACACCCCATATAGAGGAGTACTTTTAGGGATTAAAAAGTGCTATTCTTTCTATCGTATTAACCTCCCCTCGATTCCAGGCATCGAAGTTGTCGCATGTCAAATGACAATACAAGGTAAAGAGCTTTGTATTGCCTCAATATATATTCCTCCCAGAGCACAGGTTGGGCAACGGCTGCTCTTTGATTTAATAGAACTTCTTCCCTCGCCACGTTTGATTTTGGGAGACTTCAACTCTCATGGCGTGGCTTGGGGTTCCCCTTACAATGGTAACCGCTCCTCTTTAATCTATAACCTTTGCGATGACTTCGACATGACTATTTTAAACAATGGCGAAATGACACGTATCCCGAAACCTCCAGCGCGCCCAAGCGCTTTGGATCTATCCTTATGTTCGACGTCGCTACGGTTGGATTGCACATGGAAGGTAATCCTCGATCCTCACGGTAGCGACCATTTGCCTATTCTTATTTCAACTAATAACGGGTCAACTCGCATGCGACCAGTTGACAATCCGTATGACCTCACACGGAATGTCGATTGGAAGTTATACGAGGAAATGATTTCAAAAGCGGTCGATTCGATTCAACATCATCCACCACTTGAAGAATACAACCTCCTCGCGGGCTTGATTCTCGACGCCGCGTTGCAAGCCCAAACGAAGAAATATCCCGGCGTAACGATTAAAGAACGGCCTCCCACTCCGTGGTGCGACCAAGAGTGCTCCGATGTCTACACGCAAAGATCCGACGCGTTTTTGGCCTACCAGAAGGGAGGTATACCTGGCGACTATTTACGGTATTCGGAGCTTGATACCAAGCTTAAAAGCTTGGCTAAAGCAAAGAAACGCGGATATTGGCGTCGGTTCGTGAACGAGACGTCGAGGGAGACATCGATGAGCACTCTTTGAAACACAGCCCGAAGAATGCGGAATCGCGTAACGGTCAACGAAAGCGAGGAGTCTTCAAGTAGGTGGATATTTGATTTTGCCAGGAAAGTATGTCCGGACTCTGTTCCTGAGCAAAATATTGTTCGTGATGCGTCTCCGGGCCACGACGCGATAGAATCACCTTTTACGATGGCAGAATTTTCAGTTGCCCTCCTGTCCTGTAACAATAACGCGCCTGGGTTAGATAGAATCAAATTCAACTTGTTGACGAATCTACCCGGCAATGCCAAGAGGCGCTTGTTGAACTTGTTCAAAAAGTTCCTGGAGCAAAACATTGTACCGCAGGATTGGAGGCAAGTGAAGGTGATCGCCATCCAAAAACCAGGGAAACCAGCTTCTGATCACAACTCTTATAGGCCGATTGCAATGCTATCCTGTATCCGAAAATTAATGGAAAAAATGATACTCCGTCGTTTAGACCATTGAGTCGAATCAAATGGCCTACTATCGGATACTCAATTTGGCTTCCGCCGTGCCAAAGGGACGAATGATTGTCTTGCGCTGCTTTCAACAGATATTCAGCTGGCGTATGCTCGCAAAGAACAAATGGCGTCTGCGTTCTTGGACATTAAGGGGGCTTTTGATTCCGTTTCTATTGACATTCTTTCGGGCAAACTTCACCGACAAGGATTTTCTCCAATTTTAAACAATTTTTTGCACAATTTGTTGTCCGAAAAGCACATGCATTTTACGCACGGCGATTTGGCAACTTTTTGCATTAGCTACATGGGTCTTCCCCAGGGCTCATGTTTAAGCCCCCTTCTTTACAACTTTTATGTAAATGACATCGACGAATGTCTGGCAAATTCATGCACGATAAGACAACTTGCAGACGACAGTGTAATCTCTGTTACAGGAGCCAAAGCTGCCGATTTGCAAGGACCATTGCAAGACACCTTGGACAATTTGTCTGCTTGGACTTTACAGCTAGGTATCGAATTCTCTCCGGAGAAGACTGAGATAGTAGTTTTTTCTAGGAAGCATGAACCTGCTCAGCTTCAAACACAATTAATGGGTAAAACGATTTCTCAGGTTTTGGTACACAAATATCTTGGTATCTGGTTCGACTCTAAAGGCACCTGGGGTTGTCACGTGAGGTATCTGATGAAAAAATGTCAACAAAGAGTGAATTTTCTTCGTACAATAACCGGACAATGGTGGGGAGCCCATCCAGGAGACCTTATAAGGCTTTACCAAACAACGATATTGTCTGTTATTGAATACGGGTGTTTCTGCTTCCGCTCCGCAGCAAACACACATCTGATCAAACTGGAGCGAATACAATATCGTTGTTTGCGTATCGCCTTAGGTTGCATGCAATCGACCCATACGATGAGTTTGGAGGTCTTAGCTGGAGTACTACCATTGAAAAACCGCTTTTGGAGCCTGTCTTCTCGTATTCTTATCAAATGTGAGGTCTTGAACCGTCCCGTGATTGAAAATTTTGAAAGGTTAATCGAACTTAATTCTCAAACCCGTTTTATGACATTGTATTTCAATCACATGTCCCAAAATATTAACCCTTCTTCGAATATTCCAAATCGTGTCGACTTATCAAATACTTCTGATTCTACTGTGTTTTTCGATACATCCATGATAGAAGAAACTCGTGGAATCCCGGATCATTTACGCGTGCAGCAGATCCCCAAAATTTTTTCCAATAAATATCGAAACATCAACTGCAACAATATGTTCTACACTGACGGATCACTTCTTGATGGGTCCACTGGCTTCGGTATTTTCAATAACAATTTAACCGTCTCCCATAAGCTCGATAATCCTGCTTCTGTTTACGTCGCAGAATTGGCTTCAATTAAGTTCACCCTAGGGATTATCGAAAAAATGCCCACGGACTATTATTTCATCTTGACGGACAGTCTCAGTTCCATTGAGGCTCTCCGATCGATGAAAGATGTTAAGCACTCTCCGTATTTCCTGGTGAAAATACGGGAACATCTGAGTGCTTGCGTTTCAGATTACCTTAGCGTGGGTCCCTTCTCACTGCTCGATACCGGGCAATGAGAAAGCGGACTCTTTGGCTAAGGTGGGCGCAACAAACGGTGATATTTATGAAAGACCAATTGCTTTTAATGAATTTTTCGCATTTGTACGTCAGAATACGATCATCAGTTGGCAAAATGCTTGGACCAGAGGGGAATTGGGAAGGTGGTTACATTCCATAATCCCCAAAGTATCAACGAACCCGTGGTTCAAGGGGTTGGATGTAGGTCGGGATTTCATTTGCGTGATGTCCCGGCTTATGTCCAATCACTATAGATTTGACGCGCATCTCCGTCGTGTTGGGCTCGGGGAAAGTGGTATCTGTGCCTGTGGTGAGGGTTATCACGACATAGAGCATGTGGTTTGGTCATGTACTGTACACCGTGACGCCAGGTCTAAATTAATAGCTTCCCTGCAGGCCGAAAGTAGGCAGCCGGCTGTTCCTGTTCGTGATGTCTTGGCGAGCCGTGACCTATCCTACATGTCCCTTATATACGTTTTCCTGAAATCCATCCACGCCCCAGTTTAATCCCATTCCCTTCCGCCTACATCCAACCAAACGACAAGAACACGTTAAGACCCCGGATCCGGAAACAGCAACTAGACCCGCACGATACTCTCAGGTCCCGAGGGAGACAACCCAATATGCCAGTCCGTAATATCTTGGCTCAGCAGCGGAACATATTCAATATGCTGCTTACCTATGGCGATGGAAAACCATCAAACAACAAATCAGTGCTTTTAATGCAAAACATTCTAGCTTTAAGTTAGATTTAGTTTCAGCTCGTAGTCGGCAGCGAGGATAAAAAATTTGATTTTAGTTATTAAGATACTTTAGAAAGTAAGCTACCAGATATAATTGGCGCCGTTAAACATTAAATTGTATTTGTGCCGTGTCAAATAAATTATAGATGAAGAAAAAAAAATACCCCTATGTGGTGGTGATAATACAAGAGATATTCATTATAATACGATGGTGATTTCCATTAAGCTGGTTCAAACGCAAAATTATTTCATTAGAAAGTGTTAATTAGAAAGTTAGAAATCAACACTAAATCACTTCAACTTGCAGTGTGATGTGACGAATTGAGTCAAGTGCAAAAACACTTGAGGTAATCGTGACATTTTTTTATAGTGTAGTATCAATAATTATTTCTGAGGGGTCTTCATACTACTGGACGGCAGTTTTGAAAGACCCCCGAATACGATTATGGTCGTGTTGCATAAACCGGCATTTAGCAAAGCCTATTGTAGGAAAAACATCGATACGGACCCTGCTGATTAACGATTTTTTACATTATTTTTTTTTCCTCATCTATAGTTTATTTGACACGGCACAAATACAATTCAATGTTTAACGGCGCCAATTATATCTGGTAGCTTACTTTCTAAAGTATCTTAATAACTAAAAGCAAATTTTTTATCCTCGCTGCCGACTACGAGCTGAAACTAAATCTAACTTAAGCTAGAATGTTTTGCATGAAAAGCACTGAATAGTTGTTTGATGGTTTTCCATCGCCATAGGTAAGCAGCATATTGAATATGTTCCGCTGCTGGGCCAAGATATTACGGACTGGCATATTGGGTTGTCTCCCTCGGGGCCTGAGAGTATCGTGCGGGTCTAGTTGCTGTTTCCGGATCCGGGGTCTTAACGTGTTCTTGTCGTTTGGTTGGATGTAGGCGGAAGGGGATAGGACTAAACTGGGGCGTGGATGGATTTCAGGAAAACGTATATAAGGGACATGTAGGATAGGTTACGGCTCGCCAAGACATCACGAACAGGAACAGCCGGCTGCCTACCTATTTTTTTTTACATTAATTGACATGGAAACAATCGTTACGAAAACTCGAATTACTCGGAAAGTCGCTACTAGTAGCAGCTGATTTTTGGTTTAGTACTAGCCAATACGTTGTATTTTAGTTGTACTGTTAGTTGTACTGCTAGTAGAAAATAAAATGAGGCATGAAAACTGAATTTCGTTTTTTTGAGTTTTGTCGCGACTTTTCTGGGTTCTGCCCCACAGTGCTATGCAATCCAGGACTTTTTAGTACAGTTCATGTTGTGTCATCTAAATTTGTTCTCTGTTCGAGTATGGAGCGTGTTTCTGTGACATTGACTTTGCTGCATTTCAGAGGCGTGATTAAGGAAAGCGATCACAAACTTTATTTATTTTCAAACTGCTGAATCGATCACCACTGAATCTTGTACATTAGAGCTATATAGTAGCTTGTGCTGAATGATTTCAATTTTCATCCATCTCATTAGAGTGCGAAAGGATCATTGACTTTGTTCTTTTTAAACATCCAGTTAGGATCACACCGTGCCGATTCGTATACAAGGATACTCATACAAGAGGTGTATTTCTGTGATATTGATATTGCTGTTGAGCAATTACTAGCAACATAGGAAAATTTTATTATTTTTTCAATTGTCATTTTTGATTTGGCTGGAACTTTGCACAGATGTTCCTAAAGGCTAAACATATCATTCTGTGGTATTATTATTTTTTTGAGTCACGTCTAACTTGTAAAAAGAGTTTTTGTAAAATTGGTAAATGGTAATGGATGATTGAAAATATTTTAATAGCCAGAACGGGTTTGGCTAAGTTGTAGATAATATTTATTCCTTCAAAAAACGAAAAAAATTGACTGCAAATACCCCTCAATTGATGTCGTGTCGCATTCCAAATGTAATTTTCAAGCTGTGCGGAAAATGTTGACTGTTTACACTTGCTAAAACATATTTTTGTAATTTTCAACCTAAAGGACCACCTCGGAGGAAAATGAGGGGATCGTTTCAAAGAAATGTCACACATTAATAACGTCCTACGACGATATAGGAAATGATGTTATGCTATTGACTTAAATATCTCAATCGAATTTAATAATGGTTCATTATGTACAATAAGTTAGCCATCACGATGAAATTTGAAATGTCTACAATTTTTTTATTTTTTCCCCTTTTTCAACTAAAATTTGCCTTGCCCAATACGTTCTCAATTTTTGAATAAAGAAGGTCAATTGCGTGAAATCAATGAGAATATTTTTCATGAGTGTCATCTTCATGGCAGGGAGAATAATTAAACTGGTAAACACAGGTTTTGCTCAAAATGAAGAAAATGAAAGATTCTAGCTTTTCAACCATTCCTTTGAATTTTGATGATCCTAGCAAAGATAACTTTTTCAGAGATTTAAATAAGTTTTCCCGTGGGCAATGAACGTAGAAGCGACGAGCCCGGCGAGCAATTACTCTGCGGCGTTTTGATGCACTTCTACATTTACTAGGGGCCTCAAAACTCTTAGGAACGAGGAGTGCCTAGAACAAAAACTGGCCAAAATAAGAAAAAAGTTTTTTAAGTTTTTTGGTGCCGCTATATTTTTTTTTTGCAGCGTGAATAAATGCTTTACAAAATGCAATCATTCGATTAAGTTTTAACTGTATTTACATATGAGCCGTTGCGGAACAGAGTGTTCTAAAGACCATTTTTTTCAAAAATGAGTTTTTTACATAAATCGCATCTACTCAAGAAGCTGAAGTTAGGAGACTAGAAAAATTTCGAAAAATCGAAAAACAGAGTGGTCTATGTACATAAATCGAGGTAATACCATTATGTAACATTTGATATGTAACATATTACATGTGATATGTCACTTGTCACTTGTCCTGTAACATGTTACACGTGATTTGTAACATGTTACACGTAATGTAACACGAAAAATGTAACATGTTAAATGTATGTAATATGTAACATGTTGTGTTACATATAATGTTGCACGTCACATGTTACATGTGACATGCCATGTACATCATTTAACATGTGACACTAGCCTTTTTATACGAGTTAACGTCATTTTTATTTATGTTTATGTACATAGACCACTCTGTTCCGAAACGATACGAGGATTCCAGTAAAATGTATATGAAGTCAGAGTGGTCTATGTACATTGGTATGGTAAAATCATTTATTTCGCCAAAAAAATGGTAATTATATGTATTCACATGTTAAGCCACTTTATAACCTTTATATTAGAACATTTTGTTTGATAGATATTAGATAGATATTTTTGAAAATTGCTTCTCCTGACAAATTTGCTCGATGGCACATAGACCACTCTGTCCCGCAACGGCTCATATGCTGAGAGTGCTCTAAACATTGACAAATTTTCAAGCTTCTATTTTAGGAATCGAATCATTAACAACTTGTGCCAGGCGTCAAAAAAATTACATTTGATCAATATTTTACAGTAAATGAATTCTCTATGTTCAATTTCAGTAAACCGGTCGATAGAAATTCCGGAACTAAAAATTATAACTACTCTTAGGAACTTTTCGAAATGAGTGATTTTTATGTACTTTCAAGCGTTTTCAATATTTGAAAGGTATCAAATTCCGTGGAATCCTATCATATAAACTTCGGGGGAATGGAAGTTTATATCATCACGAACATACACTATAGTCGCTTATTACGCGGGGGATGCATGCCGCGTGAAAAAAACCGCGTAAATTCCGGAATCCGTGTAAAAAAACCGCGTAAATTCCGGGATCCGCGTAAAAAAACGCGTAAATTCCGGAATCCACGTAAAAAAAACCAGCGTTAATTTTGCATTCCGAGTGAAGGGAAACCGAAATCCGCAAAAAAAAAACCGCGTGAATTCCGGAGTTCGCGTAAAAAAACGCGTAAATTCCGGAATCCGCGTAAAAAAACGCGTAAATTCCGGAATCCGCTGAAAAAAAGCCGCGTAAAAAAACCCGCGTAAAAACCGACCTTAGTGTATTCTTCCTAATATCTCATCCGGAAACGTCCGGATTGACATTTGCGACCCGTTTGAAAAATGCTAATTTTAACAAATTTTGACGTTAAGAGCTTACGCGTACATGGGAAATAGAAAAATATAAAATACCTGGGTCTCTGCTGAAGCTGAAAAACAATGATTAAATGAAATCAAATTTGTTTTCGCTTCACAATCAAATATTACTCAAAATATTGCTAAATAGCAGCGAAAATAAGTTTGGCCGAGTTTTCACTCGAGTTACGGTTAAAAGTTATATTTTATATAACTTATTTTTGTTATATTTTATATAACTCATTTTTTAGCTTCTGTCGACGAGTGTTATCAATTACCAATTGTCAATTGGAAACGACCGTGCTTACTCTAATGTTTTTGATGATATTAACGGACAATTTGCTGTTGCTGAGCCAAAACGTGTTAAAATCTGCTAAAACCATGAATTGGTATTAAACTGAATAAATGCTGTTATTCCCTTCTAGCTGGTCTTGAGTTACGATGCTGGCCCAACAAGCCAGTCGTCGCAGGTTCGAGTCCCGGTTCGGGTGAGAATGTTAGTTTCAGTAGGATCGTAATGCAATTGTCCTGTACACTAAAACAGTGCGATGTCTATGTAAAATAAACAGAAGGTCGAGTTCCGATACGGAATGTAGCACCAAGGCTTTGCTTTGCTTTAAATGCTGTTATTTTTTCATTTGAAAACATAATAAATTACAATTACTGGCTACAAGATGATTTTCACTGCAACCTGAAGGGAGGTTGATGACTTGCAAATTTTTAACCCGGGTGTTACCCAGCGTTTTGCCACTGATTGTCATGAATATCTCAGCAATTGCAATCAAATCCCTCATTTAAAATTTAAATTTAAATTCACTCTCCAAGCTCGATAATTTTCTGAGTACAAAGTCAATTCATTTCAAAACCAAACATTACAGACAAAAACCGACTTTCCGAAGTAAAAAATGCTAATGCTAATAAAAAATGCTAGATGCCTTGCATTAAAATAATAAAATTAATAAAATGTTTGAGTTTTTTTTTTAAAAAAATCGACTTTCTTGGAATTTTTTAGTTGAGGCCAATGGAATGTCGGAAAAAAATATAGTCCTTCGAGTTTCATTTAGCGGTAGGGCTAAAAGTTTCGTGTTTTCTCCTTTGAATGCGAAATTTCAGCTGATCAAAGGTTTATTTTTTTGACCGATGAAAAAAAAAACAGTATCGATTTTTTTAAAAAAAACATTTTTAAGATAGTACCAGATTTCGATTTCTAAGCATTTTTAGAACATTTTGCATAAAACAATCGATTTCGACAATTTCTTGAGTGAAACCACTGCCCGAAGTACGATCGATCGAAAATTTGCATTTATTTTTTTTTATTTGAGAAAACCAAAATTCTGAGCCCTACCGCTAAACGAAATTCGAAGCTCATTTTGTTCCTATACATTCCATTGGCTTTCTAATCGATCGGCTGCATCTTGAAGAGTCGGTTGTATGTGCAAGTTTTTGCAAGTGTTAGCTTTGTAATTTCCCTATTCAATGTTTTACAGAGTTAGGGTCTTCAGAAAACATTAGAAAATCTGGATGGTGTTCATTAGTTAAGGCAAAAGTATTTTTCCTCATAAAACAATAAGTAACTCATCGGAAAACAGTATATAACTACGCTTTAGCGGATATTTTCTAAATTTTCAATTGGGAGAGCAAATACAGCTTTTTCCTCTATGTTTCAAGTTGGATTCGATTCTCTTTGTTTTAAATTGGAAATGCTCTATAGTGTCTTTTATCTCTGCTTTTTTATACTGAGAATTGTTGAATTGTCATCACCGTTCTTAGCTTTATCGGTTCATCAACATTTTTCATATTTTAGCGTAATGTATGTTTTGTTATGCAAATATTTATTTTAATTTCTTGAAAAATCCCACATTATGTTTTGAAAAAAAAAAAAACAAAAACAACTGTTCCCTTTTGAACGATTTATGCAAGACAATCAGAAAAACCCTGGTCACTTTTTTCAATTTTTTCAAGTTTTAAGTCACTTTTTGGACACTTTTTTCGAAATTTTGGTCACTAAAGTCACTTTTTCTGACCAGTTTGATTCTTTTTCAGCCCTGTATTGTTTATGTGATACAAATTAGACCTGTGCGCCGACCATATCATCGGCGGCGGCGGCATAGAAAAAATTTACCTCGGCGGCGACCGGCGCGCTGGCGTGACGTCGTTGGTAATTATCGGCGGCGGCGGCGTGTACCGGCGTGACACTAATTACCACTTCTAAAATATTGCGTATAATGTGTACACTCTCATGTTCAGTTTGTTTTCTATTTCAACATAAATAAATGGAAATATGTTCATCCGGGTTGACAGGATGTCAAGAAGAGAAATGAGAATGGTTAAGAATTAAGTAGACAAACAATTTAACAACCAGCAAAAAATGACTATCGGCGCAATAAAAATTTCCTCGGCGCACAGTGGGACGAAATCAAAAATAGTAGGACATTGGTGTTTGTGACGAAACGCATGATTTTAGCGTTTCGATGTCTTCTAGAAAGTTTCTCAGCTTCATGAGTACTTTATTTTGACGATCAATTTTTTTCATTAAGCAACCCCCACCAAAATAAAAAAATAACCTTTTTTATTTCTTGATGAACTTGGTATCTTGCTTCCGACACTTTGTAGAACTAGCTATTACAAGCAAGTTTGTAGAGCATTGGAAAATTCTATCTCTGCACCTGACAAATTGATAAGGTATTAAAGTAAAGCACCCCCTTAAAATTTGTTTTTGCGTGATAACGCTCTTATCTTTATTATGCCATTGTTCAAGTGTTCTACAAACTTTAAACTAAGATTAATTGTCATATTGTTTCAGAAAAAAGTTTATCGTTATCTCTTAATTTAGAGGAGTTATATCTGTTTTTGCACTTCAATGGTACAATTTTTGAGAGAACATATCTTGTGGAAAGGCAGATGTTGGCAGCTACTTTCAGTTTCATTTTATTTGGATACTTATTCCCTCCAATTGTGTATATATATCGTGTTGGAATCGAAGGGGATTGATAGTAATTTTTCGGAAATTAGGTTGCTACTTTTTTGTATTTTGATTATTTTTTACTCAACTTTTTTTTTTAAATCGGACAACCAGTGCCCGTAAATGAGTAAGCCATGGACGTTTGGTGATTTAACAGGTGCTCGGAAATTTTAACACTTCGCTAAAATTTCCGAGCACCTGTTAAATCACCAAATGTCCATGGCTTACTCATTTACGGGCAATGGTTGCCCGATTTAAAAAAAGGTGGTTAAAAAATAATCAAATTACAAAAAATAGCAATCTAATTTCCGAAAAATTACTATCAATCCCCTTAGATTCCAGTACGATATATATACGCAATTAGAGGGAATAAGTATCCAAATAAAATGAAACTGAAAGTAGCTGCCAACATCTGCCTTTCCACAAGATATGTTCTCTCAAAAATTGTACCATAAAAGTGCAAAAACAGATATAACTCCTCCAAATTAAGAGATAACGATACACTTTCTTCTGAGACAATGTGACAATTAATGTTAGTTTAATGTTTGTAGAACACTTGAACAATGGCAAAATTAAGATAAGAGCGTTATCACGCAAAAACACATTTTAAGGGGGTGCTTTACTTTAATACCTTATAAATTTGTCAGGTGCAGAGATAGAATTTTCCAATGCTCTACAAACTTGCTTGTAATAGCTAGTTCTACAATGTTTCGGAAGCATGATACCAAGTTCATTAAGAAATAAAAAAGTTAATTTTTTATTTTGGTGTACAACCCCCTTAATGAAAAAAATTGATCGTCGAAATAAAGTACTCATGAAGCTGAGAAACTTTCGAGAAGACACCGAAACGCTAAAACCATGCGTTTCGTCACAAACACCAATGTCCTACTATTTTTGATTTCGTCCCACTGTGCGGCGGTGCGCCGACTCAAAATCATCGGCGGCGGAGGCGTGCGTAAAAGTGTCGGCAGCGGCGGCGCGGCGTAGCGGCGCACAGGACTAATACAAATTGTTACGATTTGAAGGTTGCCGAACATAACTAGAAACTTCGATTTCCTGTATGCAGCGATCGGGGCGCGTTTTCATTTATATCGTCTCCTGGCGGCCGGTTGCCCAGAGAACGAGAAGTAATCATATCGGGCGCGAATTTGTGTAGAAAAGATCGCACCATCAACCTCGATGGATCCAGATCAATTCCTTTCCACTAACACTAATTCCTTCCTTTGATACTTGTGGATGATGCAGATGATTCCTCGGTCTTTAGTAGCAACAACTCCCGATATCCCTTCCTCTATTGATCTGCATTGGGCGTGGTCAGGTACGTTATTGACCAGTGAAAAGAAAGATCACCAGGAATTGTACACTGAAAATGGCTTGCTACTCCTAGGCACCATTTTGATGGTTCTTTGTGCAATTTCAGCTGATTCTGGTCAATCGCGGGCAACACTCGGGCGATCAAATATGCTATGCTAAGCTATGCTTAAGATCTGATTTTTTTTTAAGATGGGTAAGGAGATGCTAATATGTGGACAAACTCTTAGAATTTCAATATTTGGTCTCAAAACAAAATGGCGTCGAAAAAACATCGAAAATTTCCGATTTCTAAAAAATTCAAAATGGGGCCATTGTTGCTCCTTAAGTTGAAATATGTTCAAACTTGGGGAAATTTGGTTTTGCATCAAAATACACAAAAAAATATATATTGAAACCAAGGCAGAAAAAAAGTCAATTTTTGTTGCACTGTGTAATTTATCTGTATTTTTATACTTTATATTAATACTTTGCAGCATATTCAATATAATCGCTTACGGTATTTTTCCAGGGAAACGTGGTACATATGTCTCGGTTGTACGCTGGCACTAATTAACGTATGCAATTGATCGAATCGGTTAACCTAGTTTGAGGTTGCCTTGAAGTGTAACTGCAGAAATTATTATTTATATACATTAAACTTAATACATTTGATGTATCTCTATTACCAAACTCACCATTGCAACAAATATATATGAATTATTCGCAGATATTTGAATATAATTTTATATAAATCAAAGAACAATTTTCTATCAACTACGATGTCGACTTTGCTCAAACCTTTTATCAGTGATAAGCTGTCACCAACTACCGCCGGCTACTACTGTTATTGTTGATATCATGAAGGGGTTATATACCTTTTTAGTTTTCAAAAAACCGGAAAATTTTAATTACATTATCTTCAAATACAACATCTTGAGAACATTTCCACAAATTTTCATAAAGATCTGAGCAATAGGAAGAAAGTTAGAGCGATTTGCAACGCGCCTCGCCACGGCCGCATAAGCTAAACTTGAAACTTTACACGCGATTATCTCGGGATAGTTTTCTCCGGGAAATGACTTTGCCGTGATCCTGATTCCGGGAAAATTCGCCGGTCCTTGAACGATCGCTTTTTGAAACATACAGTTGGGTCATTCCATGTCAAGTGATCAGGCAAATGCAACGACCCTCTCCGATTCATGTCAAAATGAATAAATCGACTTGTTTTAGGTCGAAACTGAGTAATCCAGGGTTTTGGGTCAATCGGACAACCCATCTCCAATTGCGGGGCCCTCTATTTTTGTATTTTTTGACAAAAAATCATTTTACATGTTTTGGAAAAACATCATATCTCAGAGACCGTAGAAGCTACAGACAATATTAGAGACTTTTTTTAAAGGTTATTAAATTTACAATCGAATGGCATCATCAGATTTTGTAAAAAGTGTTGCCAATACTGATATTTTTACGTTTAAAAACTAAAACTTCGTTTATCTCAAAACACCCCTAATTTTTTTTTAAATCTGATGTCACCATCGCGTTCAGCAGAAAATTTTACATAAGAATCATCTATCTACAATATGCAATATGCGCCGTTGCTGAGATATTCAACTTTTAAGATAACGAGTTCGTTAAATTTACACCACAAATGTGACCAAATGTTGAAACTCACTCGAAACAAAAGCACTAATTCTTAAGTATGGGTTTCTCATGGCCTTTTTGATGATTTATTCCTTTGTTTCATAAAGGGGTTTCTGTCAAAACATACGCAGGTTGATTTGAGTTTCCACGACAGTGAAAAAAATGGTGTGTTCAATAGGTTGGAGTTAAAAAAGTAAATGTACAGCTGAAAATCACAATCGATCGCATTTAACATTGCGAGAATAGATTTTGTTCAAACTTCGGTCTGGTGTTCAACGTTTGCAAACTATATGCGAAAGCCATGAAAAACAGTTAGGCCAATATTTCGCAGCTAGACAAAAACAATGCTGCAATCCGCTGAATTGCCATGGCGGTGCTCGTAAGAAAAATTTAAAAATCATTTCGTCATGTTTTCATGACAGGTTTCATGAGTACAATCAGGGGTGGCATTGCGCAGCTCGATTCGAGCGATTTTCGCTATTTTCGAGCAGGTCACATACTGCCAGTTATGCTTTGAGCTTAAAAGGAGCTGTCATTGTCATTTGTCCTGCGGCTCATCTAGCCCGCAAAGTCGGAAAAAACACGAAATGAAGCATAACGCCTCCCAGCGATCATTTAGTTTTGTTCGAGTTGCTCGAAACGAAATGCGCAATGTCACCCCAGGAAATAGTAGAAGGTCGAAAGACATGCATCCAATGTGATGCAGCACTGAGAACGGAGGTTCTAAGGATTAATTCGCGTGATAGAATGATGGATCAGGAAACAGGTGTAGCAATCGGTGAAAATAGTATACCTCAGCACAAGTAATGTTACAAGCATTATAGTTAACCTTCATTATTACCTTGTTATAGATACTGGTGAGTTAGATCATTTAGCTGGAAAATTGGAAACTCCGCATGAGCTGAGTAAAAGGATTTTTCACACTATAATCTTCGCAACATGAAAATATTGGTAATGAAATGATTAGCTAACTTCTACGATGTCACTATTGTTTTGTTTTATTTGAAATTGTTTTGAACCTATTTTAATTGTTTACTTGTATAGTAAAGATACAGCTGGTTTGCCGTAACACGGTTTTGCAATCTCTTGGTCAATCGCCCGTTAGTGAGTCGAAGGTCAAACGATCGAATAAATACAGTAGAAGGAAAACTGCTCAAGACATCAAAAGCTTTAAAAAAATCTTTTGAGGCTGTTTCTAATCAGCAAAATGAAGGTCTAGAAAGTGCTGGAGAGGAAATGGTTCGGCAACTCAAAGAAAAATTTCATTTTTTAAAAAGACGAGAGATAAAATCCGCCAGTTGTCAAGTGTTGCCCGGTTCGATTCAGTTAAATCTGTTCCAGGGTTCCGAAGAATGCATTCGGCGACACCTCAAGCTGACGCTACATTTTAATGAAGACATTGTCAAGCTCTGATCGGGTACCTATTTCAATTTAACTCCAATAGTTAAATAGAAGTCGTCACGTACTACAAAAATCAAACGTTAATTTCTGACAAACCTGTTAAATAATTATAATTAATGAAACGCACGTTTTACTTAATTGGCTGTTAATTCAGGTACCATCAAGTAGAATATGAGAAACCAGTTTTTGAGATTTGAAGCGGTGATTTAGTTTGGGATACGTTTTAAAAAGGCTTATCGCATTTGTAGGCGTATTGTTGGAATTTAACGAACTCGTTATCTTAAAAGTTGAATATCTCCGCAACGGCGCATATTGCTTTTTGTGGATAGGCGATTCTTATGTAAAATTTTCTGCTGAACGCATTGGTGACATCAGATTTAAAAAAATTGGGGGTGTTTTGAGATAAACGAAGTTTTAGTTTTTAAACGTAAAAATATCAGTATTGGCAACACTTTTTACAAAATCTGATGATGCCATTCGATTGTAAATTTAATAACCTTTAAAAAAAGTGTCTAATAGTCTTCTACGGTCTCTGAAATATGATGTTTTTCCAAAACATGGAAAATGATTTTTTGTCAAGAAATACAAAAAAGGAGGGCCCCGCAATTGGAGGTGGATTGTCCGAATGACCCAAAACCCTGTATTTTTCAGTTTCGACCTAAAACAAGTCATTTTATTCATATTTATTTTGAAGTGAATCGGAGAGGGTCGTTGCATTTGCCTGATCACTTGACATGGAATGACCCAGTTACATTTTGCCGCAAAACAATTTTTAATGCAATTTTTTGCGCTCAAAACGTGCAGTTTTTGGAAAAAACGCTCCCGTTTGTACTGAAAACAAAATACTCATAAAAGCGATCGTTCAAAGACCCGGCACACTTCTATACTAATGAAATAATATGAGTTTTTTTATTTCGGTTGATCCGCTGAGTCTCTATCAGGATCACTGCAAGCCTCTGCAAAAAAATAGCGTTTCGAGGAAACGGCCATTACTCCAGTAATAATTGGTATATCTCAAAATCAAACGTATTTTCTTGTCGTTGATAAACTGTACTTTCAGAAAAACACCACTTGATGCAATGAAAATGGTGCTATGCACTTAAAAATAAATTCAAACTTCCCTTATTTTTCTCGACCAAAAAGGTATATAACCCCTTAAGCCGTGGCTGTGAGATGCGCCGACCGAGGGGTCGGTTTTGCCTTTTTTTATGATAGGCTAGTTTTTTTGAAGTAGAATACTTATCTCAGGAAGTTCGGCGACATAGGGATGTGAAATGAAAATCTAAAACCGAAAAAAGTGAAAAATATGTCCAATTTCAAATGCTAATAAATCGGTTAGTATTCGATTGATTTCCTTTGTGCTTGAAGCAATAGGTTGGAAAATTTTCTAAGATTCTTCCCAAATGAAGATAATTGTTATTTTATTATTCAAACTATTGCGCTATTGAAAATAGTCAAGCCTTGTCAAAACGAAAAATTCGACCTCAGATTGGTCGTTATATGATTGCTTCCAAAGCACGGTCGACAGAATCATATACCTTGCAATTGAAAATATGCTATTTAGCCTAGGGGCAATCCACATACCTCGTGGACAGCTTGGGGGAGGAGGGGGGGGGGGGGGTGTAATATCCATGGTCCTCACAAAAAAATAGAATTTATATGGGCAGTTGTCCACTGTAAAAATCGTCGAAAATCTGTCCACGTGGTATGTGGATGGTCCCCTATATAAGAACCTGTTTCAGCCGAAGCTGCTCATAACAGTTCTAAACAGCGACAACAGCAGTCATCCCTTAGCAGCAGCAGTAGCAGTGCAGTGGATACCAGCGATAGCGGGCCAGCTGTGGCGTAGCAATGGATAGCGCACTAGTTGCAGCGGATCTCAGCATCGATATCAGCTGGACCAGCTGATGCAGGGACAGCGGATACCAATGGCAGCGTATAGCGGCCACAACTGTGGCATGGCTACAAATAGCGCAGCGGGTATATCTGACCATGAAGCACTATAATTGCATGAAATTGCAATCGCAGCAATCGGCCTTTTTCAAGGCTACTAAATGTTTTTGGAAGAGCATAATCAATGGTTAATAATAAACTGCAACTTAGGTTTGATGCTGCTGCAAATGCACAGCAGAGTGATGTTTGTTACGATTTGTTGATACTGTACATAACTGTCCAAGCCGCGCAACACGACACAATACATGTTATTTCGTTGCCTTTATGAAGCTTTATCGGTCCGGCTCGGCAGAATGTTCACAAGAAATCATTTTTGTACATCCGTGTAACGAAACTGAGAAAATCTGTAGGAACTAAAAATAAATGTGGGGCTTATCGGAAGATCGCTCTGAACCAGAATGAATGAGATGTATTTATCGTACCTTAGTATTACGATATACGTAATACAATTTTTCGAACGTTGTAGAATGATATAACTGGAAATAATTCAGTCACACCTATTTTTCCAGTTATCCCCTTCCACAACGTTCGAAAATTTTGTAATGTCAGAGCGGATATCGCGCGCTATCTGACCATGAAGCATTTATGCGATAATTGGATGAAAATTGCAATTGCAGCAACCGGCCTTTTTCAAGGCAACTAAATGTATTTGGAAGAGCATAATGAATGGTTATTACTAAACTGCAACTGTGGTTTGTTGCTGCTGCAATTGCGCAGCATTGTGATGTTTATTACGATTCGTTGATACTGCGCATCACAAGCGGTATATGCGAAACAAATCAGATTTCAAACACAAAATTTCGGCCAGTTCTGCTCACGGTGCTGGGTCCGTTTTAGAAAATTCATAACACTTCATTAACAAGGATGTAACGTCTTGAAGAAGACGGTTATTGTTTGACATCACAACAGAGTTGCGACCCTTATATCCGTCACGAGAACGGGAACATTTTCTTCCTTTAAGCCGCGTAACACACGATACATGTTATATTGTTGCCTTTATTAGGCAACAATAGATTGGCAGGAGGAATTAAACAATTTACTTGGAGCAGCAAACGTACGGCGGTCTGAACTTTGCGGGAAGTAATAGCAGAACGTTGGTTGTAATGCGCCAAACGGGAAGCATCCGAAAATGTTTCTCCTTACAACGAGGTTTGACCTGATTTAAATATGGTTTATTTGACACGGCACGATACAATTTTAAGTTTAACTGAGCCAAGCGCACTTTTTATTAATTCTAGATTAGCGGGAAAAGGAGGGAGGCACTTTTTTTATTTCTCGCGGCCGACTACGAGCTAGTGGGGATTATTACAATTCCTGATTAAAACTAAAATATACGATCTATTTGTGTTTCGACTGGTGTTCTTTTTTGTTTTTCAAACGTAGATGTAGGCTCTTCGTGTTCGTGTCTCCAGCGTCGTATACAGGTATTCTGACAAATAGACAAAAGAATATTGAATTTTAATGTCAGTCTTTTTCAAATAACAGTACAGTTGTGTCATGTACTGAAGATCACCGCTTCCCAGAATGTCTCTAACGGGAACGTTCGGTTGTTTTCCTCGGGCCCGGAGGGAATCTGTAAGCTCGAACCTAACATCACAGAATTCGGCACACGACCAAACAACATGCTCGATGTCATGGTGGCCATCGCCACAAACGCAGTGATTACTGTCTACAAGCCCTATACGAAAGAGGTGCGTGTTTAACGTGTAGTGATTGGATATAAGTCTGGACATCACGCGAATGAAGTCCCGACCTACATCCAACCCCTTTGCGGAGCCCACCCGTGTAGACTCCGCCAGGATCTGTGATAAATCGAAATAAAACATCAGAGTCCTGTACGCATGATCATTCGACCATGCGTAACGCTTGATGAAACAAAATTGAATTTATTAAAATAACTCAACTTAATTCTACCCTAACAAAAAGAGTCGGAGAGAAACAATTCTCTTGTCCGATTCTTCGTCCTGTCCTTGTCAATCCTAACACTTCTAATTACTTAGCTTTTTACTTGTATTTTCTCTGTCTCGCTCAATTTGCTCGCGGACACACACTCGTTATTTACTCAATCGTAAATACGTTCGGTATTTATTATTATTAATCTTATTATTATTTTAGGTTACTTGCCATGTAGCCGTCATCGTTTCGTTCTCATGAAATAAGTAGAATTGCTAAGTGCATTGGAAAATGCTTATTAATCATACACGCGCGCGTATTATTTCAAAACCTGTCTGTGAGAACAGAATGTCGCGATTTATTTCTAATTCAAGAAATCTGCATGGACAAGAATATTCCTGTCCATGGGAATGTAATGCAAAAGTTTATGAGACTCAAAAATGTTTCCTAATTTCTTCGAATTTTCGTGATTGCGGCCCATGTTTTGATAGGTATGTGCTCGCATTTCACTCATTAGGCTTCGCCTCAAAATTCGGTGTATATTTAGCCCGACCGTGGGCTGTGTTGATTCTGGCCATGTCGTGGTTGACTTCCTTCTCGTCACAATTCGCTTCCTCGATATGCGTCATCCTTCTCGGTATTGGTCATCCTTCTCTTCTAGCCATGCTGTTTAAACCGTTCAGGCGTCGATACCCGACCGTCCAACTCCCCGTACCCGACTCCTCGTTCTTTGTGATATACGAGAGTTTTATAGGAAACCCTCTCGGCTGCTTCCTGGATAACCGCTCCGTCTCGATTATTGAATTCAGAATGGTATCACTTCTTAATTTCTACTCCTACTAAGCAAGCGGTTATATTTTTGTTTTTTTTTCTTGAATTCTTTTTTTTTTTTGTGGGCCAACTTGCTGTTTAATATTAATTGCACTCGCGAACGGGCTCTAATGTTCTATTATTTCTCCTAATCTTCTACTTAAACACTATGCCCGTTTTTTTTTTCTTCGGTTAACATAATTTTTCTTTTCCTACTGAAGTGTACAATATATATATTTATATTTTTTTTAATTTTATTCTATCGGATGCTATTGGTTAACTAACGTTTACATTATTCATTCTCAACGAATTTTTACTTCACAATTCATTTACTTTTTTTATACTTGTACTCAATCCGATTTACAAATTTTCTAGTTCTCGTGCGGAGTTTTTACTTCACAATTCATTTTTTTTTTATACTTGAACTCAATCCGATTTAAAACAATTCTTTTTCTAGTTCTCGTGCGGAGTACATCCCGCTTCCAAATAACTTTGTTAATCTTTGTTGTCCGTTGTGGCTCTTTTCTTTTCATTTGAACATTTCTTTTTCTCATTGCGATTATTCTTTTCTGTTATCGGATTCACAACCATTTTATCCGATTTACAAACAATTATTTAGGACACTTCAATTATGTCAAACTCCTTTACTGGATGATTTGCAAATTCTCTTTAGTTATACTGCTGTCTCGGTCCGTGTGTATTCTTGTCATACTTACATTCTACTTACACATCTCCTATTATGCAGTGTGCTACATAGCTCTCTCCCTCTTCCGTCCGAAGGTGCGACCACCCGCTACAATGATTCCTGAAAAATAAGAAGGTTAGGAAATAAGAGAAAACTCTCGCACACTCACTCGTTCTGGGTTAATAACTCCCTTGTCTAATCTTACAATCAGCATTCACCTCAACCAGCGAAGGAAAAAAAAATCACCTCTAGCGATTAATGAATAGACATAAAACAAGCCTAAGATGCGTTGAAATCGTCGTCAGTATGCGAAAAACAAAGTATCGGTGCTGGTGCACTCTCTTTGCTTTCCTCTTTACGATGTATTTCTATTCATTAGTGTACACCACAACACGTGGTTCTCAATGTGCACAACTCGGTATTTGAAGTTATTCGTCTCTGCTACACAGAGGGATCAGAACTTGTTATATCCTTATTCATTTGACTCATGAATATGATTTTTTGTCAGAAAAAGAAAGAAAATGACAGTGTATGCCCTCCTACTCTCGCTTAAACTCAACCGCTGCCGAAGTAGTCCCTTCCCCCACACATTCCCTCTCACCGCACCCAACCACTGCTGCTGTTCAGGCGACATGATATTCTCCTGTTGCTATCCTTTCTTCCCCTAACTACCGGCCTATGGAGAGACAAACGCAACGATCGAATCGCTTCTCAGAGCTGATGTAGTCTAGTCATGTGTTTGTTTTCTCCCAGAAACCTATGCACCATGTCATCATTTCATTATGGGTTGAGAGGATTCAAGTTTAGTCCCGGCCTGTACACTTCGTGAAGTGCACAAGCAATGAATAAACGACGATTGCATCATATTCGTTTCGTTCATCACTGACCTCAACCATTCCGGGTTAATCACTCCCGATGTATACACTCACTCAATCTTAACTAATAATAGTATAGTTGGAATCACTTAAAGTCAACAGTCTCCTTGTTCAGGAAGTTCAACATTCTTTTCCGAAACGACTTTCTTAGTTATATTTGCCGTTAGTTATATCTTTGTTAAGCCAGTCTTCGTGCTTATGAGACCTTCTGTTCACTATATGTTTTTCCCATATTCAAATTTGCTTTTTAAGTTAAAAAAATGCTTGAATTTCCCGCACCTCTTTTTTGCATTAACTTTTACATTCTAATCAATGTCACTCCTATTGTCATTCGTCTTTTAAGTTATCTTCATCACGTTTTTTCTTCATTTTGAATACGCCCACAATTGTCTTTTTTTCCTTTCGTTTCCCTAATTGAGCCCTTTTGATTTTTTCCTTCTATTATTTACCACCCGTTTAGTTAGCTCAATAAAGGCTGCATTTTTTTTCATTCATGGCAACTTTTTCGTTTTTCTGCACGCTATTCCATTTTATACTCAACTTTCCGTCGAATTTATGCCTTTCTACTCTTGTCAATAAACGTTTATTCATCTTTTTCGGCGACTTTTTGTATTTATTCACGCCTTTATATTTTATGCCTTCGTTCAATAACCTTCGATTTTAGTCCAAAGCTTGCTTAGCTATCGATCGGTTCTGTCAAATAATTCCTATTTTTTTTTCGTTAAGTTTACCGTCAGTCGTTATTATTTTTTTTTTTTGCTAAATGTCGTTTTGTCTTTCCTAACGTCTCAGTAAATTTGTGTTAAAAACGAAAGTTTTTCCAGTCGCAATATCGTCGTAGTGATGTCAACTCAATCCAATATATTTATTTTTATTTTCTTCCGGTTGAAGTTTACTTGACCAACACTCTTCGTTTATTCTGCATTGAACCTTAATAATGATTCAAAGGCAGAAGTTTACTACGCCACTTTATGTGGTGTTCTTATTACCTGCCGGTGGCTCTGTCGATAATTTGTATGGCTCCCCCCAAAATAATTTATTTTCCCACAGTCGAACAAAACTTAAATTCTGAAACTATTCATAATAACACTTGAGACGATTAAAATGAATTTTTCAAATGCTTCAATTCTGTTAAAATTATTTTAATATCTAAAAACCTTTAACCTAATATTCTTCTCGCTCAATTATATAATTGTCTCAGTGTCATGTTACCGTCGTAGCACTGGCAACGTTAACACTTTTAAGTCAGTCGTTTTGCCCCCACGTTATGCATCGTTGACAAATTTCCATGATCAACGCCATATGAGCTGATTATGCGCGTTTGCGCTTGCAATAAAAAAAATAGTGTCGAATGCACTACAATGCTCTGCTGATAGACGCTCGTCGCTTGCATGTGCATGCAATTTCTGTCTTTATTTTTTTCTTCCTTACGGTGATTCACCTTTCGCTAGCCGTGTCACCGCTGTTTTATTCATGATTTTTTGTTTACTATCGGGCTTCACTATGCACCTAATGTTTTACTTGTAGAATATTTCGCTGAATTTGTCGACTGTTGACTTCTCGGCAACGAACTCTAAGTGTGTAGGAATCTAATCCTAAACGACATAAACAAATTCAATGTTGCATCTCGAGTCATTTCAACTTGATATGCATATTTAAGTGACTATGAATTAATATTATTAGTCGGGCCCGCGCAGTGCGTCTTGAACTGCCCGACAGATCAGACGTATTTTCGGTTGCTTGTGGACTGGTCTTTGACTGCCTATAGCTTCAAAGTTTGTGTGTTGTCAGTGTGTCTTTTAAAGATTACCTGGAAGTTAACTTACATCAGTCTTTCTCAAGACTACCTATTTCTTTCTTTCTCAATACTTGCAATTTGATATTATTTTTGAACTTTTTCGTATCACCTGAAATGGCAGGACGAAAAAAGAAACCACGCATCGCTACGGGGAATGAAACTGGCTTATGCAGTGAAAATTTATATGATATTCTGCTTGAGCAAGAAGCCGGCGAAATTGAAATGTTCGAAAGTAAAACTATTCAAAGTGAAATTTCTGTAAAAAAGGAGAAAGTTCCACCTATTGTGGTAACTATTGCTTCTGAATTTAATATTTTTAAAAGAGAACTTTCTACGTTTCTCTCCGACGTCAAAGTTACTTATCAAATTGGCCGAAGAGGCGAATGCCGTTTACTGGCCCAAACATTGAAAGATTGGAATCGTCTTATTCAGTTTTTAACTGAAAAGATGTATAAATTTTTTACATATGATACGAAGAGCGCCAAGCCGTTCAAGGTCGTATTGAAAGGTCTCACCAACGATCAAACCGTTGATGAGATCAAAATTACTTTGACAGAATTACTTGGTATAGCCCCTACCCAAGTAATTCTGATGAAACAAAAATCACGAGGCGAAAACAGTCAGCGAACTGGAATTACCCTTGTAAGTTATTAAATTCATTTTAACCGCAGTGAGGTTAATAACTTAAATTTTTTTAAAAAAGCACATGCTTTATATAACATGCGTGTAAAATGGGAATTATATCGAAAGTTTGGCGGAGGTGAACAGCATATCACCCAATGCCGTGTTTGCCAACGTTATGGCCATGGTTCAAAGTTTTGTAACATGGACCAAAAATGCCTCATTTGTGGAGACTCTTCTCACAAAAAGGACACATGTCCTGTGAAAGAGAGTAAAAATTTTCGCTGTGCGAATTGTAACGGCAACCATATGTCGAATTTTTATCAATGCCCAGTCCGTTTAGCAATTGCTAAGGCAAGGCAAGGTAAACAAAATTCAAAACAAAATTCTCCAAGCGTACCAGTGACGCATAGTTTACCTACTCCTTTGCATACCCGTTTAACTTATGCACAGGTTACAGGTAGTTCGAACATTATACCGCCTAGTGTTGGTAGTTCGAAAATGACCGTTAATATGGGTAAGCAAAACACGCTAGAAAATAATTGTACACCTATTACTCCAGCTAATATCGCTGCCGAAAATTTTTTTTCTAATGTCAACTGCCTGGGGCCTATTACAGCAGGTAAACTTTCTTTTTTGCAACAGGCAATGTTCGATCTTATGAACGCCATGTTGCAGGCAAAATCAATGTTTGAAGCCATTCAAATAGGCACAAATTTTACTATTAAAATTGTTTCTAATTTAAAATTTAGCAATGATTTTAAATTAAACAATTAAAACATTAAATTGGAATGCTCGCTCATTGAAGGCCAATGAGAATGAGCTTTTTAATTTTTTAACAGTAAATAATGTGCATATTGCAATTATTACTGAAACATTTTTGAAACCTAACATAAAATTAAAATATGATCCCAATTACGTGGTTCATAGATATGATAGGATTCAGGGTTCCGGCGGTGGAGTTACAATTGTTATTCATCGCCGAATCAAACATCATGCTCTTCCCCACCTTGGGACGAAAGTTATTGAAACTTTGGGAATTGAAGTTCAAACTGAACTTGGGATTTTATTTATTGCCGCAGCATATTTACCATTTCAATGCACACGCGAGCACAAATATTATTTTAAAGGTGATTTACAAAAACTCACCAGAAATCGTTCGAAATTTTTTATAATCGGCGATTTTAACGCTAAACATCGTTCATGGAATAATTCTCAAAGTAATTCCAATGGCAAAATTTTATTCAATGATTGTTCTTCAGGATACTATTCTATTTTGTCTCCGAATAGTCCTACATGCTTTTCTTCCGTAAGAAACCCTTCAACAATTGATTTGGTGCTTACAGATCAAAGTCATGTATGTAGTGATTTGATCACACATGCTGACTTTGATTCTGACCATCTTCCAATAACTTTTTCTTTATCACATGAATCAGTTTTAAGCCCTATGAGCTCTGTTTTTAATTATAACAAGGCTAATTGGGAAAGATACAAAACTCATATTGAGAGAAATTTCAATAATGAGCTTGATTTGCAAAACGAAGTGAATATTGATTCCGCTTTGGAAGCGTTAAAATGTGCAATTGTTGATGCCAGGAATTATTCTGTTCCAACGGCTCAAGTGAAATTTGATTCACCAATAATTGACGAAAATCTTCAACTTCTAATTCGTTTGAAAAATGTCCGCAGACGTCAATATCAACGTTTTCGTGACCCTGTTTTTAAAACTATTTATAAAGATTTACAGAAAGAGATTAAACATAGATTTACTCTTCTGAGAAATCAAAATTTTGAGACTAAAGTTGAAAAATTTAAACCATATTCAAAACCTTTTTGGAAGCTGTCGAAGATTCTTAAGAAACCTTCAAAGCCTATTCCAGTTTTAAAAGGTGGTGAACGTTTTCTTGTATCCAATGAACAAAAGGCTCAAAGACTTGCTCAGCAGTTTGAGAGTGTTCATAACTCAAATTTGAATTTTGTGAGTCCAATTGAAAATGAAGTCACACGTCAATTTGATTTAATTTCTTCCCAGAATTTTTCACCTGCAGAAATAATTGAAACTAACTTGAATGAGATTAAATCAATTATTAAAAATTTCAAAAATATGAAAGCACCTGGTGACAATGGAATCTTTAATATACTAATCAAACATCTCCCTGAGAGCACAATGGAATTTTTAGTGAAAATTTTCAATTGCTGCTTCAAAATTGCATATTTTCCCAAATTATGGAAAAATGCAAAAATTACTCCAATTTTAAAACCGGATAAGAACCCAGCTGAAGTTTCAAGTTATCGACCAATCAGTTTGCTTTCTTCAATAAGTAAACTGTTTGAGAGAATTATTCTTAACAGAATGATGTCACACATCAACGAAAATTCAATTTTTGCAAACGAACAGTTTGGATTTCGCCATGGGCATTCCACAACTCATCAATTGCTCAGAGTTACTAATATGATACGAGCTAACAAATCTGAAGGTTATTCCACTGGAGCTGCTCTTTTAGACATAGAAAAAGCATTCGACAGTGTTTGGCATAAAGGTTTGATTGCGAAATTGCAAACTTTTAATTTTCCAATTTTCCTAATCAAAATTTTAAAAAATTATCTTACTGATCGAACTCTGCAGGTTGTCTATCAGAATTCAAAATCTGATAGATTTCCTGTCAGAGCAGGTTTACCTCAAGGTTCAGTCTTGGGTCCAGTCCTGTACAACATATTCACTTTAGAACTTCCTGATTTGCCTCCAGGATGCACAAAGTCATTGTTCTGCGATGACACAAGCATTTCCGTAAAAGGAAAAAGTCTTCGTGTCATATGCAGTCGATTGCAGAAAAGTTTAGATATTTTTTCTTCCTACTTGCAAAAGTGGAAAATCTCTCCCAATGCTTCTAAAACTCAAATGATAATTTTTCCGCATAAGCCTAGGGCTTCTTTCCTCAAGCCAAACAATAATCCCGTTGTCAAGATGAATGGGGTTATTTTAAGTTGGTCCGACAAGGTTAAGTACTTTTGACTAATTTACAAACAATTCTTTTTCTAGTTCTCGTGCGGAGTACATCCCGCTACCAAATAACTTTGTTAACTTTGTTGTCCGTTGTGGCTCTTTTCATTTCATTTGAACATTTCCTTTTCTCATTGCGATTATTCTTTTCTGTTATCGGATTTACAACCATTTTATCCGATTTACAAACAATTATTTAGGACACTTCAATTATGTCAAACTCCTTTACTGGATGATTTGCAAGTTCTCTTTAGTTATACTGCTGTCTCGGTCCGTGTGTATTCTTGTCATACTTACATTCTACTTACACATCTCCTATTATGCAGTGTGCTACATAGCTCTCTCCCTCTTCCGTCCGAAGGTGCGACCACCCGCTCCAATGATTCCTGAAAAATAAGAAGGTTAGGAAATAAGAGAAAACTCTCGCACACTCACTCGTTCTGGGTTAATAACTCCCTTGTCTAATCTTACAATCAGCATTCACCTCAACCAGCGAAGGAAAAAAAATCACCTCTAGCGATTAATGAATAGACATAAAACAAGCCTAAGATGCGTTGAAATCGTCGTCAGTATGCGAAAAACAAAGTATCGGTGCTGGTGCACTCTCTTTGCTTTCCTCTTTACGATGTATTTCTATTCATTAGTGTACACCACAACACGTGGTTCTCAATGTGCACAACTCGGTATATGAAGTTATTCGTCTCTGCTACACAGAGGGATCAGAACTTGTTATATCCTTATTCATTTGACTCATTAATATGATTTTTTGTCAGAAAAAGAAAGAAAATGACAGTGTATGCCCTCCTACTCTCGCTTAAACTCAACCGCTGCCGAAGTAGTCCCTTCCCCCACACATTCCCTCTCACCGCACCCAACCACTGCTGCTGTTCAGGCGACATGATATTCTCCTGTTGCTATCCTTTCTTCCCCTAACTACCGGCCTATGGAGAGACAAACGCAACGATCGAATCGCTTCTCAGAGCTGATGTAGTCTAGTCATGTGTTTGTTTTCTCCCAGAAACCTATGCACCATGTCATCATTTCATTATGGGTTGAGAGGATTCAAGTTTAGTCCCGGCCTGTACACTTCGTGAAGTGCACAAGCAATGAATAAACGACGATTGCATCATATTCGTTTCGTTTCCATCACTGACCTCAACCATTCCGGGTTAATCACTCCCGATGTATACACTCACTCAATCTTAACTAATAATAGTATAGTTGGAATCACTTAAAGTCAACAGTCTCCTTGTTCAGGAAGTTCAACATTCTTTTCCGAAACGTCTTTCTTAGTTTTATTTGCCGTTAGTTATATCTTTGTTAAGCTAGTCTTCGTGCTTATGAGACCTTCTGTTCACTATATGTTTTTCCCATATTCAAATTTGCTTTTTAGGTAAAAAAAAATGCTTGAATTTCCCGCACCTCTTTTTTGCATAAACTTTTACATTCTAATCAATGTCACTCCTATTGTCATTCGTCTTTTAAGTTATCTTCATCACGTTTTTTCTTCATTTTGAATACGCCCACAATTGTCTTTTTTTCCTTTCGTTTCCCTAATTGAGCCCTTTTGATTTTTTCCTTCTATCATTTACCACCCGTTTAGTTAGCTCAATAAAGGCTGCCTTTTTTTCATTCATGGCAACTTTTTCGTTTTTCCGCACGCTATTCCATTTCATACTCAACTTTCCGTCGAATTTATGCCTTTCTACTCTTGTCAATAAACGTTTATATTATCTTTTTCGGCGACTTTTTGTATTTCTTCACGCCTTTATATTTTATGTCTTCGTTCAATAACCTTCGATTTTAGTCCAAAGCTTGCTTAGCTATCGATCGGTTCTGTCAAATAATTCCTATTTTTTTTTCGTTAAGTTTACCGTCAGTCGTTATTATTTTTTTTTTGCTAAATGTCGTTTTGTCTTTCCTAACGTCTCAGTAAATTTGCGTTAAAAACGAAAGTTTTTCCAGTCGCAATATCGTCGTAGTGATGTCAACTCAATCCAATATATTTATTTTTATTTTCTTCCGGTTGAAGTTTACTTGACCAACACTCTTCGTTTATTCTGCATTGAACCTTAATAATGATTCAAAGGCAGAAGTTTACTACGCCACTTTATGTGGTGTTCTTATTACCTGCCGGTGGCTCTGTCGATAATTTGTATGGCTCCCCCCAAAATAATTTATTTTCCCACAGTCGAACAAAACTTAAATTCTGAAACTATTCATAATAACACTTGAGACGATTAAAATGAATTTTTCAAATGCTTCAATTCTGTTAAAATTATTTTAATATCTAAAAACCTTTAACCTAATATTCTTCTCGCTCAATTATATAATTGTCTCAGTGTCATGTTACCGTCGTAGCACTGGCAACGTTAACACTTTTAAGTCAGTCGTTTTGCCCCCACGTTATGCATCGTTGACAAATTTCCATGGTCAACGCCATATGAGCTGATTATGCGCGTTTGCGCTTGCAATAAAAAAAATAGTGTCGAATGCACTACAATGCTCTGCTGATAGACGCTCGTCGCTTGCATGTGCATGCAATTTCTGTCTTTATTTTTTTCTTCCTTACGGTGATTCACCTTTCGCTAGCCGTGTCACCGCTGTTTTATTCATGATTTTTTGTTTACTATCGGGCTTCACTATGCACCTAATGTTTTACTTGTAGAATATTTCGCTGAATTTGTCGACTGTTGACTTCTCGGCAACGAACTCTAAGTGTGTAGGAATCTAATCCTAAACGATATAAACAAATTCAATGTTGCATCTCGAGTCATTTCAACTTGATATGCATATTTAAGTGACTTAGAATTAATATTATTAGTCGGGCCCGCGCAGTGCGTCTTGAACTGCCCGACAGATCAGACGTATTTTCGGTTGCTTGTGGACTGGTCTTTGACTGCCTATAGCTTCAAAGTTTGTGTGTTGTCAGTGTGTCTTTTAAAGATTACCTGGAAGTTAACTTACATCAGTCTTTCTCAAGACTACCTATTTCTTTCTTTCTCAATACTTGCAATTTGATATTATTTTTGAACTTTTTCGTATCACCTGAAATGGCAGGACGAAAAAAGAAACCACGCATCGCTACGGGGAATGAAACTGGCTTATGCAGTGAAAATTTATATGATATTCTGCCTGAGCAAGAAGCCGGCGAAATTGAAATGTTCGAAAGTAAAACTATTCAAAGTAAAATTTCTGTAAAAAAGGAGAAAGTTCCACCTATTGTGGTAACTATTGCTTCTGAATTTAATATTTTTAAAAGAGAACTTTCTACGTTTCTCTCCGACGTCAAAGTTACTTATCAAATTGGCCGAAGAGGCGAATGCCGTTTACTGGCCCAAACATTGAAAGATTGGAATCGTCTTATTCAGTATTTAACTGAAAAGATGTATAAATTTTTTACATATGATACGAAGAGCGCCAAGCCGTTCAAGGTCGTATTGAAAGGTCTCACCAACGATCAAACCGTTCTACTTACACATCTCCTATTATGCAGTGTGCTGCATAGCTCTCTCCCTCTTCCGTCCGAAGGTGCGTTAGGAAATAAGAGAAAACTCTCGCACACTCACTCGTTCTGGGTTAATAACTCTCTTGTCTAATCTTACAATCAGCATTCACCTCAACCAGCGAAGGAAAAAAAATCACCTCTAGCGATTAATGAATAGACATAAAACAAGCCTAAGATGCGTTGAAATCGTCGTCAGTATGCGAAAAACAAAGTATCGGTGCTGGTGCACTCTCTTTGCTTTCCTCTTTACGATGTATTTCTATTCATTAGTGTACACCACAACACGTGGTTCTCAATGTGCACAACTCGGTATATGAAGTTATTCGTCTCTGCTTCACAGAGGGATCAGAACTTGTTATATCCTTATTCATTTGACTCATGAATATGATTTTTTGTCAGAAAAAGAAAGAAAATGACAGTGTATGCCCTCCTACTCTCGCCTAAACTCAACCGCTGCCGAAGTAGTCCCTTCCCCCACACATTCCCTCTCACCGCACCCAACCACTGCTGCTGTTCAGGCGACATGATATTCTCCTGTTGCTATCCTTTCTTCCCCTAACTACCGGCCTATTGAGAGACAAACGCAACGATCGAATCGCTTCTCAGAGCTGATGTAGTCTAGTCATGTGTTTGTTTTCTCCCAGAAACCTATGCACTATGTCATCATTTCATTATGGGTTGAGAGGATTCAAGTTTAGTCCCGGCCTGTACACTTCGTGAAGTGCACAAGCAATGAATAAACGACGATTGCATCATATTCGTTTCGTTTCCATCACTGACCTCAACCATTCCGGGTTAATCACTCCCGATGTATACACTCACTCAATCTTAACTAATAATAGTATAGTTGGAATCACTTAAAGTCAACAGTCTCCTTGTTCAGGAAGTTCAACATTCTTTTCCGAAACGTCTTTCTTAGTTTTATTTGCCGTTAGTTATATCTTTGTTAAGCCAGTCTTCGTGCTTATGAGACCTTCTGTTCACTATATGTTTTTCCCATATTCAAATTTGCTTTTTAAGTTAAAAAAAATGCTTGAATTTCCCGCACCTCTTTTTTGCATAAACTTTTACATTCTAATCAATGTCACTCCTATTGTCATTCGTCTTTTAAGTTATCTTCATCACGTTTTTTCTTCATTTTGAATACGCCCACAATTGTCTTTTTTTCCTTTCGTTTCCCTAATTGAGCCCTTTTGATTTTTTCCTTCTATTATTTACCACCCGTTTAGTTAGCTCAATAAAGGCTGCATTTTTTTTCATTCATGGCAACTTTTTCGTTTTTCTGCACGCTATTCCATTTTATACTCAACTTTCCGTCGAATTTATGCCTTTCTACTCTTGTCAATAAACGTTTATATTATCTTTTTCGGCGACATTTTGTATTTCTTCACGCCTTTATATTTTATGTCTTCGTTCAATAACCTTCGATTTTAGTCCAAAGCTTGCTTAGCTATCGATCGGTTCTGTCAAATAATTCCTATTTTTTTTTCGTTAAGTTTACCGTCAGTCGTTATTTTTTTTTTTGCTAAATGTCGTTTTGTCTTTCCTAACGTCTCAGTAAATTTGCGTTAAAAACGAAAGTTTTTCCAGTCGCAATATCGTCGTAGTGATGTCAACTCAATCCAATATATTTATTTTTATTTTCTTCCGGTTGAAGTTTACTTGACCAACACTCTTCGTTTATTCTGCATTGAACCTTAATAATGATTTAAAGGCAGAAGTTTACTACGCCACTTTATGTGGTGTTCTTATTACCTGCCGGTGGCTCTGTCGATAATTTGTATGGCTCCCCCTAAAATAATTTATTTTCCCACAGTCGAACAAAACTTAAATTCTGAAACTATTCATAATAACACTTGAGACGATTAATATGAATTTTTCAAATGCTTCAATTCTGTTAAAATTATTTCAATATCGAAAATCCTTTAACCTAATATTCTTCTCGCTCAATTATATAATTGTCTCAGTGTCATGTTACCGTCGTAGCACTGGCAACGTTAACACTTTTAAGTCAGTCGTTTTGCCCCCACGTTATGCATCGTTGACAAATTTCCATGGTCAACGCCATATGAGCTGATTATGCGCGTTTGCGCTTGCAATAAAAAAATAGTGTCGAATGCACTACAATGCTCTGCTGATAGACGCTCGTCGCTTGCATGTGCGCATGAAATTTCTGTCTTTATTTTTTTCTTCCTTACGGTGATTCACCTTTCGCAAGCCTTGTCACCGCTGTTTTATTCATGATTTTTCGTTTACTATCGGGCTTCACTATGCACCTAATGTTTTACTTGTAGAATATTTCGCTGAATTTATCAGCTGTTGACTTCTCGGCAACGAACTCTAAGTGTATAGGAATCTAATCCTAAACGATATAAACAAATTCAATGTTGCATCTCGAGTAATTTCAACTTGATATGCATATTTAAGTGACTTAGAATTAATATTATTAGTCGGGCCCGCGCAGTGCGTCTTGAGTTGCCCGACAGATCAGACGTATTTTCGGTTGCTTGTGGACTGGTCTCTGACTGCCTATAGCTTCAAAGTTTGTGTTTTGTCAGTGTGTCTTTTAAAGATTACCTGGAAGTTAACTTACATCAGTCTTTCTCAAGACTACCTATTGTTTCTTTCTCAATACTTTCAATTTGATATTATTTTTGAACTTTTTCGTATCACCTGAAATGGCAGGACGAAAAAAGAAACCACGCATCGCTACGGGGAGGAAAAGGCAAAGGAGGCATCTCTTTCTGAAACTAGCTTATGCAGTGAAAATTTATATGATATTCTGCCTGAGCAAGAAGCCGGCGAAATAGAAATGTTCGAAAGTAAAACTATTCAAAGTGAAATTTCTGTAAAAAAGGAGAAAGTTCCACCTATTGTGGTAACTATTGCTTCTGAATTTAATATTTTTAAAAGAGAACTTTCTACGTTTCTCCCCGACGTCAAAGTTACTTATCAAATTGGCCGAAGAGGCGAATGCCGTTTACTGGCCCAAACATTGAAAGATTGGAATCGTCTTATTCAGTATTTAACTGAAAAGATGTATAAATTTTTTACATATGATACGAAGAGTGCCAAGCCGTTCAAGGTCGTATTGAAAGGTCTCACCAACGATCAAACCGTTGATGAGATCAAAATTACTTTGACAGAATTACTTGGTATAGCCCCTACCCAAGTAATTCTGATGAAACGAAAATCACGAGGCGAATCAGTCAGCGAACTGGAATTACCGTTGTAAATTATTTTATTCATTTTAACCGCATTGAGGTTAATAACTTAAAATTTTTTGAAAAAGCACATGCTTTATATAACATGCGTGTAAAATGGGAATTATATCGAAAGTTTGGCGGAGGTGAATAGCATATCACCCAATGCCGTGTTTGCCAACGTTATGGCCATGGTTCAAAGTTTTGTAACATGGACCAAAAATGCCTCATTTGTGGAGACTCTTCTCACAAAAAGGACACATGTCCTGTGAAAGGGAGTAAAAATTTTCGCTGTGCGAATTGTAACGGCAACCATATGTCGAATTTTTATCAATGCCCAGTCCGTTTAGCAATTGCTAAGGCAAGGCAAGGTGAACAAAATTCTCCAAGCGTACCAGTGACGCATAGTTTACCTACTCCTTTGCATACCCGTTTAACTTATGCACAGGTTACAGGTAGTTCGAACATTATACCGCCTAGTGTTGGTAGTTCGAAAATTATCGTTAATATGGGTAAGCAAAACACGCTAGAAAATAATTGTACACCTATTACTCCAGCTAATATTGCTGCCGAAAATATTTTTTCTAATGTCAACTGCCTGGGGCCTATTACAGCAGGTAAACTTTCTTTTTTGCAACAGGCAATGTTCGATCTTATGAACGCCATGTTGCAGGCAAAATCAATGTTTGAAGCCATTCAAATAGGCACAAATTTTACTATTAAAATTGTTTCTAATTTAAAATTTAGCAATGATTTTAAATTAAACAATTAAAATATTAAATTGGAATGCTCGCTCATTGAAGGCCAATGAGAATGAGCTTTTTAATTTTTTAACAGTAAATAATGTGCATATTGCAATTATTACTGAAACATTTTTGAAACCTAACATAAAATTAAAATATGATCCCAATTACGTGGTTCATAGATATGATAGGATTCAGGGTTCCGGCGGTGGAGTTGCAATTGTTATTCATCGCCGAATCAAACATCGTGCTCTTCCCCACCTTGAGACGAAAGTTATTGAAACTTTGGGAATTGAAGTTCAAACTGAACTTGGGATTTTATTTATTGCCGCAGCATATTTACCATTTCAATGCACACGCGAGCACAAAAATTATTTTAAAGGTGATTTACAGAAACTCACCAGAAATCGTTCGAAATTTTTTATAATCGGCGATTTTAACGCTAAACATCGTTCATGGAATAATTCTCAAAGTAATTCCAATGGCAAAATTTTATTCAATGATTGTTCTTCAGGATACTATTCTATTTTGTCTCCGAATAGTCCTACATGCTTTTCTTCTGTAAAAAACCCTTCAACAATTGAATTGGTGCTTACAGATCAAAGTCATGTATGTAGTGATTTGATCACACATGCTGACTTTGATTCTGACCATCTTCCAATAACTTTTTCTTTATCACATGAATCAGTTTTAAACCCTATGAGCTCTGTTTTTAATTATAACAAGGCTAATTGGGAAAGATACAAAACTCATATAGAGAGAAATTTCAATAATGAGCTTGATTTGCAAAACGAAGTGAATATTGATTCCGCTTTGGAAGCATTAAAATGTGCAATTGTTGATGCCAGGAATTATTCTGTTCCAAAGGCTCAAGTGAAATTTGATTCACCAATAATTGACGAAAATCTTCAACTTCTAATTCGTTTGAAAAATGTCCGCAGACGTCAATATCAACATTTTCGTGACCCTGTTTTTAAAACTATTTATAATGATTGTTTTAAATAGTTTATTTGACACGGCACGATACAATTTATGTTTAACTGAGCCAAGTACATTTTTTTTTTAAATTCTAAATTAGCAGGGAAAAGAGGGAGGCCTTTTCTTTATTCTCGCGGCCGACTACGAGCTAGTGGGGATTTAAGGTGAGAGGAGGGGTGTTACAATTTTGTTTTTAATTATTTTATATTACAGAATGTATTCATTTGTACGTGGCTAACCAGTGATGTTCTGTTTGAGCAGTTTTGGTCTGAGGTGTCTGCGTAAACATAGAGATGCCGAGTCTTCATTTTAGTGTCTCCAGCCGGGTGTATCATTCTCTTTCAGTTTGTGACAGAAATTGTATTCTAGCAAATAGATAAAAGAAATCAAATTTTAATGCCAGCATTTTTTATAAACCCGTATAGTTGTGTCATGTACTGGAGATCACTGCTTCCCAGAATGTCTCTAACGGGTACGTTCGGTTGTTTTCCTCGGGCCCGAAGGGAATCTATAAGCTCAGACCTAACACCACAGTATTCGGTACACGACCAAACAACATGCTCGATGTCATGGTAGCCATCGCCACAAACGCAGTGATTACTGTCTACAAGCCCTATACGAAAGAGATGCGTGTTTAACGTATGGTGATTGGACATAAGTCTGGACATCACGCGAATGAAGTCCCGACCTACATCCAACCCCTTGAACCATGCTTTCGTCGATACCTTAGGAAAAATGGAATGTAGCCACCGTCCCAGTTCATCTGAGTTCCATGATGATTGCCAACTGTTGAGTGTTCTCTGACGCAAAATGCTATAAAATTCATCATAAGCAAATGGTCTTTCATAAATATCGCCGTCAATAGCACCCACCTTAGCTAAAGAGTCAGCCTTTTCGTTACCCGGAATCGAGCTATGAGAAGGGACCCACGCTAAGGTAACCCGGTAATTTTTATCTGTTAAAGCACTTAAAAACCGCCGTATTTTCCCCAGGAAATACGGGGTGTGCTTCACAGGCTTCATTGATCGCAGAGCCTCAATGGCACTGAGACTATCTGTGAAGATGAAGTAGTGGTCTATGGGTAGGGTTTCGATGATTCCAAGAGAGTACTGAATAGCAGCAAGTTCTGCGACGTACACGGAAGCAGGAGCATCGAGTTTGTAGGAGGCGGTAAAATTTTCGTGGAAAACACCGAAGCCAGTGGACTCATCTAGATTAGATCCGTCAGTGTAAAACCTTTTATCATAACTAACATGTTTAAACTTATTGGAAAAAATCTTAGGGATCTCTTGGGGTCGCAATTGATCCGGGATACCAGAAATGTCTTGTTTCATGGTGGTGTCGAAGAATATAGCATTATTAGAAGTAGCTAAAAGTGCGACATTGGAGGAATCGTATGAAGAAGGATTAATATCTTGAGCCATATAGTCAAAATATAAAGTCATAAATCTGGATTGAGATTGAAGGTCGACCAACCTCTCGAAATTTTCAATTTCTAATGGGTTCATAACTGTGCATCGAATTAGCAACCGGTAAGAGAGATTCCAAAAACGATGTTTCAACGGAAGAATACCCGCTAACACTTCAAGACTCATCGTATGGGTCGACTGCATGCAACCCAAGGCAATACGCAAACAACGATATTGTATTCTCTCTAATTTTATAATGTGCGTGTTCGCGGCGGAGCGAAAGCAGAAACAGCCGTACTCAAGAACTGACAATATCGTTGTTTGGTATAACCTTAGAAGGTCTCCTGGGTGAGCACCCCACCAAGTTCCGGTAATCGTACGAAGAAAATTAATCCTCTGTTGGCATTTTTGTGTCAGATACCTAATATGACAAGCCCAGGTGCATTTAGAGTCGAACCAGACCCCGAGATATTTAGCGACTAAAACCTGAGAGATCGTTTTACCCGTTAGTAGGAGCTGCAGCTGAGCTGGGTTATGCTTCCTAGAAAAAACGACCAGCTCAGTTTTCTCCGGAGAGAATTCGATACCCAGCTTAAGAGCCCATTCAGACAAATTGTCTAAGGTATCTTGCAATGGTCCTTGCAGATCGCTAGCCTTGCCACCAGTAATGGATACAACGCTATCGTCTGCAAGTTGCCTTAGCGTGCATGAATTTGCAAGACATTCATCGATGTCATTGACGTAAAAATTATATAAGAGAGGACTTAAACATGAGCCCTGGGGGAGGCCCATGTAACTAATTCGGGAAGTTGTCGAATCGCCATGTGAGAAATACATATGCTTTTCTGACAACAAATTGAGCAAAAAGTTATTCAAATTTGGTGAAAGTCCCTGCGAATGAAGTTTCGCGCTTAAAACTTCTACAGAGACAGAGTCAAAAGCCCCCTTAATATCCATGAACGCAGAAGCCATTTGCTCTTTTCGAGCAAAGGCAAGTTGAATTTCAGTAGAAAGCAACGCTAGGCAATCGTTCGTCCCTTTGCCCCGGCGAAAGCCAAATTGAGTATCTGAAAGTAACCCGTTTGTTTCGACCCATTTGTCTAACCGTAAGAGGATCATTTTCTCCATTAATTTCCGGAGGCAAGAGAGCATCGCAATCGGCCTATATGAATTGTGATCAGAGGCAGGTTTCCCGGGTTTCCGAATAGCAATGACTTTTACCTCCCTCCAGTCATGCGGAACAATATTTAGCTCAAGAAACTTGTTGAACAAATTCAACAAGCGTCTTTTTGCAGAGTCGGTTAGATTCTTCAACAGGTTGAATTTTATTCTATCTAACCCTGGAGCCTTATTGTTGCACGACAGGAGAGCCATTGAAAATTCCAACATCGAAAATGGAGGCTCTTCCGTAATTACTAATAACGCGTCGCGAAAGGTTTTCTGTTCCGGTACAGAGTCCGGACAGACCTTTTTGGCAAAACCGAGTATCCAGCGATCTGAATACTCCTCGCTTTCATTCGAAACGTCACGGTTCCGCATGCGCCTGGCGGTATCCCAAAGAGTGCTCATCGCTGTTTCCCTGGACAACGCGTTTACGAACCGCCGCCAGTACCCGCGTTTTTTCGCCTTTACTAAGCTCTTCATCTGCCTGCCCAGTGCCTCGTACTTTCGAAGCAGGTTGACAGTGCCGTACTCCCGGTAGTCCTTATACGCCGCGGACCTTCGCGCGTACAGCTCAGAGCACTCTTTGTCCCACCATTTGTTGGGAGGGCGCTGTCTAATCGTTACCCCGGGTATCGGTTTCGTCTGAGCTTGAGTCGCGGCGTCGATTATCAAGCCAGCTAAGAACGCGTATTCTTCCTCCGGAGGAAGTTCCTCGTGAGTCTCGATAGATTGCGCTATAATAGACTCATAACACTTCCAATCAATATTACGTGTAAGGTCGTAGGAAATATTGATTGGGTTCGGGGAAGTTGAACCATTAGCAATTGATATAACGATTGGAAGATGATCACTACCGTGGGGATCGTTGATTACTTTCCACCGGCAATCTAACGCTAGTGATGTCGAGCAAAGGGATAGGTCAAGCACGCTTTCACGTGCTGGAGGATTAGGTACACGTGTCGCTTCCCCAGTATTCAAAACTGTCATATTGAAGTCGTCGATCAAGTTACAGATTAAAGAAGATCGGTTGTCGTCGTACAGCGACCCCCATAGCGAACAGTGAGAATTAAAATCTCCCAATATCAAAAAAGGCGCGGGAAGCAACTCTGCTATATCAGTGAGATGCTTCTGTTCAATCCGCGCGGTTGGAGGCATATATAACGAAACAAGGCATAGGTCTTTTCCATTCATATTCGTTTGAATGGCAACGACTTCAATATTCGAGATCGAGGGGAGGTCGATTCGGAAGAAGGAATAGCACTTTTTAATCCCTAAAAGTACCCCTCCACCGTGTGAGTCTCGATCTCGACGAATAATGTTAAAATCGTGGAAATTGAGTTGATCGTTTGAATTGAGAAAGGTTTCACAGAGCGCAAATGCGTCACAATTGTATGTATTTATTAAGTGAGAAAATAGATCGAATTTGGGGATGATACTTCTGCAATTCCACTGTAATACAGTGATAAAATTCCTAACCTCTTTCGCCGTATTAGTCATCGAAAGATATGATAGCTGAAATGAGGGGCCAAGTTGCTGCTAGTTGCATCAAAAAGGTTTTCACTGTAGGAAGAAGGGCAAGAAGAATATTTTGTAGGGGATCTGGTATGTTGAATGTTTTAAATATCCAGTCCACAATATCAGAAAATTTTATGAACCCTGTTTCTTTTTTATCTTCTGATCGAGAAATGGGTGCACGAGGGGTTTTTGGTGCCCCAGGAAGCGGTGGGTACTCCTGGTTTGATTTAAAATTAAAACCGGGAGGTACTTGCTTCGGTTTTTCTTCACCGCTTCCTTTTTGTGTTGGCTTATTGGTCATTCCGCTAGGGGTTATCTTGCGACCTTTGCGAGAAAGATTAGGAGAGTTGATCATTCTCCTCTTCCTAGATCCTTCTGGCATGGCATAAGAACACCCTTCGAGGGGATCGTCAGATGTACCCTCATCGGTTGGCAAAAAGGAAAAGATGTTTCCTGTCGAGGGTGGCTCAGCACTCTTCAGCATTTCTGCGAAAGAGCGCTTTGATCGTTCCTTGAGGGAACGCTTTATTTTTTCCTCGCGCTGTTTGTACGCGGGACACGCCGAAAGGTCATGCCGAGTTCCCTCGCAGTAAAGACACTTTTCAGTATCCTCACTGCAAGCGGTCTCAGCATGATTGCCTCCGCCCTTGCTGCAGCGTGCCTTGTTGCAGCAGTAGGTGGCTGTATGACCTAACTGCTTGCAGTTTTGGCAATGCATGACCCGCGGTACGAACAGGCGTACAGGCAGACGAACCCTGTCCAAAGAGATGTAGTTCGGCAGTGCGGATCCGGCGAATGTTACACGGAAGGAATCCGAAGGGAAGAATTTCTTCTTCCCTTCTTCGATGGATACTGAATGCAATTGCTTGACATCCAGTATCTTTACATCTTGAATCAGGGGGTTCTTGAAGCAGCCAACCCCGTGACGCAAAATGTCATCGACCGTGAGGCTTCCTTCGGTAACCACACCGTCGATCTCCACGTCCTTGGCAGGGATGTACACGCGGTACTCTCTCGTGAAGAGCTCGTAGCTAGCAATTGCGTTTGCTTGCTTCAAGCTACTCACAACAACTCGCAGTTTGTTCGGTCTAACCTTTGTAATTTCGGTTACGTCCGAAAACTGTTTTGCCAGGTCCTTGCCGATTTGAATTATATTTAGAGGCTTCTTTATGGGCCTGAAGTAAACTACGAACGGACCTTTCGAAGCATCTGGGTAAGCTTTCACCCGTGTTGCCGGTACCCTTGGTACGGGGCTAGGTAGCGGGGAAGGTAGAGGGGAATTGATGGGGGAGATCTCAATCTCTTCCCCAGTTGTTTCCACATCCAGGAATAGTTGCACCTGCATGTCGTCCATTTTGCGGGAGCGTTACGCTCTACCGCACACAAACGATAAATATTCGAATGTGAGGGGGGGTCAAGTAGCTGCTATTAAATTTTAAAAACAATTTTTCAAACTACAATGGATCAAAATAAAAAAAAGGCAGTAATACTAATACTAATAACAATAGTAATAATAATAATAATAATAATAATAATAATAATAATAATAATAATAATAATAATAATAATAATGATAATAATAATAATAATAGTAATAATAATTATAATAATAACAATAATAATAATACTATTAATAATAATGATAAAAATTCTAAAGTGAATACTTCACCGAACGTCTAAGTCACGACCTCACGGCTGATAGTAGGATTAATCGAGCGTCTCCGCAGAACAAACAATGACGATCCAGCTTCGTGTTGTGACACAGTGGCCGTATCCTACACGCGACCTTGTAGATGCCACTTGTAGTTGACTTCCACTCGCTCGATCGTATGGTGGTCCGTGCTGCTAGCGGGGTAACAGCGGTGCGGGAGAATTATTCTTGCTGATATATCAGCTGCGTATCGGATCACTGGCGGGGTAGCCTGCCCCTACCAGTGTGCAGAAGATGTTTCTGCCGATATATTGCAGGCTATTGTTATCGCACACAAGAACTAATCGAAAAAAAAACACCCGTACGATAACTCGTGTATTGTTATTTTGCGAATCAAACGGAGATAAACAATTTGCGTCTAATCAAGACGAAAGCAAAACAACGAATGATTTATAATGATTTACAGAAAGAGTTTAAACATAGATTTACTCTTCTGAGAAATCAAAATTTTGAGACTAAAGTTGAAAAATTTAAACCATATTCAAAACCTTTTTGGAAGCTGTCGAAGATTCTTAAGAAACCTTCAAAGCCTATTCCAGTTTTAAAAGGTGGTGAACGTTTTCTTGTATCCAATGAACAAAAGGCTCAAAGACTTGCTCAGCAGTTTGAGAGTGTTCATAACTCAAATTTGAATTTTGTGAGTCCAATTGAAAATGAAGTCACACGTCAATTTGATTTAATTTCTTCCCAGAATTTTTCACCTGCAGAAATAATTGAAACTAACTTGAATGAGATTAAATCAATTATTAAAAATTTCAAAAATATGAAAGCACCTGGTGACGATGGAATCTTTAATATACTAATCAAACATCTCCCTGAGAGCACAATGGAATTTTTAGTGAAAATTTTCAACTGCTGCTTCGACATTGCATATTTTCCCAAATTATGGAAAAATGCAAAAATTACCCCAATTTTAAAACCGGATAAGAACCCAGCTGAAGTTTCAAGTTATCGACCAATCAGTTTGCTTTCTTCAATAAGTAAACTGTTTGAGAGAATTATTCTTAACAGAATGATGTCACACATCAACGAAAATTCAATTTTTGCAAACGAACAGTTTGGATTTCGCCATGGGCATTCCACAACTCATCAATTGCTCAGAGTTACTAATATGATACGAGCTAACAAATCTGAAGGTTATTCTACTGGAGCTGCTCTTTTACACATAGAAAAAGCATTCGACAGTGTTTGACATAAAGGTTTGATTGCGAAATTGCAAACTTTCAATTTTCCTAATCAAAATTTTAAAAAATTATCTTACTGATCGAACTCTGCAGGTTGTCTATCAGAATTCAAAATCTGATAGATTTCCTGTCAGAGCAGGTGTACCTCAAGGTTCAGTCTTGGGTCCAGTCCTGTACAACATATTCACTTCAGATCTTCCTGATTTGCCTCCAGGATGCACAAAGTCATTGTTCTGCGATGACACAAGCATTTCCGTAAAAGGAAAAAGTCTTCGTGTCATATGCAGTCGATTGCAGAAAAGTTTAGATATTTTTTCTTCCTACTTGCAAAAGTGGAAAATCTCTCCCAATGCTTCTAAAACTCAAATGATAATTTTTCCGCATAAGCCTAGGGCTTCTTTCCTCAAGCCAAACAATAATCACGCTGTCAAGATGAATGGGGTTATTTTAAGTTGGTCTGACAAGGTTAAGTACTTGGGACTAATTTATGATAAAAAACTTATTTTCAAAGAGCACATTGAGAGTATACAAGCCAAGTGCATCAAATATACGAGATGTTTATATCCTCTCATTAACAGGAATTCTAAACTTTGTTTAAAGAACAAACTTTTGATTTACAAACAAATTTTTAGACCAGCAATGCTTTATGCTGTACCGATCTGGTCAAGTTGCTGTTCAACAAGGAAGAAAACGCTTCAAAGGATTCGGAATAAAATTCTGAAAATGATTTTGAAGCGTCCTCCTTGGTTTGGTTCACTCGAATTACATAGACTTACTGGTGTTGAACCATTAGAAGCTATGTCAAATAAAATTATTAACAATTTTCGACAAAAATCGTTGCAATCCTCAATTGCTACGATAAGCTCTCTTTAATAAGTTAGCAATTAAGTTAGTTGTAAGTTTACTTCCCCTTTTCTGACAAGTAGGTTTAAATCCCTACGAATGATAAGTCCTAACTGCGAAAACAAACAAATCCTAACAATTAAAATTACAAATTTCTAACAGTGTTGAGAAGTCACCATTTGTGATTAGACACACATACTCATTATTTACTAATATTTCTTATAAATACTTAAGCTACTAACAAATCCCCCCCTTTAAAAAAAAAAAAGTCGGGCCCGCGCATGTTAATATTGTGCGACTTCCACTTGCCAGCGGGTTGTACGGCTGAATTGTACGGCGCTCATACGCGCGTACGGAGGCAAATTAAATTGCGCTTGCTCATGCTTATCTTGTTTTATTTAAAATTATTCTTTATACTTCGTTCCAATTTATTCTTTACATGAAAATTTCTCATAGGGTTTAAGTCGTTGAAATTTTTCTGAGCTCTACTCTAAAAGAGACGAACTTTTTTCCGTTTTTTGGTTTAATAGATGAATATTTCACTGGATATATAATTGGTATTGGTCGTTTTTTTTTCGGCGTGCTGTCCGTCGTTTATTTATTGTATATTTCAAAAAATGTACTGCATCACGCTGTGGCGCGTTCCTAAAACTCATGTCGTCCGACGCAACATGTTGTCTAATCTATAGTCGGCTGTTATTTCTTTAAAAAAAGACAAATGCAAATTCGTAAATCTAGTCATAGTAACGCTTTATTCGGTTATTATGAACTTTCTCAAGGCGATTGCCGTTTTTTATTACTGTGGTCATTCCGCTTGGAATTTCGACCATCTCATGAGGTCCTCTCCACATTTTTTGGAGCTTTCGACCTGGTCCAGTCGAAACATGTTTTTCTAACACAAGATCTCCCCACATAGGTTTGAAGTCGTTGGAAGTCTTGTCGTAGATTAGCTTGCGACCTTCTTTACTTTTGATTAAATTGGCCTTCGCATTCGCATGCAGGTCATAAAAGATCTTTTCCATCTCTTCAGCATACGTTTTGTAGTTAATGTCATCTAGGTTTTTGCCTTTCTCCTAGAAAGGTATAGCAATCACTGGAAAAACCAAAGGTATAAAAGGGCTCCAAAGGGTCGAATCTCGTATATCAATCGACTTAGTTTGACGAGCTGAGCATTTTCTGTATGTGTGTGTGTATGTGTGAGTGTGTATGTGTGTGTGTATGTAACGCTCTCCCAAACTCACTCGATTTTCTCAGAGATGGCTGGACCGATCTTCATGAAATTAATTTCAAATGAAAGGTCTAGTTGCCCCATAAGATCCTATTGAATTTCATTGCAATCGGATTTTTAGTTTAGAGGTTATGTTTAAAAATGTGAAAATCACGAAACATCATTATCTCAGAAACTACTCAACGGATTTTGACAAAATTGATTTTAAATGAACGAGCTACTTAAAAAACCCTTAACTTTTGAGTTTCATGAAGATTGACTGTGTGGTTCAGAAGTTATTTGAAGAAACGTGTTCTGGAGAGTGTTTGATCTCACTCATGTTTCTCAGAGATGGCTGAACCGATTTCCACAAAATCAATGTCATTTGGAAGGTCTAGGTACCCCATAAGACCCTATTGATTTTTTTGCAATCGAACTATTACTTTGCCTGTTATGTTTAAAAATGTGAAATCCAGCTTTGAAAAGAAACATATTCCGAAGACTACTTAAACTCACTCACTTTTCTCTGAGATGGCTGAACCGATTTCCACGAAATTAGTGTCAAATGAAAGGTCTAGCTGCCTCATAACACCTTATTGAATTACAATGTAATCGGTCTCTTACTTTGTCTGTAATGTATCAAAATATGAAAATCACGAAACTTCATTATCTCAGAAACTACACAACCGATTTGAACAATATTGGTATCAAATGAACGGGCTAGTTAAAGGTTAATTGATGAATTTTATAGTGATTAAACACGTGGTTCAAAAATTGTGAAAAGAAACATGTTCCGATGACTTTTCAAATTCACTCGTTTTCTCAAAAATGGCTGGACTAAATTCAACAATCTTAGTGTCAAATGTAAAGTCTGGCTTTCCTATAGGTTTCCCGGGTTGTCTCTCAAACTCACAAGTAGAAAATTTCATAGCAATTTGATATGTGGTTTAAAAGTTATGAAAAGAAACGAAATTCAAAGACTATTTAAAACTGTAACTGCTTTGATCAAAACATATGGCCTCAACAAAATTTGAATTTGGTATTGTGCTATTCGTACGTTCCCGGTATTGCTCGTGATTGAAGTGTACGAAATTCAAAGTCATTTCTTTTCTAATTAATAATTTTTTTAACTTTTTGCCTTTCTCCTAGAAAGGTATAGCAATCACTTGCAAAACCGAAGATATGAAAGTGCTCCAAGGGGCCGAATGGCATATATGACTCGACTCAGTTTGACGTGCTGAGCATTTTCTGTATGTATGTATGTATGTGTGTGTGTGTGTGTGTGTGTGTGTGTGTGTGTGTATGTGTGTGTGTATGTGCAGATTTTTATTTTCACTCACTTTTCTCAGAGATGGCTGGACCGATTTTCATGAAATTATATGCAAATGAAAGTTACAGTTGCCCCATAAGACCCTATTAAATTTCATTGTAATTGGATTTTTATTTTAGAGGTTATGTTTAAAAATGTAAAAATCACGAAATATCAATATCTCAGAAACCACACAACCGATTTCAATAAAATTGGTATCAAATGAACGGGCTATCTTAAAAACCCATAACTTTTGAATTTGATATAGATTGAACATGTGGTTCGAAAGTTATGAAAAGAAACGTCTTCTGAAGACTGTTTAATTTCACTCATGTTTATCAGAGATGGCTGAACCGATTTCCACAAAATCAGTGTCATATGAAAGGTCTAGTTACCCCATAAGGCCCTATTGATTTTTTGCAATCGGACTATTACTTTGCCTGTTATGTTTTAAAATGTGAAATCTAGCTTTGAGAAGAAACATACTCCGAAGAATACATAAACTCACTCACTTTTCTCAGAGATGGCTGAACAGATTTTCAGATGAACGGGCTAGTTAAAGGTTAACTGATGGCTGCCCTATACGTTCCCATTTCATTTGATTATAATCGAACTAAGCAACCGTTATGTATTAAATTGGTAATAAAACAACGAAATTCTATTATCTCAAAGATTACACGACCTATTTGAACATAACTAGTGTCATACGAACGAGTCATCTCTCAAAATTACAAATAACAAACTTCATAAAAATTAGATATGTGGTTCAAACGTTATGGAAAAAAAAAAGAAATTCATAGGCAATTTAAAACTATACCTGCTTTGATCAATATATGTGGCCACAATATAATTTAAATGTGGTATCGTACCATTTGAATGTTTCCGGTATCGCTCGTGATTGAATTGTTCGAAATTAAGAGTCATTTATTTTATTTCGCTATTTCTTGAGCATTTACATTACGTCAAATTTCATATTTTATACTTCTATTACAACATCATTATTTTAGAACCCAAAAAGTGAATACACACTTATTGGATTGAAGCATCCATGTAAATCTATTTTTACAAATAATAAGTTTGAATGAGCAAGGCTGAGTCTGACCGCTAGGTTGATTAATTTAGGTTTTTCGTCTGTATGTGGAGGTCGGTATGCGTGCCGCACGTCCATATAATAGGTGGAAGGGAGTATAGCCCGTGGATGAGTTCACGGTAGTGTTATACTAGAACATAAAAAATGGGAGAAATTGATCCCATGTGTTAGGTTTTCCGCCGACAAACTGTCTTAAATATGTTTTCAGTTCGCGATTTGATCTCTCTACCAAATGAGCCTGTGGGTGGTATGGACTAGTTGTAATCTTTTTAATCTTCAAAATTTTGCACACATCTTTCATTAGCGCGCTTACAAAATTTGTGCCGTTGTCTGTAACTAGTTCTAACGGCGCACCGAATTTACATATATTATTTTTGACAAAAGTTTCCGCTACTGTATAGCTCTCTTGATTTTGTATTGGTGCAGCAACTAAGTATCTAGTCAAGTCATCTTGCATGACTAGGCCATATTGATTTCCATTATCGGATTCGGGTAACACCACGATATCCATATATAATTTTTCAAATGGCTCTGACGCAGTCGTAGTGATCTGCATTGGAATCTTGTTTGCTCTGCAAATTTTATTCTTTTGGCAGGAGTCGCACTGCCGTTCATAATTCTCATGTGCCAATTCTTTGGCGCATACGCCGTGCTCCAACATGTCCTCCTAAAGGTGCGTCGTGAAATTCTGTCAGAATCGTTTCTACCTGATCGCACTGCCGTTCATAATTCTCATGTGCCAATTCTTTGGCGCATACGCCGTGCTCCAACATGTCCTCCTAAAGGTGCGTCGTGAAATTCTGTCAGAATCGTTTCTACCTGATCCGGCGCTACTAGTGTACGCTCGCTATCAGCATTGTATAAAATAATTTGCTTCTCTAGCTTACTTGCTAGAAATTGAATCATTTGAAGAATCTCTTGCTGTTTGATTTTTCTAAATAAAATAAAATGAATGACCCCGGCAGCTTTCACGGTCGTGGAGCTTTTATCAAAACTTTCCAAAAATATTAAAAAGAATTTTCGGCAGTCGATTAATGAATTTCCGCAACCGTCTAAAATGAAACCACCTACATTCTTATCTTTTAAATTCAGTATCCCATCTTCTACATATTCCTTCAGTCCATGTGACAGCTGAGCAAGATCGCGCCAAATGACCTATGGTCGAATATCGACCATTTTCGATTTGAATGAAACTTTGCACACGTATTTGGCTTAGCAAACTGAACATTTTTCACAGGTGGAGAGATTTTTAACACCCATGAGTTACATTCTAAAAGGGCGTATGCCTTTTGGCATAGGTTTTATTCGAAGCATTGTAGCCTAGAAACCGTTGGTTGTATAGAAAAACTGTCTGAGAATGAGTTGTAGCGAATCAAAAATGCATCATGAAAAAATATACACTGTACAAAAAAATTTTTTTTGACCAAAAAAAAATTAAAAATAAACATTAAATTTCAATTGAAAAAAAAGAGTTGATTTTTTTTTCTATTTTTTTTAAACAAACCTGACGTTGATACGCAACTTTTAAAAGTCCAGGATGGAGAAATGAAAAAAAAAAATTTTTTATGATAGATTAATTTTTTTATGAAAATTCTTATTCAAACATTTTTAAAAATATTTGTATTCTGATGATTTTAAAAGATGCAGAGAGTCATTTTGAATCGAAAAGCTCTTGATAGCAAACATTCTAAAGGCATTGGTTTTCGAGTTATTTCTAATTTAAGCTCGAAAAATTATAATTTTTTAGGAAAATACACGTTTTTCTTAATTTGTCCATGGTACTCCAGTGAAAACCATACGTTCATTGGAATGCTTGATCAAAAATATACAATTCATTCTTTAACAACAAAACGATTGGATAAATAACTCAAGCGCTAAACCTTAGCCTATCTGCACGTTCCCCCTTGCCGAATGCTTTAAAAAAATATGTTTGTCGTGCAACACTACCTACTTGTTTACTAATAATAACTGTTTGTAAAGTACGCAACCAATAACTACTGGGTTACCTATAATATCTGTTTTCGTATATAAATACGATTGCACTACTCCAGATGTGTTAGTAACAGTTTGCATTTTGTGAAGATGAATAAAATGAAAATGGAATACACCAAGCCCAAATGCTGTAAACCCTTTCCTGATCATCGGTGCTCATCAAGCTTACGCAAACTAAACGAAAACGTTATTGCAAAATTAAAAATATTGAACAGTCAAGCTCATTTTAATACGTCTTTATCAATTTGTGATTCGTTTAGGTATTGGAAGCCACCATTCATGCCTTCGTTGTTTACTATTCAGAATCTAGAATACTTAAGAGTATCAGCTTCATCATAATATCGGAAGTACTCCATCATGATACTGTTGCGGTTCAGGTGTTAATTGCCAAATTAATGAGTTTTTTTAAAACAACAATAGAGTTGAAAAAAGGGATATTAATGTCTGATGAGGCAGCTCCATCAATACAATATAAAAATAGAAAAAAACTTTGCAAGTCTTTGCAAGTTCAAAACAAAATATAACGTCAATGCAGAGTGGCATTTTTTGCGACTTCTCGTGTTAAAGGCCCATGCGAAGCAATTGGTGGCATATTAAAACGAATGGCAGGAAATGCAAGTTTAGCTAAAGAACATGAACATCCCATTACAAGCGCAAAAGAATTGTATGTTTGGTCTAATCAGAAAAGTAATAAAAATTCATCAAAAATGTCATTTAGTTGGGTATCATATGAAGAATATGAACAAGGAGTAACAGAATGGAGCAATATTTTCAAAAATTCTATAATGATAGCTGCTACACAAAAGTATTACTCTTTTGTTCCGATTTCAAAAAATAAGATACAAACGAAGCTGTTTTTAAAATATGACGAATCATTTGCTTATGATGTATATGAAATATAAGGTGAAACTAGTTCTGTAAAGTATCTATGTCATAAAAAATATGTTCCTAAGATAATAAAACTCGAAAATAAATATTTGATTCTTATATATATTTATATCACTTAGAATATTTAACTCTTTTTTTGAGAACCGTTCGCCCAATCGTTTTGTTGTCAAAGAATGAATTGTGTATTTTTGATCAAGCATTCCAATGAACGTATGGTTTTTGCTGGAGAACCATGGACAAATTAAGGAAAACGTGTAATTTCCTAAATAATTATAATTTTTCGAGCTTAAATTAGAAATAACTCGAAAACCAATGCCTTTAGAATGTTTACTATCAAGAGCTTTTTGATTCAAAATCACTCTCTGCATCTTTTAAAATCATCAGAATACAAATATTTTGAAAAATGTTTGAATTAGAATTTTCATAAATAAATTAATCTATCATAAAAAAATAATTTTTATCTCTCCATCCTGGAATTTATTTTAAAAGTTGCGTATCAACGTCAGGTTTCTTTAAAAAAAAAATAAAAAAAAATAAACTCTTATTTTTTAAATTGAAATTTAATGTTTATTTTTAATTTTTTTTGGTCAAAAAAAATTTTTTTTGTACAGTGTATATTTTTTTTATGATGCATTTTTGATTCGCTACAACTCATTATCAGACAGTTTTTCTATACAACCAACGGTTTCTAGGCTACAATGCTTCGAATAAAACCTATGCAAAAAGGCATACGCCCTTTTAGAATGTAACTCATGGGTGTTAAAAAACTCTCCACCTGTGAAAAATGTTCAGTTTGCTAAGCCAAATACGTGTACAAAGTTTCATTCAAATCAAAAATGGTCGATTAAATTTTCGCGTATTTCCAGGCGATTCGAAATGATTTTGCTCAGCTGGTACAGTGTCTTAAGTTCTCTGTATGCTGTCCGACTATTCAAAATGACGATACGAGCTGCGATATTTCTCTCGTCCAATATTCTCTTCGAGACTTCCACTGTCTCGCTTGGTATCAGGTCATTTGATAATGCTTGTGAAAAATCCTCGTATGAAATGTCAACGAGCCGTTGCTCATCCTCATCTTCTACGACATCTGCAATGTCTATGGCACTTAAATCTTCAATTGTGCCATTCAAATCATCTAATGCGGTTTTTTGCTGTTCTAATAGGCGCTCCTGTTGACGCGTAATCATAGCTATTTGCCTCCGGGGTGCACTTTCTTACCCCTGACATGTCCCGTCAGACAGTCTTGATAAAAAATCCGCGACTATATTCTCGCTTCCTTGTTTATATCTGATGCTGCATTTCAAACCTCGCAGCTTCAGTCTCAGTCTATTTAGCGTTGGAGACGTTTCTTTAAGCCTCCAAATCGCTATAAGAGGTCGATGATTCGTGATAAACGATAAACTTTTGACCGAAAATGTAGTGTCTGAAATATTCTACGGCCCATACAATTGCCAGTAGTTCCTTTTCTATAATATGATACCTTGTTTCTGCACCTACAAGTGCCCGACTCGCGAATGCGATCGGCCGGTGCATTTTTCATTCGACAAGACGGCACCAATAGCATAATTGCTAGCGTCCGTCGTAATAACAAAAGTGTCCTTATAATCTGGCCGGACTAAAACAGGCTCTGTTATAAGCGCGTTTCTTAGGAACACGAACGCTTCCTGGCATTCCTTTCCCCACACAAATTTAGCGTCTTTCTTCAACAAATCATTGAGCGGTTTGCGTTTTTCCGCGATGTTAGGGAAAAATTTCCCGTAAAAATTTACTGTGCCCAAGAACGATCTTATACCTTTTACGTTAGTGGGCGGCTTAAGGCTCTGTATGGCCTGTATATTTGCATTTGTGGGCTAAAGGCCGTGTTTGTTACCACGAAAGAGAAACAACATGCCATCTGTGCGTCAATGATTGAAGCTAATCTACCCCTCGATGATCAACAACGATAATGAGCCAAATGTGAACTTTCGATTGGTAGCATGGCGTAACATCGTCTTCCGTCGACTCCCCTATAAAAGCCGAAGTGTGACAGGAGACACTCTCCCTTTTTGCTGTCAACTGCGACGTCATCAACAATCATCAACCATCATAGAGAGAAAAGCCGCAGAAAGTGAAATTTAATTATCATTAAAGTTATTAGTTATTAAAATTATATACAAGTTATACAAGAAAATTAAAATAGTGTTAATCGTAACCGCGAGTATACTTACCTGGAAATATCCGTACGCTACCTTGGGAGCCTGGAAGTAAATCGGTGAGTGATATTTACCTGCCCGTGCGCCGTCCAAATCGTCCTCCGGTGGGAAATTCTGCTGCTGCTCGCTGTGCACTCGACATTTTGGTCCTTCGAGCCGGATAGCGTCGAATCTCCGCTATTCCGGTAGTCCAGCGCCTAGTGAGTCGTCATCACGTTTCCGCCATATCATCCGCTGGAAAGGAACAAGGAGTTGTTCTACCGCACGCCATCATTGCTGCCTTTGGACGCCATTGTGCCGTTTTCTACTGCTTCTGGAACAATCGATTCAAGGCAAATTTACTGCCCCATTCAATTCAACTGGCATCGCCTACGGATTTGTTCCTGCTTATATTTGAATACAAGGCAAAACAACTGCCTCGAACAGGTGATTAAGTTTCCAAATTCTTTACTTTCATTTTGTGTGTCTACGCTGGTCCATTGTTCACAGAATTGCTACAATGTCGACCGAGCGCCGTATTAAGTCGCTGAAGCTGCGGCTCAAAAGTCTGGTGACGTCGCTCAATCACATCAAATCATTCGTCAGCAGTTACGATGAGGAAACGCATGCTGATGAGGTACCTGTGAGGTTGGAGAGTCTGATCAAGTTGTGGTCGGACTACAGTACGGTCCAGAGTGAACTGGAGACCCTTGATGAAACTGCGATCGATGCTCATCTGAAAGATCGGACAGCCCTTGAATCTGCCTACTACTCCGTTAAGGGCTTCCTGCTGGCCCGTAATAAAACTCCTATTACACCTATTCCTTCTCCTACTCATTTAACGGCGCAATCCCTTCCGTCGGTATCGCAAATGCGTTTGCCCGATGTTAAGCTCCCCATTTTCGATGGCAATATAGAGAACTGGATGAATTTTCACGATTTATTTGTGTCGCTGGTCCACTCATCGGCTAGTCTCTCGAGCATCCAGAAGTTTTATTACCTACGTTCATCGTTGTCAAATGCAGCTCTTCATCTAATTCAGTCAATCCCAATAAGCACAACCAACTATCCAGTGGCTTGGAATCTTCTCATGGATCATTACCAGAATACTAGTCGTCTAAAGCAGTCCTATGTAGACACTCTCTTTGATTCAACTTCATTAAAAAAGGAATCGGCAACGGAGCTACACAGTCTGGTAGAGAAATTCGAGGCAAATGTCAAGGTGCTGCATCAACTGGGCGAACGCACGGAATTTTGGGACATTTTGCTCATTCGTATGCTCAGTACTCGACTGGATCCGACAACAAGGCGAGATTGGGAGGAATATTCTTCGACCAAGACAGCGATCACGTTCAACGACCTGACTGCTTTCATTCAACGGCGCGTGAGTGTATTGCAATCCATTCAGGTAAAGCATATTGAAATGCCATCGTCAATCATTCCGAAGAAACCAGCTCAGCGTTCCGTTTCGAGTCACGGAGCCAACCAAACTAATGTCCGGCAATGCGTCATTTGTTCCGATCATCACCCTTTATACACTTGTGGGAGTTTTTCGAAGCTTTCGGTAGAAGAAAAGGAGAAAGAAGTCCGTCGCCATCAACTGTGCCGGAATTGTCTGCGAAAGGGTCATCTCTCAAAGGATTGTGCGTCGTCTAGCAACTGCCGCAAGTGTCGTGGACGTCATCATTCTCTGATCTGTCCAAATGATTCCTCTTCCTCGAAGTTCAAGTCTTCGAGCCCACAGTCATCGAAACCTCTCACTTCCAGTCCTTCTAGCGATCCTCCAACCACATCTGCATCTGCAACGGTTGTCGAGTCGATCAGTTGCGCGTCCGCTGGACACTGTCAGAAGACGGTCCTTCTTGCCACAGCCGTGATTATTCTCGTCGACGACAACGGAGTCGAACACATCGCTCGCGCACTCCTGGACTCGGGAAGTGAATGCTGCTTCATTACCGAACGGTTCTCGCAGCGCATCAAGGTGCAGCGAAAAAAGATCTACCTACCGATAACGGGCATCGGTCAAGCATCCACTCAGGCCAAGCATAAACTCTTCTCTAAGATTCAGTCTCGAGTTGGCGAGTACTCCACCAACGTCGAATTTCTTGTTCTGCCCAAATTAACAATCGACTTGCCAGCCACATCCGTCGACACTTCGACATGGAACATGCCTCCCAGCATCCAGTTAGCTGATCCGTCGTTCGACAGCACTAATCCCGTGGATATTATCATCGGAGCCGAAATATTCTTTGATCTGTTCAAGGTTCCTGGTCGAATTCCGCTCGGCGACAATCTTCCGGTGCTGGTCAACTCTGTCTTTGGTTGGGTCGTGTCTGGAAAGTCCACCATCAGTCCACGGACCGCTATTGTTGTCTCTAACGTCGCTACCATCTCCGATATTCACCAACTTATGGAAAAATTCTGGACAATCGAGGAAGATAGCTCATCGACAGCGTACTCCGTTGAGGAAGCAGCATGTGAGGAGCATTTTCAGCGCACCGTTACTCGCAACGCTGAGGGACGATACATCGTTCGCTTGCCAGTCAAGGAGGACGTGCAACGTCAGCTCACCGACAACCGACGCATAGCTGTTCGCCAGTTTCACTTGCTTCAAAATCGCCTACTTCGCAATCCCGAGCTTCACCAGCAGTACAAAGCCTTCATCGACGAGTATCGCGACCTCGGACATATGGAGCGGATTCATGACTATGACAACCCAGCAGTTCAACACTACTACCTCCCTCATCACGCTGTGATTCGCCAGGACAGCACAACCACCAAATTACGGGTAGTCTTTAACGCTTCAAGTAAAACACCCAACGGACCTTCGCTCAACGACGCCCTAATGGTGGGACCAACCGTGCAAGAGGACATTCGATCGATCACGATGCGATCTCGGATGCATCAAGTCATGATAATTGCCGATGCAAAGATGATGTACCGCCAAGTTCTTGTTGACCGTCGTGACTGTCGATTTCAGCTCATTGTCTGGAAACCATCACCAGACCATCCCATGGAAACGTACGAACTAAGAACGGTGACGTACGGTACGGCCAGTGCCCCGTTCCTTGCCACTCGAGTGCTAAATCAGCTCGCAGATGATGAAGGGCATCAATTTCCACTGGCAGCGAGGGCACTCAAGAAGGATGTCTACGTCGACGATCTCTTTTCCGGTGGCGAAACTATAAAAGAAGTCATCGAACTCCGCAAACAACTAGACGCACTCCTAGCAAAGGGCGGATTTCAGCTTCGCAAATGGGCTTCAAACGAAGAGGCAGTTCTTGAAGGGATTCCACCGGAAAACCGCGCTCTCCTCACTTCCTTTGACCTAGACCGCGACCAAGTCATCAAAACGCTTGGGTTGCATTGGGAACCAGCTACAGATTGTCTACGTTACAAAACCGACTTCCCACCCGACACAGAAAACCAGCCTATCACCAAACGGATTACACTCTCGTTGATTGCTCGTCTCTACGATCCGCTTGGCTTGGTAGGACCCGTCGTCACATCCGCGAAAATCTTCATGCAAAACTTGTGGACTCTAAAAACCGACGACGGATCATCTTGGAGTTGGGACAAGGAATTGCCAATCGACTATCAAACCCGGTGGATCGATTACAAGTCGCAGCTACCCAGACTCAACGAACTCCGCATAACTCGCTGCATTCTCTTGGCGAATCCGGAAACCATTCAAATCCACATTTTCTCCGACGCTTCGCAGCTTGCGTATGGAGCCTGCACCTACATCAGATCAACCAATGCATCTGGGAGAATCAAAGTTACCCTACTCACTGCAAAATCAAGGGTAGCTCCTCTCAAGCGGAAGTCAATTCCTCGACGTGAACTGTGTGGGGCCCTATTGGCAGCGCAACTTTACGAGAAGGTAAAATCATCGCTACAGCTCGACGCAGAATGCTACTGTTGGGTCGACAGCACCTTCGTACTGTGCTGGCTTCGGGCATCACCGTCTGTTTGGAACACTTTTGTTGCTAACCAAACTTCCAAAATTCAGCTCGCCACCCAGAACTGCTCGTGGAATCATATCGCTGGAATGGAAAACCCAGCGGATTGCATTTCCCGTGGAATCTCAGCCGACACTATCATCGACTTCGATCTCTGGTGGCAAGGACCTGAATGGCTTCGACAACCCCAAGCAAATTGGCCAATCTCTACGAATACACCCGATCAACCGCCTGAAGCATTGGAAGAAGCTCGTCGAACAACCATAGCTGTCCCATCGTTGCCAACTGAACCATCTTTCGTCGACCGGCTAGTCGGAAAATTCTCCAGCTATCAACGTCTCATCTGTGTCACCGCTTTTTGCTGCCGTTTCTTCAAAAATTGCCGAATACCGTCCAGTGAGCGCCCGAAAACTATCCTACAAAATAAGGAAGAATTAATTGGAGCGGAAAATCTGCTAATCGAATTGGTGCAACAACAAGCGTTTAACGAAGATTGGAAACAACTTCAACAATCGCAACCCGTGTCATCTAAATCCCGCCTCAAATGGTTCCATCCATTCCTCTCTCCAGAGCATATAATTCGAATCGGTGGCAGACTAGAAACCTCGAATCAACCGTATGATAGCAAGCATCAAATTCTTCTACCCGCTTCACACAGACTCTCGACGCTTCTAATCCAGAGTTACCATAAACTCCACCTTCACGCAGCACCTCAACTGCTTCTAACCCTACTCCGACAACGGTACTGGATCATAGGGGCCAGAAACTTGGCCAGGCGTTTGGTCCACAGCTGCATTATCTGCTTTCGAGCGCGACCAAGAATGCTGGAACAATTCATGGCTGGACTTCCTTCTTCGAGAACCATCGCGACTCGACCCTTCGCTGTAACAGGGATCGACTACTGGGGACCAATTCCGCTTAAGCCCACTTACCGCCGTGCTGCACCAGGAAAGGCCTACGTTGGTGTTTTTGTATGCTTTTCCACGAAAGCCGTACATTTGGAACTAGTTGCTGATCTCAGCACTCCGAAATTCATTCAAGCACTCCGCCGGTTCGTCTCTCGTCGTGGACTTTGTCGCGGTCGGTCGCAATTTTGTTGGAGCGAACAACGAATTACGGGATCTAGTCAGCAGAAAACCCCATGACGATGCAATCGCAGCCGAATGCAACCAACATGGGATTCGCTGGCACTTCAACCCACCGAGAGCATCTCATTTCGGCGGCCTTTGGGAGGCTGCGATCAAATCAGCTCAAAAACACTTTGTCCGTGTCCTCGGAACGCATACCCTTGCCTACGACGATATGACCACGCTACTGTGCCAAATAGAATCCTGCCTAAATTCCCGACCGATTGTACCACTGAGTGACGATCCTACCGACTTCGAACCGCTAACTCCAGGTCACTTTTTGACGGGATCCTGCCTCAAAAGTGTTCCAGATTCCGACCTCTCCAAAATTCCATCAAACCGACTCCGCCAATGGCACCTAGTTCAAAAGCTGTTCCAGAATTTGTGGAAGAGATGGCACTTGGAATATCTTTCTACATTGCAGCCACGTACCAAATGGTGCAATCCACCCATTCAACTACAGACCGGCCAACTGGTGATCCTTCGCAACAACAACATCGCACCGATCCAATGGCCAATGGCACGAATCCTTCAAGTTCATCCTGGACCAGACGGCATCGTTCGAGTTGTGACGGTCCAAACACAAAATAATCGCTATGTTTATCCGGTTTCCAAAATTTGCCTCTTACCGTTACCATCAGCTGCAGAGGAGTGAACACCGCCAATCAGTACCACCAACAACGAATCGCCTTGAAGCCTGCTCAAAATTGTGTTAATTACCGCCACAATCGTGAAATCTAAATTTATTCAGTAAAAAACCATCCATAATTCGACGCTGCAATTTCATCGGCAATCAAAACACTCATCCAGCTAAATTTCATCGATCGAGAAGTGACAGTGTGAATGACAAGCATCAGCGAGAAAAAGTTCAGCTTCGGTCGATCAATTGGAATGTCAGAAACAATGTTCCTGAAGGGGCCAGAATGTTCGTTACCACGAAAGAGAAACAACATGCCATCTGTGCGTCAATGATTGAAGCTAATCTACCCCTCGATGATCAACAACGATAATGAGCCAAATGTGAACTTTCGATTGGTAGCATGGCGTAACATCGTCTTCCGTCGACTCCCCTATAAAAGCCGAAGTGTGACAGGAGACACTCTCCCTTTTTGCTGTCAACTGCGACGTCATCAACAATCATCAACCATCATAGAGAGAAAAGCCGCAGAAAGTGAAATTTAATTATCATTAAAGTTATTAGTTATTAAAATTATATACAAGTTATACAAGAAAATTAAAATAGTGTTAATCGTAACCGCGAGTATACTTACCTGGAAATATCCGTACGCTACCTTGGGAGCCTGGAAGTAAATCGGTGAGTGATACTTACCTGCCCGTGCGCCGTCCAAATCGTCCTCCGGTGGGAAATTCTGCTGCTGCTCGCTGTGCACTCGACAGGCCGTTTTCACTAATGACATGACCCAAATATTCTATTTCTCTCTTTAGAAATTGGCATTTCGATGGTTCAATTTTCAAATTATGTTTACGCAATGCTTGCAGTATCTTACGCAGATTAACATTGTGATCAGCGATTGTGTCGCCAAAAACTATAATATCATCGAGGTAGACAAATGCTTTTACATCCCCGATCTCAAGCAAAACAGTATTCATTAGCTTTTCAAAAGTTGAAGGAATGTTCTTCAACCCCATTGGCATTCGCGTAAATTCAAAATGGCCTTTTGGCGTAGAAAACGCCGTTTTTGCCGCGTCACGGCGGTTTATTGGGACTTGATAAAAGCCCGATTTTAAATCGATTGAATAAAAATATTTCGCTTTCTCTACATTATACAATATCTCGTTGATAAGCGGTATCGGATATACAAAAGGTTTAGTCACCTCATTCAAAGCTCTAAAATCAACCAAGATGCGATACTTTTTGTTGCCGTTGGCATCTGGTTTCTTTGGCACGCATAGTACCGGTGCGTTCTAAGGACTTGTGCTGGGTTTTATTATGCCTTGCGCCTTCATTTCTTCGATTTTTTTATCTATGTGCCTTTTCGTAGCCTCAGGAAATCGGTATTGTCGCTTATTTATTGGAATGTCGGATGAAGTCTCGATTCTATGTGTTGCGGCGTCAGTAATAGTCAGTCTGTCGCCCTCAAAAAAGAAATCATCTGCATAGTTTTTTTGATTGTTTTGAATTCTGTGTCTGACAAATGTGCTAAGTCTAACACTTGTCGTAATTTTCTGATACGTTCCATTCCCCTTGGCTCCGGTTTTAGCTTGTGTTCCAATAAGCCACAATAAAGCCTTGAATCTAGATTTACTTCAGGCATGGATATTTCATCAATTTTTACTGACTCAATACTAGGCAGCTCGCCCTGGCTTATGTAAGGCTCTACGAAATTTATATTTCTCAGTTCGTTTTGTACCAGAACTCTATTTCTGGCTGCTACATAAACATGCCGGTTGAGAATTTCTTCCTTGGGCACACTCCATGGGCTCAAATCATCAGGACCTCTATTCCCGTGCTTCTTGAATACTATATAGTCGAAATTATTTCCTATCTGAAGCGTATGCTTCTTTAAAAATTCCACCCCGATTATCCCGTCGTGCGGCAAGTTTTCTAATATATGAAATTGTGTCGGGATCAAAAAGTCTCCGACTATTAAATCCAACATAATTGTTCCTAAGGTATGCACAACTGCTTGTCCGATACCTCCAAAACCGGTACATTAAAATGATTTATAATACGCGCATTTATCATATTCACACATGCTCCTGTGTCTAAAATAAGGTTTAACGTAAACCGAACATTCTGTCGAGCCAGTAGTGTAATCATTAAATAACCACTAACATCGTAATAGATTCGCTTAGCCACACAGACACTGTTTTTTTTTGTTCATCTATAATTTATTGGACACGGCACAAATACAATTTAATGTTTAACGGCGCCAATTATATCTAGTAGCTTACTTTCTAAAGTATCTTAATAACTAAAAGCAAATTTTTTATCCTCGCTGCCGACTACGAGCTGAAACTAAATGTAACTTAAAGCTATAATATTTTGCATTAAAAGCACTGGTTCACTGTATGATGGTTTTCATTGCCATAGGTAAGCACATGTTCCGCTGCTGGGCCAAGATATTACGGACTGGCATATTGGGTTGTCTCCCTCGGGCCTTGAGAGTATCGTGCGGGTTTGATTGCTGTTTCCGGATCCGGGGTCTTAACGTGTTCTTGTCGTTAGGCTGGATGCAGGCGGAACGGGGGTAGGACTAAACTGGGGCGTGGATGGATTTCAGGAAAACGTATATAAGGGACATGTAGGATAGGTCACGGCTCGCCAAGACATCACGAACAGGAACAGCCGACTGCCTACCTTCGGCCTGCAGGGAAGCTATTAATTTAGACCTGGCGTCACGGTGTACAGGGCATGACCAAACAACGTGCTCTATGTCGTGATAACCTTCACCACAGGCACAGATACCTCTTTCCCCGAGCCCAACACGACGGAGATGCGCGTCAAATCTATAGTGATTGGACATAAGCCGGGACATCACGCAAATGAAATCCCGACCTACATCCAACCCCTTGAACCACGGGTTCGTCGACACCTTGGGGATTATGGAATGTAACCACCTTCCCAGTTCCCCTCTGGTCCAAGCATTTTGCCAACTGATGATCGTATTCTGACGTACAAATGAGAAAAAATCATTAAAAGCAATTGGTCTTTCATAAATTCCACCGTTTGTTGCGCCCACCTTAGCCAAAGAGTCCGCTTTCTCATTGCCCGGTATCGAGCAGTGAGAAGGGACCCACGCTAAGGTAATCTGAGTAGATTTTTCGGATAAAGCACTCAGATGTTCCCGTATTTTCCCCAGGAAATACGGAGAGTGCTTAACATCCTTTATCGATCGGAGAGCCTCAATGGAACTGAGACTGTCCGTAAAGATGAAATAATGGTCCGTGGGCATTTTCTCGATAATCCCTAGGGTGTACTGAATTGCAGCCAATTCTGCGACGTAAACAGAAGCAGGATTATCAAGCTTATGGGAGACGGTTAAATTGTTATTCAAAATACCGAAGCCAGTGGACCCATCAAGAAGTGATCCGTCAGTGTAGAACATATTGTCGCAGTTGATGTTTCGATATTTATTGGAAAAAAATTTGGGGATCTGCTGCACGCGTAAATGATCCGGGATTCCACGAGTTTCTTCTATCATGGATGTATCGAAAAACACAGTAGAATCAGAAGTATTTGATAAGTCGACACGATTTGGAATATTCGAAGAAGGGTTAATATTATGGGACATGTGATTGAAATACAATGTCATAAAACGGGTTTGAGAATTAAGTTCGATTAACCTTTCAAAATTTTCAATCACAGGACGGTTCAAGACCTCACATTTGATAAGAATGCGAGAAGACAGGCTCCAGAAGCGGTTTTTCAATGGTAGTACTCCAGCTAAGACCTCCAAACTCATCGTATGGGTCGACTGCATGCGATACGCAAACAACGATGTTGTATTCGCTCCAGTTTGATCAAATGTGTGTTTGCTGCGGAGCGGAAGCAGAAACACCCGTACTCAATGACAGACAATATCGTTGTTTGGTAAAGCCTTATAAGGTCTCCTTGGTGGGCTCCCCACCATTGTCCGGTTATTGTACGAAGAAAATTCACTCTTTGTTGACATTTTTTCATCAGATACCTAACGTGACAACCCCAGGTGCCTTTAGAGTCGAACCAGACACCAAGATATTTGTGTGCCAAAACCTGAGAAATCGTTTTACCCATTAATTGTGTTTGAAGCTGAGCAGGTTCATGCTTCCTAGAAAAAACTACTATCTCAGTCTTCTCCGGAGAGAATTCGATACCTAGCTGTAAAGCCCAAGCAGACAAATTGTCCAAGGTGTCTTGTAATGGTCCTTGCAAATCGGCAGCTTTGGCTCCTGTAACAGAGATTACACTGTCGTCTGCAAGTTGTCTTATCGTGCATGAATTTGCCAGACATTCGTCGATGTCATTTACATAAAAGTTGTAAAGAAGGGGGCTTAAACATGAGCCCTGGGGAAGACCCATGTAGCTAATGCGAAAAGTTGCCAAATCGCCGTGCGTAAAATGCATGTGTCTTTCGGACAGCAAATTGTGCAAAAAATTGTTCAAAATTGGAGAAAATCCTTGTCGGTGAAGTTTACCCGAAAGAATGTCAATAGAAACGGAATCAAAAGCCCCCTTAATGTCCAAGAACGCAGACGCCATTTGTTCTTTGCGAGCATACGCCAGCTGAATATCTGTTGAAAGCAACGCAAGACAATCATTCGCCCCTTTGGCACGGCGGAAGCCAAATTGAGTATCTGATAGTAGACCATTTGATTCGACCCAGTGGTCTAAACGACGGAGTATCATTTTTTCCATCAATTTCCGGATACAGGATAGCATTGCAATCGGCCTATAAGAGTTGTGATCAGAAGCTGGTTTCCCTGGTTTTTGGATGGCGATCACCTTCACTTGCCTCCAATCCTGCGGTACAATGTTTTGCTCCAGGAACTTATTGAACAAGTTCAACAAGCGCCTCTTGGCATTGCCGGGTAGATTCTTCAACAAGTTGAATTTGATTCTATCTAACCCAGGTGCGTTATTGTTACAGGACAGGAGGGCAACTGAAAATTCTGCCATCGTAAAAGGTGATTCTATCGCGTCGTGACCCGGAGACGTATCGCGAACAAAGTTTTGCGCAGGAACAGAGTCCGGACATACTTTCCTGGCAAAATCAAATATCCACCGACTTGAAAACTCCTCGCTTTCGTTGACCGTTACGCGATTCCGCATTCTTCGGGCTGTGTTCCAAAGAGTGCTCATCGATGTCTCCCTCGACGTCTCGTTCACGAACCGACGCCAATATCCGCGTTTCTTTGCTTTAGCCAGGCTTTTAAGCTTGGTATTAAGCTCCGAATACCGTATATAGTCGTCGGGTATACCTCCCTTCTGGAAGGCCAAAAACGCGTCGGATCTTTGAGTGTAGACATCGAAGCACTCTTTGTCCCACCACGGAGTTGGAGGCCGCTCTTTGAACGTTACGCCGGGATATTTCTTCGTTTGGGCTTGCAACGCGGCGTCGAGGATTAAGCCCGCGAGGAGGTTGTATTCTTCAAGTGGTGGGTGATGTTGAATCGACTCGACCGCTTTTGAAATCATTTCCTCGTATAACTTCCAATCGACATTCCGTGTGAGGTCATACAGAATGTCAATTGGTCGCATGCGAGTTGAACCGTTAGTAATTGAAATAAGAATAGGCAGATGGTCGCTACCGTGAGGATCGAGGATTACCTTCCATGTGCAATCCAACCGACGTCGAACATAAGGATAGATCCAAAGCGCTTGGGTGCGCTGGAGGTTTCTGGATACGTGTCATTTCACCGTTGTTCAAAATAGTCATGTCGAAGTCATCGCAAAAGTTATAGATTAAAGAGGAGCGGTTATCATTGTAGGGGGAACCCCAAGCCACACCATGAGAGTTGAAGTCTCCCAAAATCAAACGTGGCGAGGGAAGAAGTTCTATTAAATCAAAGAGCAACCGTTGCCCAACCTGTGCTCTGGGAGGAATATATATTGAGGCAATACAAAGCTCTTTACCTTGTATTGTCATTTGACATGCGACAACTTCGATGCCTGGAATCGAGGGGAGGTTAATACGATAGAAAGAATAGCACTTTTTAATCCCTAGAAGTACTCCTCCATATGGGGTGTCTCGATCAAGGCGAATAATATTAAAATCATGGAAGTTGAGATCAATATTTGAAGTAAGCCAAGTTTCACAAAGGGAAAATGCATCGCATTTGTTTCTATTTATTAAAACTTTAAATGAATCAATTTTTGGTAAAATACTTCTACAATTCCACTGTAAGACAGAGATAGAATCCTTCGTATACGCAGATGAATTAGGCATCGAAGGATACAATCGCTGCAAGGAGGGGCCATTGGGCAGTCAACTGCTTCAAAAATGATCTAACTGTTGGGAGGAATGCTGTAAGAAAAATTTTAATTGGATTGGGTACATTGAAAGTTTCAAAAATCCAGTCCACAATGTCAGAAAATTTCACTAATCCAGAGTTTGTTTCATCAACTGGGAGTGCAAAAGGAACAACTGGGGTTTTAGATGTTCCTGGCAGTGCTGGGAACTCCTTCTGGGACTTTAAATTTGCAAGCCCAGGAGGAGTTTGCTTCGGTTTTTCCGCAGCACTGTTTGGTTTGTTTGTAACTTTCATTTCACTTTGGGAAATCTGAGGACCTTTTCGGGGAAGTTTAGGAGAGGAAATATTTTTCCTCTTTCTAGACGCCCCAGGATTGGCATAAGTTGTTCCCGCTGGTGAATCGTCAGAATCGGTTTCATCAGAGGACAACAGATCAAAGGGGTTCGATGTTATGGTAGAAGTGGTCACGGTCTTCTTCAGCATCTCAGCGTAAGATCGCTTTGAACGCTCCTTAAGTGAACGCTTGATTTTATCTCTGCGCTGCATGTATACCGGGCATGTGGAGAGCTCATGCTGATTTTCCCCGCAGTGAATACATTTTTCAGCATTTACACTGCAAGAATCGTCCGCATGAGTTTCTCCACACTTGCTACATCGTGCCTTATTGCAGCAGTAGGCGGCTGTGTGGCCTAGCTGCTTGCAATTGGTGCAATTCATAACACGGGGTACATACAATCGCACAGGCAGACGAACACGATCGATCGAGACGTGGCTAGGGAGAGCAGATCCGGCAAACGTAACACGAAACGAGTCTGACGGAGTGTACACTTTTGTGCCGTTGACAAGAGACACAGACCGCAATTGCTTGCAATCTATGATCTTTACTTTTACGTCGTGACACAAAGCATTTTTGAAGCAGCCAAAACCGCTTGCCAAGATACACTCGACCGACAGACTCGAATCGGTTATGACACCGTCGATCTCCACGTCTCGTGCGGGTATATAAATGCGATACTCGCGTGTGAAAAGCTCGGAGCGAACAATAGCGTTGGCCTGTTCCTGGTCGCTGACCACGACACTGAGCTTGTTGGGTCTGACCTTGGAGATTTCGGTCACGGCCTTGTACCCCTCCGTCAGGTCTTTCGAAATCTGCAGGATGTTTAACGGTTTCGATTTCGGTCCTGCTTTTGGCCGAAAGAAAACAGTAAAGCTGCCCTGAGATCCGTCCGGGTAAAGCCTGGGGCGAGGGGGACTGGAGAATTAACAGAGGAAGGCTTGGCAGGAGGGATAGGGTCGGAGGGGTTCGGGGATGGTGGCACGGGAGGCGAGGGATCTACATCCATCGCGCTAAATCTAGCGCACTAGCGCCGACAGAACACGTACCTGTTTACTTCTCCTTTCAGCAGGGTTGGTTGTCCGAACGGTCGAAGCTGCAGCCGTTACAGCCAGCAGCACCAATACAGCCAGCAGCACCAATACAGCAGCTCCAAACAGCCGCCAGCAGCGAGCCGGGTGTGTGATCACTCAGCACAGCGACACAACTCGCTGTCAACTGTTGGCTTCTTCTTTTTCCTCCTTTGTGTTGAGTTTCTCGTCCACTGCTGTAGCACAAATCACTTAGCAGCCAAATCGGCTTACGCACCAGCAAACAGCCACGATGCGAAACAGTTGCACAAAGGCGGGCGACCTCGAACCTTCACTCGACCAGGCAAACAATGCCAATACTTGCTCGCGCGTCTTTTGTTTTATATTCTATCGGAGCGATCACCAAACACATCCGATACTGATGCGTGTTCGGCACAGAATGACACAGACACTGTTGTGTCTTATGTGATTACACGCGGTCTCCCAATCGGAAATTTCTATATTGCTGGGTTCTTCGGTACATCTCCGTCAGTCAACATTCTCGCATATTTCTGCCAAATCATCATTGAAATACTCCCGCGCAACAAGATCCATGGTACCCTCTTTTTGGCAGTTGGCGTAGTTCCCTCGGCTCCGCCGATGTGTATGTGCCGTGTAAAGGCTGTCCCTCAATCGATTGTCATAGTCGTGTCCTCTATTATTATAATTGCTATACCTGCGATTGATATTCTTACTTCTTCTAAAACGCCTGTTATTACAACCGGCTCCTGTGTAATTAATCTTAAAAATATTTCTGTTTTGATCATGCTGTCCAAGCGCAGCACGTTGTTTTTCGATCCATTCTGGGCCCCGTATACGATTTTCTATTTCAGAAATGTGATTACCCTCATGGTAGTAATCTTCTAAGCTTTCTAGCAGCACTTCAAACTTCAATGCTTGTTTGCCTCGAGCAGCTTCTTTCAACACGGTGTCACACAGGCCTGCTATAAAATGTAATCGGAGACTCACTATCATGCATGACTTCGCAGGAGTGTTTTCGTAGGAGTCTATTTGCTCTTTTAATTTTAATATTTTTTTTCTGCAATCAGGGAAGGTTTAATTCACTTCCTGTTTTTACGTCTCTATTTGATTTATAAGCGCTCCAATATAAATTTTATCATCAAATTCTTTGACCAAATTTTGCTTGACCTGTGGCCATGCGTTCGCTTTGATTCGATGTATTGCGGCAGCGGCTCTGCCTTTTAACTTAAATAAAACAATGTAAACCAGTGGAGCATGAGGTACTCTTAACGAGCCTCTAAATTCCGGGATGCACTGCATGGCATCCTCTTTTGGAAACATGTACTCCATTGTTTCCAGATATTATATTTCTCCGAAAAATATTTTTTTTAAATAAATGTGTAAAAAAACTTCAAATTCAGTTGTCGTTTGTTTTTCTTTAAATTTAAAAATATCTATCATTGAAATATCTATATCTCTTCTTTTTTTTAAGTTTAGTTTGAAATATATGTATAATGAGAAAAAATTAAAAGGTTAGTTGTCGTTGTACTTTTGATGACACAGAAAGGTTATTTACCAAAAAGAGTCGGAGAGAAACAATTCTCTTGTCCGATTCTTCGTCTTGTCCTTGTCAATCCTAACACTTCTAGTTAATTAGTTATACATTTGTATCTTCCGTCTCGCTCAATTTACTCGCGGACAGGCGTCACTTACTCAATCGTAAATCGTTCGGTATTTATGATTATTATTATTATTTTAGGTTATTTGCCATGTGGCCGTCACCGCTTCGTTCTCATCGGAAACGGAGCGTCGCATTTCGACTTCGAATGCTATAGAAAAATAATAAAGTATCGTTCTCCTGAAATAAGTAGAATTGCTAAGTGCTTTGAGAAATGCTTATTAATCATACATGTGCGGCTATTATTTCAGAACCTGTCTGTGAGAACGGAATGTCGTGATTTATTCCTAACTCTAGAAACATGCATGGACAAGAATAGTCCTGTCCATGGGAATGTAATGCAAGAGTTTATGAGAATCAAAAATGTTTCCCAATTTCTTGGAAGGCCTGTTCATCTCCACTCAAAATAACCCCACTTTTGACACCATAAATGCGGAGCCTACCCGTGTAGACTCCGCCAGGACCTGTGATAAATCGAAATAAAACATCAGAGTCCTGTACGCATGGTCATTTGACCATGCGGAACGCTTGATGAAACAAGATTGAATTTATTAAAATAACTCAACTTAATTCTACCCTACCAAAAAGAGTCGGAGACAAACAATTCTCTTGTCCGATTCTTCGTCCTGTCCTTGTCAATCCGAACACTTCTAATTACTTAGCTATTTACTTGTATTTTCTCTGTCTCGCTCAATTTGCTCGCGGACACACACTCGTTATTTACTCATTCGTAAATATGGTCGGTATTTATTATTATTAATCTTATTATTATTTTAGGTTACTTGCCATGTGGCCGTCATCGTTTCGTTCTCATGAAATAAGTAGAATTGCTAAGTGCATTGGAAAATGCTTATTAATCATACACGCGCGGCTATTATTTCAGAACCTGTCTGTGAGAACGGAATGTCGCGATTTATTTCTAATTCAAGAAACATGCATGGACAAGAATATTCCTGTCCATGGGAATGTAAAGCAAAAGTTTATGAGAATCAAAAATGTTTCCTAATTTCTTGGAAGTCCTGTTCACCTTGAACCATGTTTTCGTCGATACCTTAGGAAAAATGGAATGTAGCCACCGTCCCAGTTCATCTGAGTTCCATGATGATTGCCAACTATTGAGTGTTCTCTGACGTAAAATGCTATGAAATTCATCATAAGCAATTGGTCTTACATAAATATCGCCATCAATAGCACCCACCTTAGCTAAAGCATCAGCCTTTTCATTGCCCGGAATGTAACAATGAAAAGGGACCCACGCTAAGGTAACCCGGTAATTTTTATCTGTTAAAGCACTTAAAAACCGCCGTTGTTTCCCCAGGAAATACGGGGTGTGCTTCACAGTCTTCATCGATCGCAGAGCCTCAATGGCTCTGAGACTGTCTGTGAAGATGAAGTAGTGGTCTATGGGCAGGGTTTCGATGATCCCAAGAGAGTACTGAATAACAGCAAGTTCTGCGACGTACACGGAAGCAGGAGCATCGAGTTTGTAGGAGGCGGTAAAATTTTCGTGGAAAACACCGAAGCCAGTGGACTCTTCTAGATTAGATCCGTCAGTATAGAACAATTTATCACAACTCACATGTTTAAACTTTTTTGAAAAAATCTTAGGGATCTCTTGTGGGCGCAATTGATCCGGGATACCAATGTCTTCTTTCATGGTGGTGTCGAAGAATATAGCATTGTTAGAAGTATCTAAAGGTTTGAACATTGAAGGGAACGTATGAAGAAGGGTTAATATCTTGAGCCATGTAGTCAAAATATAAAGTCATAAATCTGGTTTGGGATTGAAGGTCGACCAACCTCTCGAAATTTTCAATTACTAATGTGTTCATGACCGTACATCGAATTAGCAACCGGTAAGAGAGATTCCAAAAACGATGTTTCAACGGAAGAATACCCACTAGCACTTCAAGACTCATCGTATGGGTCGACTGCATGCAACTCAAGGCAAAACGCAAACAACGATATTGTATTCTTTCTAGTTTCAAAATATGCGTGTTCACAGTGGAGCCAAAGCAGAAACAACCGTATTCAAGAACTGACAGTATTGTTGTTTGGTATAACCTTAGAAGGTCTCCTGGGTGAGCACCCCACCAGGTTCCGGTAATCGTACGAAGAAAATTAATCCTCTGTTGGCATTTTCGTGTCAGATACCTAATATGACAAGCCCAGATACATTTAGAGTCGAACTAGACCCCGAGATATTTAACGACTAAAGCCTGAGCGATCGTTTCACCCATTAGTAGGAGCTCCAGCTGAGCTGGGTTATGCCTCCTAGAGAAAACGACCAACTCAGTTTTCTCCGGGGAGAATTCGATACCCAGCTTAAGAGCCCATTCAGACAAATTGTCTAAGGTATCTGGCAATGGTCCTTGCAGATCGTTAGCCTCGCTTCCAGTAATGAATACAACGCTATCGTCTGCAAGTTGCCGTAGCGTGCATGAATTTGCAAGACATTCATCGATGTCATTGACGTAACAATTATATAAAAGAGGACTTAAACATGAGCCCTGGGGAAGATCCATGTAGCTAATTCGGGAAGTTGTCGAATCACCATGCGAGAAATACAAATGCTTTTCTGACAGCAAATTGAGCAGAAAATTATTCAAATTTGGTGAAAGTCCCTGCGAATGAAGTTTCGCGGTTAAAACTTCAACAGAGACAGAGTCAAAAGCCCCCTTAATATCAAAGAATGCAGAGGCCATTTGCTCTTTCCGAGCAAAGGCGAGTTGAATTTCAGTAGAAAGCAACGCTAGGCAATCGTTCGTTCCTTTGCCCCGGCGAAAGCCAAATTGAGTGTCTGGCAGTAAGTTGTTTGTTTTGACCCATTTGTCTAGCCGTAAGAGAATCATTTTCTCCATTAATTTCCGGAGGCAAGAGAGCATAGCAATCGGCCTATAAGAATTGTGATCAGAGGCAGGTTTCCCGGGTTTCCGAATAGCAATAACTTTCACCTCCCTCCAGTCTTGCGGAACAATGTTTAGCTCTAGAAACTTGTTGAATAAATTCAACACGCGTCTTTTTGCAGAATCGGGTAGATTCTTTAGCAGGTTGAACTTGATTCTATCCAATCCTGGAGCTTTATTGTTGCACGAGAGGTGAGCCATTTAAAATTCTATCATCGAAAATGGAGGCTCTTCCGTAGTTACTAAAAACGCGTCGCGAAAGTTTTTCTGTTCCGGTACAGAATCCGGGCAGACCTTTTTGGCAAAATCGAATATCCAGCGGTCTGAATACTCCTCACTCTCATTCGAAACGTTACGATTCCGCATGCGCCTGGCGGTATCCCAAAGAGTGCTCATCGCTGTTTCCCTCGACAACGCGTTTACGAACCGCCGCCAGTACCCGCGTTTTTTCGCCTTTACTAAGCTCTTCATCTGCCTGCCCAGTGCCTCGTACTTTCGAAGTAGTTTGACAGTGCCGTACTCCCGGTAGTCCTTATACGCCGCGGACCTTCGCGGGTACAGCTCAGAGCACTCTTTGTCCCACCATTTTTTGGGAGGGCGCTGTCTAATCGTTACCCCGGGTATCGGTTTCGTCAGTGCTTGAGTCGCGGCGTCGATTATCAAGCCAGCTAAGAACGGGTATTCTTCCTCCGGAGGAAGTTCCTCGTGAGTCTCGATGGATTCCGCTATAATAGACTGTTGCGTCACACCATCCGCACTGCGACAGGAACGACTGTCCGCAACACCGTGAGTGACGCGAGAACCAAGCCAAGCTAGTTGGCGCGTTTTTGAGACAACTATTTGAGATAAATACTCTTAGAATAAATATACAGTAGCTAAGTAAAGTTTGTGCATTTCATGGTGCGCGAAAGAAACCTTTTCCCTGGGCCTTAATTGCCCATCGTGGTGCCAAAAGGTGAAAATTAACACAACGTAGGGCCGTGCGCGATCATATTTGGTGCCGTGACCAGGATCGCGCCAGTTTGGCATCACCCGCGAGTGGTTTCAATTTCGCCATGCAAAGGCAATAGAAAGTTAATTTCGCCGCTGCTAGTGTGCGTTCTGCAAATTGTCGCAACCGCAGCAAATAGTTCCGTTCGAGTGCTAACTTTACTAACGGGACTTCACCCGCGTTGTCTAGACCTACACAGCTAGGTAAAGTTGTTCAAGTTTTTACGTTTGCGATGAACTTCTCGCGCGTTGAATATATCAGACGGTTGGCAGTCGGTGTCGGCAAGGAAACAAAGCCCACCAGTCTTGCCGCAACGCAATGGCAACAAGAACAATCACAAACGTGCGGTGAATGAAAACAATAGCCAGATGTAGATTTGTTCGTACAAAATAAAAATTAGTGTGAAACATCTTCGGACAATGCACTATGGTCGGAATCGTGTGAATTATACGACAAAAATCTGACAATGGTTCTCGTGTGCCGCTTAGTGCTGAGTCAACGACGAACAAGAAGTATAAAGTTGCCTTCAACAATTGGCGGAGTATGCCGTTCGCTAATTTCAAGGAATGCTGATCAACGGGACGAATCGACTTTCATCCGTTTCATCATGGGCAGCCACAAGCTAAAAGTGGCCAGGCGGTTCCGGTAATCGATGCCTCTAGGGGTAGCGCGTTTAGGTCAACCGCGGCGACCGAAAACTGCTGCCCCACGATCCTGCTTAGTTAAGTATTTATTTTTATATGCAACAATGCAGTACGTTTGTTGCGTCACACCATCCGCACTGCGACAGGAACGACTGTCCGCAACACCGTGAGTGACGCGAGAACCAAGCCAAGCTAGTTGGCGCGTTTTTGCTTTGCCACAATTTGGCTTAATTTGCGCTTCCCGCCAAAGCTGGTCATTGTTTGCGACCAGCTATAAAGGACTGCTGAGCCTCCTCATGAGTTAGTCGATAAACGTACGGTGGCAGCGCCGTCACGCTGCCACTATTGTAAATATTATACATAGAATAAACTGTCAGTATAGTAAAGATTGTGTATTTCGCGATGAGAAAAGAACACTCGTCCCTGGGCCTTAATTGCCCTCTCGTGATGCCAAAGGGCGAAATTAGAACACAACGTAGGGCCGTGCGCGATCATAGACTTATAACGCTTCCAATCAATATTACGTGTAAGGTCGTATGAAATATTGATTGGGTTCGGGGGAGTTGAACCATTAGCAATTGATATAACGATTGGAAGATGATCACTACCGTGGGGATCGTTGATTACTTTCCACTGGCAATCTAACGCTAGTGATGTCGAGCAGAGGGATAGGTCAAGCACGCTTTCACGTGCTGGAGGATTAGGTACACGTGTCGCTTCCCCAGTGTTCAAAAGTGTCATATTGAAGTCGTCGATCAAGTTACAGGTTAAAGAACAGTGAGAGTTAAAATCTCCCAAAATCAAAAAAGGTGCGGGAAGCAATTCTGCTGTATCAAGGAGTTGCTTCTGTTTAATCCGCGCGGATGGGGGAATATATATCGAAACAAGGCAAAGGTCTTTTCCATTCATATTTGTTTGAATGGTAACAACTTCAATATTCGAGATCGAGGGGAGGTCGATTCTGAAAAACGAATAGCACTTTTTGATCCCTAAAAGTACCCCTCCACCGTGTGAGTCTCGATCTCGACGAATGACAAATGTGAAAATAGATCGAATTTGGGTAGGATACTTCTGCAGTTCCACTGTAACACAGTGACAAAATTCCTAACCTCTTTCGACGTATTAGTCACCGAAAGATATGATAGCTGAAATGAGGGGCCAAGTTGCTGTGAGTTGCTTCAAAAAGGTTTTCACTGTAGGGAAAAGGGCAAGAAGAATGTTTTGAAGGGGATCTGGTATGTTGAATGTTTCAAATATCCAGTCCACAATATCAGAGAATTTTATGAAACCTGTTTCTTTTATGTCTTCTGATCGGGAAATAGGTGCACGAGGGGTTTTTGATGCCCAAGGAAGCGGTGGGTACTCCTGGTTTGATTTGAAATTAAAACCGGGGGGTACTTGCTTCGGTTTTTCTTCACCGCTTCCTTTTTGTGTTGTCTTATTGGTCATTCCGCTAGGGGTTATCTTACGACCTTTGCGAGAAAGATTAGGAGAGTTGAGCTTTCTCCTCTTCCTAGATCCCTCTGGCAAGGCATAAAAACACCCTTCGACGGGATCGTCAGATGTCCCCTCATCGATTGGCAAAAAGGAAAAGATGTTTCCTGTCGAGGGTGGCTCAGCCCTCTTAAGCATTTCTGTAAAAGAGCGCTTTGATCGTTCCTTAAGGGAACGCTTAATTTTTTCCTCGCGCTGTTTGTACGCGGGACATGCCGAAAGGTCATGCCGAGTTCCCTCGCAATAGAGACACTTTTCAGTATCCTCACTGCAAGCGGTCTCAGCATGATTGCATCCGCACTTGCTGCAGCGTGTCTTGTTGCAGCAGTAGGTGGCTGTATGACCTATCTGCTTGCAGTTTTGGCAATGCATGACCCGCGGTCCAAACAGGCGTAGAGGCAGACGAACCCTGTCCAAAGAGATGTAGCTCGGCAGTGCGGATCCGGCGAATGTTACCTGGAAGGAATCCGAAGGAAGGAATTTCTTCTTCCCTTCTTCGATGGATACTGAATGCAATTGCTTGACATCCAGTATCTTTACATTTTTAATCAGGGGGTTCTTGAAACAGCCAACCCCGTGACGCAAAATGTCATCGACCGTGAGGTTTCCTTCAGTAACCACACCGTCGATCTCCACGTCCTTGACAGGTATTTAAATGCGGTACTCCCTTGTAAAGAGCTCATAGCTAGCAATTTCGTTTGCTTACTTCAAGCTACTCACGACAACTCGCAGTTGTCACCTTCGTAGTCTCGGTTACGGCCGGAAACTGTTTTGCCAGGTCTTTGTCTATTTGAATTATATTCAAAGGTTTTTTTATGGGCCGGAAGTAAACAACGTAGGGACTGCTAGCGGCATCTGGGTAAGCTTTTACCCGTATTTCCGGTACCCTTGGTACAGGTCTAGGTAGCGGGGATGGTACAGGGGTAGGTAAGGGAGAACTGCTGGGGGAAATTTCAATTTCTTCTCCATTTGTTTCCACATCCAGGAAAAGTTGCACCTGCATGTCGTCCATTTTGCGGGAGCGTTACGCTCTACCGCACACAAACGATAAATATTCGAATGTGTGGGGGAGGGGGGGATCAAATAGTTGATATTAAATTTTAAAAACAATTTTTCAAACTACAATGGATCAAATAAAAAAAGACAGTAATACTTATAATAGTTATAATACTAATAATAATAATAATAATAATAATAATAATAATAATAATAATAATAATAATAATAATATTATAACATAGTAATAATATTGATAATAATAGTAAAAATTCTAAAGGTAATACGTCACCGAACGTCTAAGTCACGACCTCACGGCTGATAGTAGAATTAATCGAGCGTCTCCGCAGAACAAACAATGACGATCCAGCTTCGTGTTGAGACGCAGTGGCCGTGTCCTACACGCGACCTTGTAGATGCCACTTGTAGTTGACTTCCACTCGCTCGATCGTATGATGGTCCGTGCTGCTAGCGGGGTAACAGCGGTGCGGGAGAATTATTCTTGCTGATATATCAGCTGCGTATTGGATCACTGGCGGGGTAGCCTGCCCCTACCAGTGTGCAGAATATGTTTCTGCCGATATACTGCAGGCTATTGTTATCGCACAGCACAAGAACTAATCGACAAAAAAACACCCGTACGATAACTCGTGTATTGTTATTTTGCGAATCAAGCAGAGCTGAACAATTTGCGTCTAATCGAGACGAAAGCAAAACAACGAATGACGAATGATTCGTTGATACTGTGCATCACAAGCGGTATATGCGAAACAAATCCGATTTCAAACACAAAATTTCGGCAAGTTCTGCTCACGGTGCTGAGTCCGTTTTAGAAAATTCATAACACTTCATTAACAAGGATGTAACGTCTTGAAGAAGACGGTTATTGTTTGACATCACAGCAGAATTTCCACCTGCATGCTAATGGCTACCGTCGGCAATATCAAACACGCAACAATTTGCTTCCATGCGACACGGGGACTGGAACATTTTCTTCTTCCAAGCCGCGCAACACGACACAACACATGTTATTTTGTTGCCTTAATGAGTGCTCTAAATGAATTGAAGATTTAATATTTTCTCGTTCTGAGCTTTAACCAAAAGTTAATTATCTTAATTTGAATTCACATGTATACTCTGACTGTTGAAACTTGTTTGCGCCGCAAAGAGTTTGTTCTTTTCCTGTTCAGTGAGGTCGTGTTTATATGTGCAAACTGAAATTGAGTAGTACTTCAACTTCGTTTGCACAGAATTTTCAATACTGCCAATGAACAGTCAATATTTATTCACTAGGAAAAATGACTGACACGCAAGCAGCCGGGTTATCTTTCTTCTAAAAGTATTCTACTTCAACCTTGCGGTCGTGGCTTCACACACAACCCTCCTAATATTTTTCTTTATTTTTTTCAATACTCCACGCACTACAATACTACTTTAGAGTTTACTGATTACATGGCGCGAATTCGAGCACGCTGTCACCAGTATGTAGAGTCCTATGTAGGACTACCAGGATATGTGATATATTTCAACAATAAAATAAACGCGGCAGAAAACCTGCACGTGTGGTCCACACGGAATCACTTGATTATCGATTGAAGTATATTTTGCATGAGAACTTAATGCTAGCCCTCTAGGGTATTTTGCGAGAGATACTTTACCCTCGCCGAACCACTAAGTATCTCTATCATCCGGCCTTTTTCTATTTTAGTACATTAGTTCGTGGGTTTAATCCCACTTAGTCTAATTCTCACGAGAGCGGTGAGCCGTGCGCTCCGCCGGGCTGTCTTGTTTGTGAACAACACCGGTAACCCACCCTCGCTAACGCAGCGACGAGTTATTCGGCGCATCAAGTTCTGTGTTTACTCAGACTGTGCTTACGGGTGACTTTTTCTGCAGTTTTCGTCACCCAAGCCAAGCGAAAGACTTGGCTTCAAAGGTAAGCAAAGTTTGACCTACTGACGAAACTGGCTGATAGCCGTATTCTAGTATGGTCTGTTATGTTTCCTGAAAGAATTCTGGTAGAAGACCGGCTTCTTTTCCGGGTTCTTAGCGTACCACCTAATGTGACGAAACCCTGAAAGCATGCACAGGACGCGCGGATGCCGTTACACGTGTCATCCATCGATGATTATGATTCATTCATTTTTTTTTTAAAGGTGGCGGGGAAATCTGCAAACAGACACCTGAGAAGAGAACTCAGGGTGTGGGGATGAGACTAAGGGAGAGATGCTGGGACTGATCCCTGTCCTGACCCAATAAAACCCCTCCAGTCTCCAGCCCTGGTCTTCCCGGAACGACGGTTAAGTATTACGTCGGGAAGTGGCTTTTGTGCGTGATGCACCCTCTTCACTCTTATAACCTCCTAGCTAACTACCTGGAGACTGGTAGTTAGCTACCTTTGGCGTGTTGGTGGTTGACCCGCCACACCCGTTGCAGCTCCAGGACAATCTGAGAGGCGGCCGCACAAACCGCGTTCCAAATGTCCGGGTGGTCGCACATCCTCCGGACTAAATTGTCCGGAGTAGTGCCAGGCCCGCTCACAGTCATCATGTCGCTCCTCGCTCTTACGAAACGGGGGCATACGAAGAAGACATGCTCAGCAGTCTCCTCCTCCACGCACTCGGGACGCATGGGAGACCCCGCATGTCCGAACCTGTGCAGATATTGCCTGAAACAACCATGGCCTGACAGGATTTGTGTCAGGTGGAAGTTCACTTCACCATGTCGTCTCCCGACCCAGCCGGATATCTCCGGTATAAGTCGGTGCGTCCATCTGCCCTTTGTGGAGTTGGACCATTCTCGCTACCAGCGGAGCGGTACCTCGTATGCCCCTTGTGTCACGTTGGTCGAAACACTCTCTGTCCTCCTTGATGGCGATGCTGATAGGCATCATGCCGGACAAGACACAGATTGCATCGTATGACACCGTGCGATACGCACTCGCAACTCTCAGGCACATGAGCCTGTAGGTACTTTCCAGTTTACTACGGTAACTGTTAGTACCTATCGCTCTGGACCACACTGGCCCACCATACCTAAGTATGGACGAAACCACACTGGTAAGAAGTCTTCGCTTGCTGCCATAAACCGCTGGGCTATTGGACATCATACGAGATAGTGCTGCAATAGCCGATGAGGCCCTCTTACAGGCATAGTCGACGTGGCTCCCGAACGTGAGCTTGTCGTCGACCATAACCCCCAAGCAGTGATACCAAATGCGCAGATTTGTCCGCAAAACGTAGATTTTCGGAGTCCGTGTGCAGATATTTATTGATTTGCAGATATTTGCAGTTATTCCACGTTTCTGCAGATTTTTGTCAGAATCTCCTTATATTTGCGCAGATTTTCTTAAAATGTGTGCAGATTTTTACAGACTTTTTTCTGCGCTAGCGAAATTTTTTCGGATCACGGATAGATTTTTTTCAGATTTCGAGCACATTTTTCCGGTTTTTCGAGCAGTTGCAGACATTTTTCAAAAACATCTGGCATCTCTGCCCCCAAGAGCTTCAACGATCGCTTTGAGGTGATGGTGCAGTCACCGACTCTGACCACCGCCTGTTGCTCCGATTTACGGTTGTTAACAACCGTGACCTCCGTCTTATGGTGCGCGAGCTCCAGTTTCCTGGAGCGCATCCAATCCTCGACCTTGCGTATGCAGTGCGCAGCCGTCAACTGGACCTCTTCGATCGACTCGCCGTTAACCTCTAGCGTTATGTCGTCTGCAAAGCCGACGATCATAACCCCTACAGGAAACTTTAGTTTCAACACTCCGTCATACATGACGTTCCACAACACCGAACCCAGGATGGATCCTTGCGAAACCCCTGCTTTTACCCATGCTGAGCAACCTTAAGCTGAACAGCTAAAGCCCTTGGTCTCCCCGGGACCGCCGTTAGGCATTGCTTCAGGGAGAGGGCCCGTCGTGCTTTTCGCACTTACCTCTATGGGTAGCAGAGCAGCCTATACAGGCCAGTTAGTTAACCGTTAACTAACTGGGGCACATCGATGGTTTCCCGTTGATTGGTGCCCTGCAAAATACTAACGATCTGTGATGCGGCCGTGATGACCGCATCCCAGATTTCCCTATTCGCGCACATCCTACGCACGATGTTCTCTGGCGTGGTGTCCATCCCACTTATTTCCAGCATTTCGTACCGTACCCGCTCGAAACGCGGACATGTGAAGAACACATGCTCCGCGTTTTCTTCCGCACCCGTACATGCGGGGCACATAGGGGACTCGGCGTACCCGAACCTATGCAGGTACTGCCTAAAGTAGTCATGGCCTGACAGGATCTGTGTCAGATGGAAGGTTACTTCCCCATGGCGCCTATTAATCCAGCATGCTAACTCTGGAATGAGTCGGTGTGTCCATCTACCTTTTGTAGTATTGGACCACTCTCGCTGCCACCTGGCCATTGAAGATGACCGTATGGTGTTGCGTATACCCCTCGTGTCGCGTTGGTTGAAGCACTCTACATCCTCTTTGACGATGATGCTGATGGGCATCATGCCAGCCAGCACGCAAACCGCCTCGTACGACACTGTTCGGTATGCGCACGCGACCCTTAGGCACATTAGCCTGTACGTACTCTCAAATTTGCCGCGATGGCACGAGGTAATCAATACCTTGGACCACACTGGTCCTCCATACCTGAGTATGGACGTGGTCACGCTAGCAAGGACTTTGCGCCTGCTGCTACGGACCGTCGAGCTGTTTGCCATCATGCGAGATAGCGCTGCCACAGCCATGGAAGCGTTCTTGCAGGTATAATCGACGTGGCTCCCGAACGTGAGCTTGTCGTCGATCATAACCCCCAGAAGCTTCAGCGAGCGTTTTGAGGTGATAGTGCATGCACCAGCACTAATCGATGCCTCCTGCTCCGACTTTCTGTTATTTACAACAATAACTTCAGCCTTATGGTGCGCTAGCTCCAGTTTCCTGGAGTGCATCCAATCTTCCACTACGCGTATTAATAGCGCGGCCTTTAACTCTACCTCTCTAATTGACTCGCCATAGACCTCAAGAGTTATGTCGTCGGCGAAGCCCACGATCACCACCCTTGGAGGGAGTGTTAGTTTTAACACGTCGTCATACATGGCATTCCGCAGTACCGGACCCAGGATGGAACCTTGCTGTACACCTGCGGTAACTGGGACGCTTTTCTGACCCTCGTTCGTGTTATACACTAGCACTCGATTCTGAAAGTAGTTACCCAGAATCTTGTACAGCGGCGTCGGCACTCTGAGGCTCTGTAGCGCTAAGGCTATGGAGTCCCAGCTGGCACTGTTAAACGCGTTCTTCACGTCGAGCGTGACGATCGCGCAGTAACGAATGCCCCTCCTTTTGCGTTGGATTGCAACCTCAGCCGTTCTGGTGACGGAGAGAATTGCATCCACCGTGGACCTACCTTTTCGAAAACCGAACTGGTTGCTTGATAGACCGTTCTCACTTTCTGTATATTTCACCAGTCTATTGAGGATTACCCTCTCAAGCACCTTGCCCGCCGTGTCCAGCAGGCAGATTGGTCTGTATGCCGATGGGTCACTTGGTGGTTTCCCAACCTACGGCAACAGCACCAGCCTCTGGCGCTTCCACACGTCCGGGAAGAGGCAATCGTCAAGGCATTTCTGCATGACCGCCCTAAACAACCCGGGGTCTTCTTTGATGGCCGAGTTCGGGATTCCGTCTGGTCCCAGTGCCTTGCCTACCTTCAGGGAGTTTGCGATCTCGGTCAATTCATCTTCTGTCACCCTTATCGCATCGTCTGCCTCAGCACGGCTGTCTTCACTCACGGTTGGTGGTGACTCGTCAGCCGGAGGCCAGGGACTTGGTTCGTGGCTTGAGAAGAGGCCCTGAATGATCGTTTCTAGCATCGCTGGTGATTGTTCGGCCGGGGCTAGCGTACCTCTAGTCTTGGTCATAACGATCCTGTAGGCGTCACTCCATGGGTTCGAATTGACACAGGCACAGAGTATTTCGAAACAGGCTCGTTTACTGGCTCTGATTGCGCTCTTAAGCGTTGCCTTAGCGGATCTGAATGCGGCACCGCGTTCCGCTCTTTGCTCGTCGGAGCGTGCGCGTTGCATCCTCCGTCTTGCACGGAGGCATGCACTACGTAGGCCTGCTATCGTTTCGCTCCACCAGTATGTAGGTGGTCTACCCTCTCTAGGCGGACGAGACTTAGGCATCGTGGCGTCGCACACCCATGACAGTATCGAATTTAGATGGTCCACACCCGGGAGCGGTTCACCCCCTTCGTGCTTCCATCTCATTGCCTGCCCAAAAACATCTGCATCGAAATGCAATGTTTTCCAGCCGTAGAAGGATGGAATATTGGCCCTCCTCGCTGCTTGCTTCCGCACGCCTACCTCATAGCGGACCGATAGGTGGTCGCTATTCGTGTAGCTGTCGTCTACCCTCCAGTTCGTGATCAGTCCCGGGCTGCAGAACGTCACATCGACAATCGATTCCGCACCATTTCTACTGTAGGTGCATTTCGTACCAACGTTAGCCAAGTCTAAGTTGAGCTTTGCCAAAGCTTCCAATAAGACCTGGCCCCTCTGGTTTGTACAGCGACTTCCCCACTCGACAGCCCAAGCGTTGCAGTCACCCGCAACCACCAACGGCCATAGGCCCGTCAGTTCCACGGTTGCTTAATCGACCATCTGTGCGAACGTTTCGGTAGACCAACTTGGCGGAGCATAGCAACTGCAGTAGAATAATCCATCCACTTTGGCTATAACGTACCCCTCTCTGGAGGTTGACACAATCTCCTGAACCGGGGACCTGCCTGTCGTGCAAATGGCCGTCTTCCCAGACTTGTCCGATACCCAGTTACCGTTTCCGGTTGGGATTCAGTATGGGTCCGAGACGATGACCACGTCCGACAACGACTCAGCAGCTGCTTGCTGTAGCTGCACCGCATAGCAGTGATTCAGGTTTAACTGTATCACCTTCAGGCCTGCGGCTTAGTAGCCGGCCGTTCAGCCGGACACTTGGGACCTCCCATAGCGTGTTTGGCGTCCCTTTTACCGGTGCATACCAGACACTTGGGAGGTGCACCGCAGTCCCGTGCCTGGTGGCCTGCGCCACCGCAGCGGCGGCATAAATTGGACCTGTCGGGCCCTTTGCACGACCAGGATTTATGCCCCCGCTCAAAGCACCTGAAGCAAACGTCAGGCTGTTGGAAGGTGCCCAGAGGGCAGACCGACCAACCCACCTTCAACGTGGCCTTCTTCAGGGCCTTGTTACCCTCCGCTAGTGGAAGCTTTATGGTAGCAACCTGGGTGCCGGCCGGGCCCCTGCGGAGACGAACTGCCGCCGCGTTCACTACCACTCCACACTCTCGCTCGAAGGCTTGTGCTATGTCGCACCCTTCGGTGATCTCGTCCAGGTTTTTAAGCTGGAGAGTAATTTCAGGAGTGAAAGCTCTGATTCGGACCTCCTCGCCTAGCACTTCCTGGACCGCCTTTTTATAGGCACAGCCCTTTCCCTTTGCCTCTTTGCGGAGTTCGAGGATCATCTCGCCGGTGCGTGGCCGACGAATTGACCTGACATCTGCGCCGAGGTCTTTGAGCTTAGATTCACCTCTCATGGCCTTCAAGACTTTAGCGTATTTAGACGCATCCGTCTTGAAAATGAGCGCGTCACCCTTGCTTCGCCTATTCGCCCCTTGCGGCTTCTTATTGCGGTCGCCGCGGTCGCGTGTCGTTCCCGCTTCTGCCGCTTTTTGTTCACCACGGTGGTCCAATCCGTGGCTTCGCCGTTTGTCGGCTCTTTGCTCGGCTGGACTGACGGGCCAGCTTCCTGGCTGTCACCGAACAACCGCCCTCGTTGCGTCCTGGGGGCCGATTCCCCCGGAGAGCCTCTCGCACGTTCGCCAGTCGGTTCAGTTGAACAGACTTCGGCAAACGATGCTGCAGCTGTTTGTGTGTATTTAGACACAGCTGCAGCACTCCCTTTTTTAGGCTGGTTGAGCCTCGCCTCTAGCGCAAGTGCCTTGCTTTCGGCATCGTTAGCCCGTTTGAGGGCTTGCGAAGCTCGGATTGCGCGCTGCAAAAGTTCATACGTAGCAACAGAAGACATTGCTTCAAATCTTGTTAATACGTTCGTCTGTGAACTTGAGTATTTCATCAAGTTGTACGGACACCGCCTTTACGCTCGGGAGCTTATTCATTTGGCTTTCTACCGCAGAGAGTAGCATAGCCCCAGATATTTGTTCCCGCTCCTTGGCGGTTTTAGGTGTTTCCACCTTGCCGCCAATCTTCGCTGTTCCGGTTGGTGCTGGCTTAGGCGTGGCCGCCTTTGCCCCAACTCGGAACTCCCCTGTCGGTGTCGCAAAAGGTGTACCAACCTGTGCGCCGCCTTTACCGGCATCCGCCAGTCTCGGTGGAGACCGGGCGATGCCCCGCCTGGCAAACGGGTTTACTAACCCGTCCGCCCCATCCACTACCTTCGCCTCTACATCAATTTTAAAGGAAAACATTGTTGTTAAAAGGGTCCCCCTTCCAGCCGCTGTCCTTGGTCATGGTGGAGTTGACGCCTATATGGTCACATGGTGGCCTATGCCGGAGCAGTGAGGCCATGGCTAGTGAAGGTCGTCATAGCCCCTCATGAGTAACTATGACGCCTCCCGACCGGCGTAGGTCAGGAAAGGGCATCTAATCCCACTCCTGCCCGATTCCCATCAGGCAATGACCGCGGAACGTACTGGAAGGCCTGCCAGGTTTTACGGGACGGAAGCCTCTGCAGCCGTATGCCACCTCGTCGTTTCAAGCCGTTGTCGCACGACTTTACTAAGGAAGCTCGGTGCAGGTGCCAGCCCAACGTCGTGGTATAAAATCGTATTTCCTCTCAAAAACCTAAATCACAGCGACCAGTACACCATGATTGGGACCTTACTGGTATCAGCCCCAATAGGCCGGTTAGTGCATTTGGGTGATGGGAGCGGCACTACACGCTCCGTCGAAGCTGCTTACGGGTGGCCGTGGCTTTTACGGGGAATCGACTGCCCAATGCCCGAAACCCCACCACTCCCTATGCAAGCTCCCGCTGCCGGTCCGGGACTAATCGATGCTATCACACACCCACCGGTGGTCACACAGCGCGTGCATGGCCTCGACGGTCGCCAGGCGTCGACCCGTGGTGGCCTGCAGCTCGGCCAAACCCTGCTGAACCCCTGTGGTAATTGGAACGCACTTCGGACCCTTCTCTGTGTTGTAAACCAGTACTCGATTCTGGAAGTAGTTTTCCAGAATCTTGTACAGCGACACCGGTACATGGATGCTCCTGAGCGCGAGCGCTATGGAGTTCCAACTGGCGCTATTGAACGCATTACTCACGTCGAGCGTGACGATTGCGCAATAGCGTATTTCCCTTCTCTTGCGCTGGAGTGCTATCTCCGCCGTCTTGGTGACGGAGGCAATAGCATCCAGCGTGGACCTGCCCTTCCGGAAGCCGAACTAGTTGTTTGCCAGACCGTTTACACCTTCTGTGTACCTCACCAGTCTGTTGAGGATGATCCTCTCAAGTACCTTGCCCGCCGTGTCTAGTAGGCAGATAGGCCTATATGCCGATGGGTCACCTGGTGGTTTCCCAGCCTTTCGGCAGTATGACCAATCTCTGCCGCTTCCACCTATCCGGAAAGAGACAGTCATCCAGGCACCTCTGCATGACTACTCGAAACAGCCCGGGGCCGCTTTAACGCCAACCTGATTGCCAGGGACCGGAATACCATCCGGTCCCGGTGCCTTGCTTACCTTTAGAGAGTTGGCGATCACGATGAGTTCCTCATTAGTAACCCTCGCCTCCTCCTGAACCTCGACACGGCTGTCATCGCCCACGGATTGGATGCTCGGCAGGTTGGCTGACCATCCCTGGTCTGTGTCTAAGATACTGGAACGTCGGACGTGGGACTCGACCGCCGGAGGCCAAGGACTTGGCTCGTGGCGTGGAAAGAGTCCCTCGACGATTCGCTCCAGCATCGCTGGTGATCGCTCTGCAGGCGCCAGCGCACCTTTGGTCTTGGCCATTACGATCCTGTAGGCGTCACCCCACGGGTTCGTATTGGCACTCGCGCATAGCCTATCGAAACAGGCCCTCTTGCTGGCCTTAATCGCACTCTTCAGCGTCGATCTGGCAGAACTGAATGCTACGCGGCGCTCTGTCCTCTGTTCGTCTGTTCGCGCACGCTGCATCCTGCGAGACGCACGGAGGCACACACTGCGGAGGTCCGCTATCTCATCAGTCCACCAGTAGACCGGTGGCTTCCCATTCCTAGGTTGGCGAGTCCTAGGCATGATGGCGTCGCACGCCCGAGATAGCATAGCAACTAGTTGGTCAGGCGTCGGGCGAAGCCGACTGCCCTCCTCGCGCTCTCGTCTCGTCTCATTGCCTCTTCGAATACCTCGGCATCGAAATGCGATGCTTGCCGCCTCTCGTTGTTGTCTACGCTATAGCAGACCGTCTGGTGGTCGCTATTGGTGTAGCCATCGTCTACCCTCCAGTTCATGATCAGTCCTGGGCTAGAGAACGTCACGTCGATGATCGACTCCGCGCCATTTCTGCTGTATGTACTTTTGGACCCAATGTTGGCCAGATCTAGGTTGAGCCTTGCCGAAGCTTCCAACAAGATCTGGCCTCTCTGGTTCGATGAGCGACTCCTCCACTCGACAGCCCTAGCGTTGAAATCGCCTGCCACCACCAATGGTGTTAGGCCCGTTAGCTCCATGGCTAACATGTCGACCATCTGTGCGAACCTTTCGGTAGACCAACGCGGCGGAGCATAGCAACTGCATTAGAACACTCCGTTCACCTTGGCAACCGCGTACCCTTCTTCTGAGGTTGAAACAACCTCCTGAACCGGACACCTGCCCGTCATCCATATGGCCGCCATGCTGGACCTATCTGCAACCCAGTTACCGTGTCCGGGAGTGATAAGATAAAGGTCCGATACAATGGCGATGTCCGACAGCGACTCAGTGGCTGCTTGGTATAGCAGCTGCTGAGCTTCGTAGCAGTGGTTCAGGTTCAGTTGCCTCACCCTTACGCCCGTGGTTTCGTAGCCTAGGGCTTCCCATCAAGTGTTTGGCGTCCCGTTTCCCGGAACACACCATACACTTGGGAGGCTCCCCACAGTCCTTCGCGTTATGGCCTGTACCACCGCAACGCCTGCATAGTTGGCTCCTGTCGGGCCCCTTGCAGGTCCAGGACTTATGTCCTCCATCAAAACACCGGAAGTAAACGTCCAGTGGCTGGAGTATACCCAGGGGGCATACTGACCAGCCGACCTTCAGTTTACCTTCCTTAAGTGCCAGGTTCACGTCCGCCGACGCTAACCGGAAGGTAGCCACCTGGGTTCACGCTGGACCCTTCCGAAGGCGAATTGACTCAGTGGCCACCTCCACCCCGCACTTCTCCTTGAGGACTAGCGCAATGTCGCACCCCTCGGTGATTTCGTCCAGGTTTTTAAGCTGGAGAGTCACCTCCGAGGTGAGTGCCCGAACCTGCACCTCCTTGCCGAGGACCTGCTCGGCTACCGCCTTGTAGGAAGCGCCCTTGTTTTTCGCATCCTTTTGGAGCTCAAGGATCATCTCGCCGGTGCGAGATCGGCGAATGCTCCGCATGAGGGGTTTCGCCCCTCATCTTTTTCAATACCTCCGAGTACTTAGACCCGTCGGTTTTGAGGATGAGGGCGTACCCCCTGCTCTTGGCCTTCTTGGCCGTTGGCGGTCGTTTATTCGCCGCTTCAACTTGGCGTTTTCCACCTTCCTGGCGCTCTTTTCCTGCCACGGTAACCCAGGGGTTTCCCGCAGTAGCCGCTCCGGTCGACGCTTCGGCCCTTGTGCCTGTCGGTGTGCTGTCCCGCGTGGATAGCGTCACCAACCGCTTTTTCACATTTTCGGGGGCCGCTTCCCCCGGGGACTGCGCGTTCACTTAGTGGTCTGCCCCGTAGAGCAGATCGCTGCGAACGTGGGGGCATCGGTCTGAACCCCATTGGATTCAGTTGCCCTGCATCGGGTACCATCTCGCCGTTTCAAGCCGCTGTCACGCGACTTTACTAAGGGAGCTCGATGCAGGTGCCAGCCCTTGGTCGTGGTTCGGTATCATATCCGACTCGAATCCGTTTCGTTCGCTGCCAATTGCCATAATTGGGGCCTTACTTGTGTCAGCCCCAATGGGCGGGAGAGTGCATTTGGTTGATGGGAGCGGCACTACTCGCTCCGTCAGAGATGCTTCCGGGTACTTGTGGCATTTGCGAGGAGTCGACGGCCCAGTGTCCGACCCTCACCAGTCCTAGGCAATCTCCCGCTGCTGGTCCGGGGCTGTTAGGTACTGTCAGCGGTCACCCTCGTACTACGTGACCTCGGCGATCGCCACGCGCCGACCCGTGGTGGCATGCAGCTCTGCCAAATGATTCATTCATTGACCCATTTAAATTGTACTCTCGCCACAAGCAATGTGCTTCAACAGGTATGTTCCAAACTTAATCTAGAACGGATTCGAAAGAGGAAATAAGCTCACACTACACATTTTATTTCCGACATTGGGCATTCATCATTCATATATAATACATAATACCTCGTTCACACTACACCGCATATCACCTGATATCAGGCGATTCGTGCTATCGAGGCCATATCACCATCGATATTACCTGAAATCCTATACAATCGAGCTGTCAACGGATATCACCTCGGCTACATGCTATCGCGGATATCATGTTCGAAAACCAATAATAACCACATTTCCAGCAGTTGGCAACACGGCCAACAGACATTTGACGCAACCCTACAAATTTCGCAATCCGCGTTGTATGCGAGGAAAAAGGAAGGAAATTTTGCTATTTTCATCCCGCACATGTTGACAGTTGCATATGAGAGTTCGCGTTGGTGCGAGCCAACTAACTGATATCTCTATCCTAATGCCATTTCTCTTGTTGTCTTGTTTTAGCTTTAACCTGTTTTTGTTTTCTTCTCTTTTCAACTACCAAAGCAAATGTCAAATCATATCAGCTCACTGAAGTGTGAACGCTCGAGGTGATATCCGATATCATCTGGCGATATCAGGTGATATCCGGCGTAGTCTGAACAAGGCATAACGCGCTCAGCGGTGGGGGGTATTCAGCGAAGCTTTACACTGCTTATGACAAGGCAAGCATATAAAACTGCGTTACGTGGGTGTGGGTGGGTATTGAAAATTGCCAAATTTCGCGTTATGTAATGATTGAGTGGTTCCTTATGCTTCAAAAGCCGCACGCGCTTTTTTGGATCTTTTTATAGAAATGGGATCTCTTACTACTCCTGTATTTGTATTTGTATTGAGATTATAACTGGTGAAATCATATATATCGTAAAATAAGAATTTTACGATAACAAATAACTTATAATAATAATAATGGTAATAGCACCGAAACTGACACTAATAGTAATTATAATGATAATTTCTGTATCATTTTTATTTACAGGCAAGACAAACCTTGGAAACAGAATTCAAAAAGTTGCTCGAACTGGCAACAGGCGGACAAATAGACAATGAGCAATTGAAATCTTTACTAAATGAGAAAAACTCTAGTCTACAATAATTAGTTGATAAATATAGCAATAAGTAAACAGAAACACTTATCATTAGTTATACAGTAAGACAATTAATTACGCTACACGTGTAATTATCTTGTGTTCAATTGGGGGCTCCCCATATCCATTGTACAATTATACATATAGAGCTAGTGTAGTAATAGAAATGATCTATGTAAATAATTATTTTTATTTATGTATACAATGCCATAAACCGAATGAATGATCTTGTTATTTGATTCATTTCTATAAATTAGACAGTAAATAAAAAGTGGAAGCCAAAACCTGTTTTACTAGTACCTTCAGCAGTAGAGCCATCCATAAGTTTTTCGATATTCGAATACAAATATATTGTCGTTTTTCTATTTGAATGTATTGTTTGATTCTCGCCAAATATGTTGAAAGAGCCCATGTACGTTATGTAAACATGCCAAGATTTCATGTTTTTTGTCTAATACAAGCTTAATCCATCCGTACCAATTATTTATTTCTATTGAAACACGAATGGAATTGCGTTGAGACCTAGCCTTTCTCATTCGAACTTATTATTTGTTAAAAAGGTTTACACGAACACTTCAATTTTTAGAAAGAATATTACATATTGATAATTTTTGCTGGATTTATTTCTCATCCTCAATGAAAGTTTTAGCCTACAGCACCGAGCCTTCAAACTTCTGGTTTCTGGAATACATTCTAAAATGGCTAAATATTGCCTAATCTGAGTATTTCGATGGCGGAGATGGCGACATTCAGTATCTAAAAAACAGCCTAAACAGAGTCTATATGTATATAGAGTCGCGCAAAAGGGAAAATCTATCGTTTCGGTAACACAGTTTTTGTGCCGTTTGTTGCCAAAAATTATACAGTTCTGTTTTTCACCATGCATAAGCGAATATCATATTTTGAAATTCTTCACAAGGTACACAGTTTCGAAAGATTACACCGGTGAATCGCGGTTAAATGCGCAAGATCTTGAATACGAGAAATGCGCAAGACCTTGCATGCAATTCAGCTTCCAAGTTACACAGAGAAAATAAACAATCAATTTTTTCGTGAGACAAAAATGATTCCTAAAACGTTCAAAAAATGATAGAAAAGATCAATTCCACACTTGATTCGCTTCTCTGCTACCGTTGCGATAGGAAGCATTTGAATACAGCTCCGTTATTCTTTGCTCGCTCGAACAAACACTACCGTTTGGTGCGCGCGTGGCTTGTTTTTTTCGGTATAGTGAAGTATACAATAGACGTCCAGCAGTCGAAGCAAATTCTCGCGCCGCCGGGCGCTGGTTACTTCTTGTGGTACAGAAGACTGCATTGTCTCCAGACGATACACGTGCTACTTGTGTTTTCGGTACCGATACTGGAGTCAAATCAATGGCCGTTCAGTGGTTGGAGCAAGCCCCCCGCGCCGCTGGGCGCCGGCCATACCCTAGCGGTGTGGTTACTGTGCATTGTGTGTAGACGGTCACATGTCGTTTGTGCTACCAGTGCAGTACTATATCAACCGTTCAGCTGCCGAGGGAAACTTCCCGCACCACCAACCGTTGGTTAGTCCCTGGTGCTGGCTCAGCTGAAGGAGACTGATTGCGATTCCTGCCACCTACTGGATCAACCCAACTATTAGCCAGCGGGGTGCGTAGGTCAAAATTCGAAAAGTCTGGTGAAGTATTCACATTTGTTTTTATTATTATTATTTTTTTATATATATTATTTTTCTCAATACAATAGTCTTTTTTTCTATTCAACACATCTTATTCTGGAAAATTGTTTTCACATTTTACAAAAGTTATTTGACCCCCCCTATATACGCATATTTATAGTTTGCGGGCGGTAGAGCTGAACGCTCCCGCAAAAATGGACAGCACCCAGATGGAACTATTCCTGGATGTGGAAACAAATGGGGAAGAGATTGAAATCTCCCCCTGCAGTTCCCCCCTGCCTTCCCCTGTACCTTCCCCTGTACCTAGCCCAGTACCGAAGGTCCCGGTACGGGCAAAAGCTTACCCAGATGCCGCTGGCGGTCCTTTCGTAGTTTTTTTCAGGCCAATTAAAAAGCCATTGAATATTTTTCAAATCGGCAAGGACCTGGCAAAAGATTTTTCGGACGTCACTGAAATTACGAAAGTGAGACCGAACAAACTGCGAGTTGTCGTGAACAGCTTGAAGCAAGCAAATGCAATTGCTTGCCACGAGCTCTTCACGAGAGAGTATCGCGTGTACATCCCTGCCAAGGATGTAGAAATCGACGGTGTGGTCACCGAAGGGAATCTCACTGTCGAAGACATTTTGCGTTACGGGGTGGGCTGTTTCAAGAACCCCCTGATGCAAAGTGTAAAGGTGCTGGATTGCAAGCAATTGCATTCAGTATCAATCGAAGAAGGGAAGAAGAAACTCTTTTCTTCGGAGTCCTTTCGAGTGACATTTGCCGGATCCGCACTGCCAAACTACATCCGTTTGGACAGGGTTCGTCTACCTGTACGCCTGTTTGTGCCGCGGGTCATGCCCTGCCAAAACTGCAAGCAGTTGGGTCATACAGCCACCTACTGCTGCAACAAGGCACGCTGCAGCAAATGCGGAGGGAATCACGTTGAGACCGCTTGCAGTGAGGACACTGAAAAGTGCCTCCATTGCGGTGGTCCCCGGCATGACCTTTCGGCGTGTCCCGCGTACAAACAGCGCGAGGAGAAAATTAAGCGTTCCCTCAAGGAACGATCAAAGCGCTCTTTTGCAGAAATGCTTGAGAGGGCTGAGCCACCCTCGACAGGAAACATCTTTTCCTTTTTGCCAACCGATGAGGGTACATCTGACGATCCCGTCGAAGGGTGTTCTTATGCCATGCCAGAAGGATCAAGGAAGAGGAGAATTATTACCTCTCCTAATCTTTCTCGCAAAGGTCGCAAGATAACCCCTAGCGGAATGACCAATAAGCCAACACAAAAAGGAAGCGGTGAAGAAATGCCGAAGTAAATACCTCCCGGTTTTAATTTCAAATCAAACCATGAGTATCCACCGCTTCCCGGGGCACCAAAAACCCCTCGTGCACCCATTTCTCGATCAGAGGATAAAAAAGAAACAGGGTTTATAAATTTCTCTGATATTGTGGACTGGATATTCAAAACATTCAACATAACAGATCCCCTAAAAACATTCTTCTTGCCCTTCGCCCTACAGTGAAAACATTTTTGAAGCAACTAGCAGCAACTTGGCCCCTCATTTCAGCTATCATATCTTTCGATGGCGAAAGAGGTTAGGAATTCATCACTGTATTACAGTGGAATTGCAGAAGAATCATCCCCAAATTCGATCTATTTTCTCATTTGATAAACACATACAATTGTGATGCGTTTGCGCTCTGTGAGACATTTCTTAATTCAAATGACCAACCCAATTTCCGCGATTTTAACATAATTCGTCGAGACCGAAACTCACACGGTGGAGGGGTACTTTTAGGGATCAAAAAGAGCTATTCCTTTTTCAGAATCGACCTCCCCTCGCTCTCGAATATTGAAGTCGTTGCCATTCAAACGAATATGAATGGAAAAGACCTTTGCCTTGCTTCGATTTATATTCCTCCATCCGTGCGGATTGAACAGAGGCAACTCCTTGATATAGCAGAATTGCTTCCCGCACCTTTTTTGATATTGGGAGATTTTAACTCCCACTGTTTGCAATGGGGGTCGCATTACGACGACGTCCGATCTTCTTTAATCTGTAATTTGATCGACGACTTCAATATGACACTTTTGAATACTGGGGAAGCGACACGTGTACCTAATCCTCTAGCTCGTGAAAGCGTGCTTGACCTATCCCTTTCATCGACATCACTAGCGTTAGATTGCCAGTGGAAAGTAATCAATGATCCCCACGGTAGTGATCATCTCCCAATCGTTATCTCAATTGCTAATGGTTCAACTACCCCGGACCCAATCAATATTTCATACGACCTTACTCGTAATATTGATTGGAAGTCATATGAGACGATCATAGTGGAATCCATCGAGTCTCACGAGGAAATTCCTCCGGAGGAAGAATACGCGTTCCTTTCTGGCTTGATCATCGACGCCGCGACTCAAGCTCAGACGAAACCGGTACCCGGGGTAACGATAAGACAGCGTCCTCCCAACAAGTGGTGGGACAAAGAGTGCTCTGAACTGTACGCGCAAAGGTCCGCGGTGTATTCGGCCTTCCAAAAACACGGTACTCTTGATCTGCTCCGAAAGTACGATGTACTGCATAGGCAGATGACTAGTTTAATCAAAGCAAAAAAACGCGGATACTGGCGGTGGTTTGTAAACGCGTTGTCGAGGGAAACAGCAATGAGCACTCTTTGGGACACGGCCAGACGCATGCGGAATCGTAATGTTTCGAACGAGAGCGAGGAATATTCAGGCCGCTGGATACTCGATTTTGCCAAAAAGGTCTGCTCGGACTCTGTACCGGAACAGAAAACCTTTCGCGACGTGTTTTTAGTAGCTACGGAAGAGCCTCCATTTTCGATGTTGGAATTTTCGATGGCTCTCCTTTCGTGCAACAATAAAGCTCCAGGGTTGGATAGAATTAAATTCAACTTGTTGAAGAATCTACCCGATTCTGCAAAAAGACGCTTGTTGAACTTGTTCAACAAGTTTCTTGAGTTAAACATTGTTCTGCACGAGTGGAGGGAGGTCAAAGTGATTGCTATTCGAAAACCCGGAAAACCTGCCTCTGATCACAATTCTTATAGGCCGATTGCTATGCTCTCTTGCCTGCGGAAATTAATGGAGAAAATGATCCTCTTACGGCTAGACAAATGGGTCGAAACAAACGGTTTACTTTCAGATACTCAATTTGGCTTTCGCCGGGGCAAAGGAACGAACGATTGCCTAGCGTTGCTTTCTACTGAAATTCAACTCGCCTTTGCTCGGAAAGAGCAAATGGCTTCTGCATTCCTGGACAATAAGGGGGCTTTCGACTCTGTCTCTGTAGAAGTTTTAACCGAGAAACTTCATTCGCAGGGACTTTCACCAAATTTGAATAATTTTCTGCTCAATTTGTTGTCAGAAAAGCATATGTATTTCTCACATGGTGATTCGACAACTTCCCGAATTAGTTACATGGGTCTTTCCCAGGACTCATGTTTAAGCCCTCTGTTATATAATTTTTACGTCAATGACATCGATGAATGTCTTGCAAATTCATGCACGCTAAGGCAACTTGCAGATGATAGCGTTGTATCCATTACTGGTAGCGAGGCTAGCGATCTGCAAGGACCATTGCAAGATACCTTAGACAATTTGTCTGAATGGGCTCTCAAGCTGGGTATCGAATTCTCCCCGGAGAAAACTGAGTTGGTCGTTTTTTCTAGGAAGCATAATCCAGCTCAGCTGCAGCTCCTACTAACGGGTAAAACGATCACTCAGGTTTTAGTTGCTAAATATCTCGGGGTCTGGTTCGACTCTAAATGCACCTGTGCTTGTCATATTAGGTATCCGACACGAAAATGCCAACAGAGGATTAATTTTCTTCGTACGATTACCGGAACCTGGTGGGGTGCTCACCCAGGAGAAGACCTACTAAGGTTATACCAAACAACGATATTGTCAGTTCTTGAGTACGGTTGTTTCTGCTTTCGCTCCGCCGCGAACACGCACATTATAAAACTAGAGAGAATACAATATCGTTGTTTGCGTATTGCCTTGGGCTGCATGCAGTCGACCCATACGATAAGTCTTGAAGCGCTAGCGGGCATTCTTCCGTTGAAACATCAATTTTGGAATCTCTCTTATCGGTTGCTAATTCGATTCACAGTTATGAACCCATTAGTAATTAAAAATTTCGAGAGGTTGGTCGACCCTCAATCTCAATCCAGATTTATGACCTTATATTTTGACTATATGGCTCAAGATATTAACCCTTCTTCATACGCTCCTTTCAATGTCGCACTTTTAGATACTTCTGATAATGCTATATTCTTCGACACCACCATGAAACAAGACATTACTGGTATCCCGGATCAAATGCGACCGCAAGAGATCCCTACGATTTTTTCCAATAAATTCGAACATGTTAGTTGGGATAAAAGGTTTTACACTGATGGATCTAATCTAGATGAGTCCACTGGCTTCGGGGTTTTTCACGAAAATTTTACCGCGTCCTACAAGCTCGATGCTCCTGCTTCCGTGTACGTCGCAGAACTTGCTGCCATTCAGTACTCTCTTGGGATCATCGAAACCCTACCCATAGACCACTACTTCATCTTCACAGACAGTCTCAGAGCCATTGAGGCTCTGCGATCGATGAAGCCTGTGAAGCATACCCCGTATTTCCTGGGGAAAATACGGTGGTTTTTAGGTGCTTTAACAGATAAAAAATACCGGGTTACCTTAGCATGGGTCCCTTCTCATTGTTCCATTCCGGGCAATGAAAGGCTGACTCTTTAGCTAAGGTGGGTGCTATTGATGGCGATATTTATGATAGACCAATTGCTTATGATGAATTTTTCAGTATTTTGCGTCAGAGGACGCTCAAAAGTTGGCAAACATCATGGTATACAGATGAACTGAGACGGTGGCTACATTCCATTTCTCCTAAGGTATCGACGAAAGCATGGTTCAAGGGGTTGGATGTAGGTCGGGACTTCATTCGCGTGATGTCCAGACTTATGTCCAATCACTACACGTTAAACGCGCATCCCTTTTGTATAGGGCTTGTGGAAAGCAATCACTGCTTGTGGCGATGGCTTTCAAGACATTAAGCATGTTGCTTGGTCGTGTACCGAATTCTCTGGTGCTAGGTCCAAGCTGATAGATTCCCTTCGGGCCGGAAGAAAACAACCGAACGTTCCCGTCAGAGACATTCTGGGAAGCGGGGATCTCCAGTACATGACACAGTTATACTGTTTTTTGAAAAATGCTGACATTAAATTATTTTGTCTATTTGTCAGAATACCACTATGCTGGAGACACGAAAACGAAGAGCCAACATCTATGTAAACACTCCAGACCAAAACTGCACCACATCACTGTTACTGTTCTATCAGTTGAAAAACAAAGTGCTAAATAGTTTTAATTCAAAATTGTACCTTCCCTCCGCTAACCTTTAATCCCCACTAGCTCGTAATCGGCCGCGAGAAATAAAAAAATGGCCTCCCTCTTTCTCCTGCTATCTTAGACATAATAAGAATTGTATCTGGCACAGCAAAGCATAGGATGTATCGCGCCGTGTCAAATAAACCAACTTAAACCTGAATCAATTCCACACTCATTTAGAAGTAATGAGCAATTCGCGCTGAAACCGTCCCACTGGTGACATGAGGTCTTTCAAAAAGGATATTTTTATGTCTAAATGATTGACAGTAGAGAAAAAATGAGAAAACCAGAAATTGGTTAGTTCATATTGATGGGCCCTTCGGGCACAAATCGGTTAAAAGGTTTTTACAAAAATTGATTTTTGAGCGATTCTTGACCTTTAATTGATTTATTTATCTTAAAATTGTCATTGAACCACCTACAACCAACACATCGTTTTTAAGAGGAATGATAGAGCTTTCATTTGAAGTAGAAAAAAATTGGCTGCCATCTTGGATTTCATCAGAAAAACGTGTTTTTGAGCTAGTTCGCAACCACCGATTTTGAATTCGACATCACCATTGGAAAGCTGAGAAAAAATGCTTTAAGATACATTCAAAATGTCAGGTGAGCATTGAGGTTATATTGTCATTCTGGTCACTTTTCAAAATCGAGCTTCAAACAGTTCAACGATGACTCGCGTCCAATATCAAATCAACGCAATATACTGAGCCTGGGTGTGCGTATGATGTGGACAGTCAGTATTCCTAGTGCACAGGTAGTAAGTGCACCTACGCACCGTAATTTTTGAATAGTCTTTAATCAATTGGCTGAATTCCGTTAGGTAGCAAACGTACCCTTTTCGTCGATAAGAATTTGCCAGGGATCAAAAAAGTGATGATTCTACTCTTACTTTATTTGTATTTAGTAAAATTGAGTATATCGGCTTTCCAGTCATCTGCTTATCATAACGAAAATTTATTTTCTATTTCCGACGTTTCGATTTAATATAAAATCTTTTTCACGGATTCTACAAATATACAAGTTGTTACAAAAATTCAATAATCAGAAAACAGTTACTTACAGAAAGGATATCGTTTTTTTGTCTAATAGCTTTATGTTTTGAGCATCAACGGTCAAAGATTTAATTGTGGCTAGCATTCGTTTACTGTAACCGGGTTGTGAGGACAAAAAATTATAATTATAGGGCAAATTTTTCTGAAAAAAGTATAACCGTTTTTGCATTTGAAATAAAATAAACTTGAACTAAAAAAAATATATCACTCTAAGCTGAATTCGTAGTAGCACTTCTCACTGCGTATAACTGTATATTCAAATTGTTAAATTCTAGTTCGGTGAGCTGGTTTGGTGAGATGAACTGTGTGAAAACCACAGTATACTGATGTGGATTATAATTCTGATCTATTGCCTATTTTGATCTTTAGTGTGTGTAATATCCCTGCGTAAGTCGAACTAAGACAATCGACATCAGTGCGTTTGTTTACGGTATGCTCGGTGTTCATGATGTGACATACTTAGGAAGTGCAGACGGTCGGCGATGATGGTCCAGAATCATTGTTTTTTTCAGGTTAAACCGGTGATTGCTGCCTATGCTGTGTTGAAGAAGTGCTGTTTTCTCCTTCAGGTGTGCTATTTCGTGAGTGTTGGTGTCTCTAGTGTGTTCCTGGTTTAGGAGTTGTTCCAGTTTGTTGATGTTCGAACGGTGGTTGCTAAGCCTTTTCTTGAGCTGTGTTGTCGTTAGCCCTACATAAAAGGCCTCACAATTGCCACACGGAATACGATAAATCACGTTGTGTTGGTTTTCAGCTGCTTATTTGTCTTTCATATTTGTGAACATAGCTCCTACCGTGCGTTCGTTCCGTCTTGCTAAAGTGGTGTTTGGCAAATCTGTTCGAAACAGCTTTGTTAGTCTACTGCACAAGATTCTGAACATAAATCAGTGGCTTATATGTTTTGGGCGAAACTTGCGAGTGTGGTTGGTTGATTGATAATGATCGTTCGTTGATTCTGTTGGTATATCGGTTTCTCAGATGGGTGGGATAGTGGTTAATTTTCAGATGTCTATCGATGATTGTTTTAACTTCCTTTGGTGATGAATTAGTGCTAAAATCTTTCACACGTCACATAAAGTTAGTGACAACATTATTTTTCATGTGCAATGGGTGGGTAGAGAAATAATCTAAAAACCGTCCTGATGCCATCGATTTAGCATACCATTCGGTTTTAACGGTCTGATCAGGCTGTCGAATTAAAACCATATCCAGAAACGGGAGTTTCTTGTTGTTCTCGATTTCGCAGGTGAATTGAATGTTGCTGTTGTACTCGTTGAATGTGGAAAGAACGTCGTCTGAATACAAACATTAATCTGGATCTATTTCTGGAAGTAACCACATTTTGTTTGGAATGTAGTTATTTTTCATACCGTGGAAAACACTTCCGTCAAGTCTTCGGAAGAGCAATGGGAAACCCTTTGTCCCCCACTGTTGCCGTTTTAGTCATGGAAGCGCTTTTAGACTCCGTTATTGCTAAACTGGATTTTCCGATTCCTGTCTTGAGGAAATACGTTGACGACTTATGCCTGGCCCTTCCGAAGGACAAAGTGAACGACGTTCTTTCCACATTCAACGAGTACAACAGCAACATTCAATTCACCTGCGAAATCGAGAACAATAAGAGACTCCCGTTTCTGGATATGGTTTTAATTCGACAGCCTGATCAGACCGTTAAAACCGAATGGTATGCCAAACCGATGGCATCAGGACGGTTTTTAGATTATTTCTCTACCCACCCATTGCACATGAAAAATAATGTTGTCACTAACTTTATGCGACGTGTGAAAGATTTTAGCACTAATTTATCACCAAAGGAAGTTAAAACAATCATCGATAGACATCTGAAAATTAACCACTATCCCACCCATCTGAGAAACCGATATACCAACAGAATCAACGAACGATCATTACCAATTAACCAACCACACTCGCAAGATTCGCCCAAAACATATAAGCCACTGGTTTATGTTCAGAATCTTTGCAGTAGACTCACAAAGCTGTTTCGAACAGATTTGCCAAACACCACTTTAGCAACACGGAACGAACGCACGGTAGAAGCTATGTTCACAAATATGAAAGACAAATTAGCAGCTGAAAACCAACACAACGTGATTTATCGTATTCCGTGTGGCAATTGTGAGGCCTCTTATGTAGGGCTAACGACAACACAGCTCGAGAATAGGCTTAGCAACCACCGTTCGAACATTAACAAACTGGAACAACTCCTAAACCAGGAACACACTAGAGACACCAACACTCACGAAATAGCACACCTGAAGGAGAAAACAGCACTTCTTCAACACAGCATAGACAGCAATCACCGGTTTAACCTGGAAAAAACAATAATTCTGGACCATCATCCCCGACCGTCTGCACTTCCTATTCTCGTAGTATGTCACATCATGAACACCGAGCATACCGTAAACAAACGCACTGATGTCGATTGTCTTAGTTCAACTTACGCAGGGATATTACACACACTAAAGACCAAAATAGGCAATAGATCAGAATTATAATCCACATCAGTATACTGTGGTTTTCACACAGTTCATCTCACCAAACCAGCTCACCGAACTAGAATTTAACAATTTGAATATACAGTTATACACAGTGAGAAGTGCTACTACAAATTCAGCTTAGAGTGATATATTTTTTTTAGTTCAAGTTTATTTTATTTCAAATGCAAAAACGGTTATACTTTTTTTAGAAAAATTTGCCCTATAATTATAATTTTTTGTCCTCACAACACGGTTACAGTAAACGAATGCTAGCCACAATCAAATCTTTGACCGTTGATGCTCAAAACATAACGCTATTAGACAAAAAACGATATCCTTTCTGTAAGTGACTGTTTTCTGATTATTGAATTTTTGTAACAACTTGTATATTTGTAGAATCCTTGAAAAAGCTTTTATATTAAATCGAAACGTCGGAAATAGAAAATAAATTTTCGTTTTGATAAGCAGATGACTGGAAAGCCGATATACTCAATTTTACTAAAGCAATTATCAGTCGTAAGTTGTTAAATTTTTCTTGTATTTGTATTTGTATTTGTATTTGTATTTGTATTTGTATTTAATTGTATCATCTGACCTATTTGGTCTTAATGAAATAGGTTGGGTGGGGAAAAGCCCATTCGAGAATATCCTTACCAAACGCTCGAATGCGCATGAAAGCTCCACCATCTTTTGATTAAACATTAACATTTCAAAAACTAAATCTAACAACAAATCAATATACTGTTGTAAAATATGACACATGAAATCACTTAACTAGCTAAGACACAATTTTACCCTAAGGCTAATAAATTACAACATTCGCTTAAGCCTGTTTTTAAAAGTAACACTAGCTACGTTGAAGTCAAATAGGTAAAATACATTGTTGAAGACGTCACAAATCGCTCTGATGGGTTCGTTTTGGCCATATTCTGTACGATGAAATGGAAGACGCAGAAAGCTTCGCAATCTTAGGTTTCGATAGGGAACATTCACGTTGATTTGAGCCAAAATGTTTGGAGCGTCAATTTCGCCACTTAGCAGTTTTCCCACGAATACAGCCCTGGACACGTCTCTTCTTTTCGCTAGTGTGTCAATGCCAAGTAGACGGCATCAGTTAGCATAAGGTGGTAATTGGGCAGGATCACGCCATGGAAGTGATCTTAGAGCGTAACGCAGAAACCTGACCTGTACTGATTCAATCCGGTTGGCCCAGATTTCAGTGTAAGGGCTCCATATGATGGCAGATGTTTCCAAAACCGAGCAAACTAGCGAGACGTATAGCGATAGCAGACAAAACGGATCAGTAAACTCTTCGGCGATTCTCATTATGAAGCCGAGGTTTCTGTTTGCTTGTGCAATGATATGAGAATAGTGGTGCTTGAAGGACAGCTGCGAGTCAAGCAGTACACCTAAATCTTTTATTAACGATACTCTCTCGAGGGTTTCTCCACATATACTATAAATCTAAGGTAGCGGCTTAAGTTTTCGTGTGGAAGAAATTACGGAGCATTTAGAAACACTGATTGTCAGAAAATTCCGGGTACACCAATCAAGGAATGCATCAAGATATTTTTGCAATTCTTTGCAGTCAGCTATAGATCGAATGATGCGAAACAGTTAAGGATCATCAGCATAAATTAGTTTACAGCCAAGTGGGATAACGTAACAAACATCGTTGAAAAAAAAATTGAAAAGCAATTGTCCAAGGTTACTTCCTTGAGGGACACCCGACAGGTTAACGAAGCTTTCTGACTCGGTGTTGCTTAGTTTAATGTACAGTGTGCGGTCTACGAGGTACGATTTTAACCACTTAGTAAAATGGTGTGATGCACCAAGGCGTTCAATTTTAGCCAACAGAATATTGTTATCAACACTAGATGGTATCCACTGCATCAACACTAGATGGTATCCACTTGCATCCCGTTCTCTATGTTTTTGATACAGTGCGACGTAAATTCCAGTAAGTTAGTCGTGGTCGATCTACCTGGGTAAAAGCCATGTTGGACTGTAGAAATATATGGCTTGAATTCACGGGTTAAAACGTTGCCGACTAAGATCTCAAATAATTTTGATCCAGCGGATAGAGACGTTATTCCCCTGTAGTTCACCACATCGTGTTTGTTGCCTTTTTTGTAAACTGGAAACATAGCCGATTTCTTCCAGCAATCAGGAAATACCCCTTGTAATACCCCTTGTAATAACGATGTATCAAAAATCATTCTTAGTGGAACACTAAGCGCGATGGCACATCTTTTCAAAACAATGGCTGGAATACCGTCAGGCCCAGCTGAAGAAGAGGGTTTCAGTTTTTCTGTGGCTTTGAGAACATCTTCGTTAGTAAAACTTAAATTACTTAGATTTACTACGTTATGAGGAACGTTGCGAAGGGCGCTCTGTATTTGAGACGTATTTGCACAAGTCGAACTAAATACGCTCGAGAAATGTTTCTTGAATAAAGAGCCAATACCGTCAAGTGATTCCACACTGTCAATTCCAAGAAACATGCTATTGGGAAGCCCACTATCTTTCCGTTTACTGTTATCGAATGACCAAAATCGTTTTGGATTTTTTTTGAGTTGTGATTGGGTGCGTAGCACGTGTTGCGAGTAAAGAAAACGGTTGTAAGTTTTATACTGTTTGCTAGCAGTAGTGAAGGATAGCTTAGTCATAGCGTTTCGTCGCCTAACGTAGTTGCGAAGTGCAGCTGCTCTTTGTTGTCTCAACTCTCGAAGTCGTCGATTGGACCATACAACTTTCGGCCGTGTGCGAAACAACGGAACAAAGTTGTTATATTGCTGTTTCAGTGTGTGTGAGAATATTTCTACTACACTATCAATATCAGTTCCACGGCTCAGTAAATTTTCCCAATTAATTGCGAGTAGAGCCCTCTGGAGACCTGCGAAATCGGTTTTACTGAAGTTAAGTTGCTCAGTTTCAGACAATTCTTTAAAACGAACTAGCTGAGGGCAAGCCAATGATACAGACAGCGGTGGATGATGGGGGTCGATGCCAACTAACGAATCGCATGCTTCGATGATGGTACAGTTTGGTGCGGATTCGTCATTGATGAATACGAGGTCAAGAGTCTGATTTTGACTGTTCTTCACTGTGCTTAATTGAGTCATGTTATGTAAAGACATTCCATCGAACAACGCAATACTTGAACTACTGAAACTCGAATCCGAAAGATCAGCAAAAACGCTACCAAAGCGGCTGGCTTTCCAAGCAAGGCCAGGCTGATTGTAATCCTCGAAAAGCAAGTGAGTTTATTTACGCTGGCATACACAAATCTTCTCCAGATTACTCGGGATATACTTGATTCATACTATACCTAAGTTTGTTGATAGTAGTTTAAGTTGAAACCTCATTGAATCCAAAAATGGCCGACTTCGAGTCACCACTTCGAATTTTCGAAAGCACAAGACTCGGAAATAGTTATTGCGTTCCCTGTGAGAATGCTATTTTATGTTTGCTGTGGTGAAGCAAACATAAAATAGAATTTTCACAACAGTATATAACAGTAGCAAAAAAAACATCTAACATTAATTCGTTTAGTTACTAAACACGCGAAAACTGTCCTGAGAAGCTTAATCACAAATTACGTTACACTCAAGGAGGAGCGAGGGAGTGAAGAAATAAACAATGTGAATGCAGTGAAAAGGGTCAAATTCAAAATCGGTGGTTGCGAACTTGCTCAAAAACACGTTTTTCTGATGAAATCCAAGATGTCGGCGAGATCCAAGATGGCGGCCATTTTTTTCTACTTCAAATGAAAGCTCTATCATTCCTCTTGAAAACGATGTGTTGGTTGCAGGGGGATCAATAACAAATTCAAGAGAAATAAATCAATAAAAAGGTCAAGAATTGCTCAAAAATCATATAGTCAATATGAACTAACCAAAGTGGTTTTCTCATTTTTTCGCTACTTTCAATCATTTAGATATAAAAATATCCTTTTTAAAAGACCTCATGTCACTAGTGAGTGAGAATTGCTCTAATATCAAGCAGTGACTATTCGCTTCTCTGCTAACGTCGAGAAAGGAAGCATTTTTCAACGTTCCGTTAGCTGATCACCGGATAAAACAATACAGCTTTGTATTCGGACGGTGCGTGTATCGCTTGTGTTTTTCGGTGCCGGTGCGGACTAGACATATACGTCCAGCAGCCGGAGAAAAGATTTCGTTTATTGTGCGCTGACGGTTTCCGTACTGCTAGTGTTTTCGGTGCAGTGACAATAAAAAAAGCCAGCAGAAGGAGCAGTATCTCCCGCGCCGCCAGGCGCCGGCTACCCACTAGCGGCGGTGACGATTTTTGCAGCCGCCGTTGGAGCATTGTTCGTTTTGCCGAGACGCTTTGTTCAATTTGCAGTTGGAGTATTTTTGTTCTGCCACGTCGCTCACCGCAGGAATAATCCAGTTAGCAAGTCGTGGAGGCAGCAACCTCGAAAGTTTGATGAAGTATTCACTTTTTTTTTCTTCATCTATAATTTATTTGACACGGCACAAATACAATTCAATGTTTAACGGTGCCAATTTTTTATCCTCGCTGCCGACTACGAGCTGAAACTAAATCTAACTTAAAGCTAGAATGTTTTGCTTTAAAGCACTGGTTTGTTGTTTGATGGTTTTCCATTGCTATAGGTAAGCAGCATATTGAATATGTTCCGCTGCTGGGCCAAGATTTTACGGACTGGCATATTGGGTTGTCTCCCTCGGGCCTTGAGAGTATCGTGCGGGTCTGATTGCTGTTTTCGGATCCGGGGTCTTAACGTGTTCTTGTCGTTAGGTTGGATGTAGGCGGAAAGGGATAGGACTGAACTGGGGCGTAGATGGATTTCAGGAAAACGTATATAAGGGACATGTAGGATAGGTCACGGCTCGCCAAGACATCACGAACAGGAACAGCCGGCTGCCTACCCTCGGCCTGAAGGGAAACTATTAATTTAGACCTGGCGTCACGGTGTACAGGGCATGACCAACAACGTGCTCTATGTCGTGATAACCTTCACCACAGGCACAGATACCACTTTTCCCGAGCCCAACACGATGGAGATGCGCGTCAAATCTATAGTGATTGGACATAAGCCGGGACATCACGCAAATGAAATCCCGACCTACATCCAACCCCTTGAACCACGGGTTCGTCGATACCTCGGGGATTATGGAATGTAACCACCTTCCCAGTTCCCCTTTAGTCCATGAATTTTGCCAACTGATGATCGTATTCTGACGTACAAATGCGAAAAATTCATTAAAGGCAATTGGTCTTTCATGAATATCACCGTTTGTTGCGCCCACCTTAGCCAAAGTGTCCGCTTTCTCATTACCCGGTATCGAGCAGTGAGAACGGACCCACGCTAAAATAATCTGATACGATTTTTCGGATAAAGCACTCAGATGTTCCCGTATTTTTCCCAGGAAATACGGAGAGTGCTTAACATCTTTCATCGATCGGAGAGCCTCAATGGAACTGAGACTGTCCGTAAAGATGAAATAATGGCCCGTGGGCATTTTTTCGATAATCCCTAGGGTGTACTGAATTGCAGCTAATACTGCGACGTAAACAGAAGCAGGATTATCGAGCTTATGGGAGACGGTTAAATTGTTATTGAAAATACCGAAGCCAGTGGACCCATCAAGAAGTGATCCGTCAGTGTAGAACATATTGTCGCAGTTGATGTTTCGATATTTATTGGAAAAAATTTTAGGGATCTGCTGCACGCGTAAATGATCCGGGATTCCACGAGTTTCTTCTATCATGGATGTATCGAAAAACACAGTAGAATTAGAAGTATTTGATAAGTCGACACGATTTGGAATATTCGAAGAAGGGTTAATATTTTGGGACATGTGATTGAAATACAATGTCATAAAACGGGTTTGAGAATTAAGTTCGATTAGCCTTTCAAAATTTTCAACCACGGGACGGTTCAAGACCTCACATTTGATAAGAATACGAGAAGACAGGCTCCAGAAGCGGTTTTTCAATGGTAGTACTCCAGCTAAGACCTCTAAATTCATCATACGCAAACAACGATATTGTATTCGCTCCAGTTTGATCAAATGTGTGTTTGCTGCGGAGCGATAGCAGAAACACCCGTACTCGATAACAGACAATATCGTTGTTTGGTAAAACCTTATAAGGTCTCCTGGATGGGCTCCCCACCATTGTCCGGTTATTGTACGAAGAAAATTCACTCTTTGTTGACATTTTTTCATCAGATACCTCACGTGACAACCCCAGGTGTCTTTAGAGTCAAACCAGACACCAAGTTTTGTGTACCAAAACCTGAGAAATCGTTTTACCCATTAATTGTGTTTGAAGCTGAGCAGGTTCATGCTTCCTAGAAAAAACTACTATCTCAGTCTTCTCCGGAGAGAATTCGATACCTAGCTGTAAAGCCCAAGCAGACAAATTGTCCAAGGTATCTTGCAATGGTCCTTGCAAATCGGCAGCTTTGGCTCCTGTAACAGAGATTACACTGTCGTCTGCAAGTTGTCTTATCGTGCATGAATTTGCCAGACATTCGTCGATGTCATTTACATAAAAGTTGTAAAGAAGGGGGCTTAAACATGAGCCCTGGGGAAGACCCATGTAGCTAATGCGAAAAGTTGCCAAATCTCCGTGCGTAAAATGCATGTGCTTTTCGGACAACAAATTGTGCAAAAAATTGTTCAAAATTGGAGAAAATCCTTGTCGGTGGAGTTTACCCGAAAGAATGTCAATAGAAACGGAATCAAAAGCCCCCTTAATGTCCAAGAACGCAGACGCCATTTGTTCTTTGCGAGCATACGTCAGCTGAATATCTGTTGAAAGCAACGCAAGACAATCATTCGTCCCTTTGGCACGGCGGAAGCCAAATTGAGTATCTGAAAGCAGACCATTTGATTCGACCCAATGGTCTAAGCGACGGAGTATCATTTTTTCCATCAATTTCCGGATACAGGATAGCATTGCAATCGGCCTATAAGAGTTGTGATCAGAAACTGGTTTCCCTGGTTTTTGGATGGCGATCACCTTCACTTGCCTCCAATCCTGCAGTACAATGTTTTGCTCCAGGAACTTATTGAACAAGTTCAACAAGCGCCTCTTGACATTGCCGGGTAGATTCTTCAACAAGTTGAATTTGATTCTATCTAACCCAGGCGCTTTATTGTTACAGGACAGGAGGGCAACTGAAAATTCTGCCATCGTAAAAGGTGATTCTATCGCGTCGTGGCCCGGAGACGCATCGCGAACAATGTTTTGCTCAGGAACAGAGTCCGAACATACTTTCCTGGCAAAATCAAATATCCACCTACTTGAAGACTCCTCGCTTTCGTTGACCGTTACGCGATTCCGCATTCTTCGGGCTGTGTTCCAAAGAGTGCTCATCGATGTCTCCCTCGACGTCTCGTTCACGAACCGACGCCAATATCCGCGTTTCTTTGCTTTAGCCAAGCTTTTAAGCTTGGTATTAAGCTCCGAATACCGTAAATAGTCGCCAGGTATACCTCCCTTCTGGAAGGCCAAAACCACGTCGGATCTTTGCGTGTAGACATCGGAGCACTCTTGGTCCCACCACGGAGTGGGAGGCCGTTCTTTGATCGTTACGCCAGGATATTTCTTCGTTTGGGCTTGCAACGCGGCGTCGAGAATCAACCCACGAGGAGGTTGTATTCTTCAAGTGGTGGATGATGTTGAATCGACTCGACCGCTTTTGAAATCATTTCCTCGTATAACTTCCAATCGACATTCCGTGTGAAGTCATACGGAATGTCAATTGGTCGCATGCGAGTTGACCCGTTAGTAATTGAAATAAGAATAGGCAAATGGTCGCTACCGTGAGGATCGAGGATTACCTTCCAAGTGCAATCCAACCGTAGCGACGTCGAACATAAGGATAGATCCAAAGCGCTTGGGCGCGCTGGAGGTTTCGGGATACGTATCATTTCACCATTGTTTAAAATAGTCATGTCGAAGTCATCGCAAAGGTTATAGATTAAAGAGGAGCGGTTATCATTGTAGGGGGAACCCCAAGCCACACCATGAGAGTTGAAGTCTCCCAAAATCAAACGTGGCGAGGGAAGAAGTTCTATTAAGAGCAGCCGTTGCCCAGCCTGTGCTCTGGGAGGAATATATATTGAGGCAATACAAAGCTCTTTACCTTGTATTGTCATTTGACATGCGACAACTTCGATGCCTGGAATCGAGGGGAGGTTAATACGATAGAAAGAATAGCACTTTTTAATCCCTAGAAGTACTCCTCCATATGGGGTGTCTCGATCAAGGCGAATAATATTAAAATCATGGAAGTTGAGATCAACATTTGAAGTAAGCCAAGTTTCACAAAGGGAAAATGCATCGCATTTGTTTCTATTGATTAAAACTTTAAACAAATCCATTTTTGGTAAAATACTTCTACAATTCCACTGTAAGACAGAGATAGAATCCTTCGTATACGCAGATGAATTAGGCATCGAAGGATACAACCGCTGCAAGGAGAGGCCATTGGGCAGTCAACTGCTTCAAAAATGATCTAACTGTTGGGAGGAATGCTGTAAGAAAAATTTTAATTGAATCGGGAACATTGAAAGTTTCAAAAATCCAGTCCACAATGTCAGAAAATTTCACTAATCCAGAGTTTGTTTCATCAACTGGGAGTGTAAAAGGAGCAGCTGGGGTTTTAGATGTTCCTGGCAGTGCTGGGAACTCCTTCTGGGACTTTGAATTTGCAAGCCCAGGAGGAGTTTGTTTCGGTTTTTCCGCAGCACTGTTTGGTTTGTTTGTAACTTTCATTTCACTTTGAGAAATCTTAGGACCTTTTCTGGGAAGTTTAGGAGAGGAAATATTTTTCCTCTTTCTAGACTCCCCAGGATTGGCGTAAGACGTTCCCGCAGGTGAATCGTCAGAATCGGTTTCATCAGAGGACAACAGATCAAAAGGGTTTGATGTAATGGGAGAAGTGGTAACGGTCTTCTTCAGCATCTCAGCGTAAGAACGCTTCGAACGCTCCTTGAGAGACCTCTTTATTTTATCCCTGCGCTGCATGTACACCGAACATGTCGAGAGCTCATGCTGACTCTCCCCACAGTGAATGCATTTTTCAGCATTTTTACTGCAGGAATCATCCGCATGATTCTCCCCAAGCTTGCCACTATTGCAGCAGTAGGCGGCGGTGTGGCCTAACTGCTTACAATTCAGGCAGTTCATGACGCGAGGCACATATAATCGCACAGGGAGACGAACCCGGTGGATCGAGACGTGGCTTGGTAGTGCTGACCCGGCGAACGTAACTCGAAACGAGTCTGACGGAGTGTATACTGTTTTGCCACCGATGATCGATGCTGACCGCAGTTGCTTGCAGTCGAGAACCTTTACATCGGAACATGTTTTGTTCTTAAAGCACCCTTTGGCACTTTCCAATATACACTCGACGGACAGACTCGAATCGGTTATGACACCGTCGATCTCCACGTCTCGTGCGGGTATGTAAACGCGACACTCGCGTGTAAAGAGCTCAGAGCCAGCTATATCATTGGCCTCTTTCAGATTACTGACCACGACACGGAGCTTGTTAGGTCGGACCTTGGAAATTTCGATCACGCCCTTGTACTCCTTCGTCAGGTCTTTCGAAATCTGCAAAATGTTCAACTGTTTCGATTTCGGCCCCGCCTTTGGCCGAAAATAGACAGTATAGCTGCCCTTGGATCCCTCTGGGTAAAGCCTGGGGCGAGGGGGGACTGAAGAATGAACAGGGGAGGGGGTAACAGAAGGGTCAGGGTCAGAGGGGTTTGGGGATGGTGGCGCGGGAGGCGAGGGATCTACATCCTTCACGCTAAGTCTAGCGCACTAGCGCCGACAAGAACACGTACCTTTTTGCTTCTCCTTTCCAGCAAGGCCAGCAAACAGCCGGGTGGCCAGCAAACAGCCACCAGCAGCGAGCCGGGTGTGAGATCACTCTTCACAGCGACACAGCTGCACAGTCAACTGATGGCTTTTTCTTTTTCCTCTTTTGTGTCCACTGCTGTAGCACGATCGGCTTACGCACCAGCTGTCAATCACGATGTGAAACAGTTGCACAAAGGCGGGCGACCTTGAACTCGATTAAATTCCACTCGACCAGGCAAACAATGCCAACACTTGCTCACACTTCTTTTGTTTTATATTCTATCGGAGCGATCACCAAACACGTCCGATACTGATGCGTGTTCGGCACAGAATGCAGTATTTACTTTAAATATTATTATTTTTATTATTTTCTTTACGGTTGTCTTTTTTTGTATTTTAATAATCTTATTTTGGGAAAATTGTTATTTCATTTAATTACCAATAATTTGACACCCCATCTTGTCCTGGCATTCTACCGTTAGTTCGCGGTAGAGCAAATTGCTCCCGCTAATTTGAATAAAATGGATGATATGCAGATGGACTTATTCCTGGATATCGAAACAAATGGGGAAGAGATTGAAATCTCCTCCATCAATTCCCCTGTACCTCCCCATATACCCTCCCCTTTACCTAGCCCTGTACCAAGGGTACGAGAAGTACGGATAAAAGCTTACCCAGATAACTCGAAAGGTCCCTACGTTGTCTTCTTCAGGCCCATAAAAAAGCCTTTGAACATTATTCAAATTGGCAAAGACCTGGCAAAAAAGTTTTCGGACGTAACCGAAATTACAAAGGTTAGACCGAACAAACTGCGAGTTGTCGTGAATAGCTTGAAGCAAGCAAACGCGATTGCTGGCTGCGAGCTCTTCACGAGAGAGTATCGCGAGTACATCCCTGCCAAGGATGTAGAGATCGACGGTGTGGTTACCGAGGGCAGTCTTCCGCAAAACATGCCCACATGTGCACGCCGTGTAAAAATCCTACGTTTTTGTTGAACGAGCGCACGATTTCCATCGTAGTTCACCGTTTCCTACTAACATGCCCGAATATAAGATACACATAAACATGTTGAGATAACATGCGTTCTGAACACGATGTTCGAAAATTTGTGCACATAGGTTTCAAAATTTGTAAAACAGAACGGTGCCTGTCGGTACTAAATTGGCAGGTGCTTTTTTTTCGTTGCATCGTTCGTCTCGCCTGGTATGAAGCCATCGGTCTGTAAGAAAATCACAGTGTACTATGTTTTCACTGTTTTGGCACACGTGATACGTTGGCATGTGGCTGAAGATTCTGTTCCAGTTGCATAGACAAAAACCGCCAAAAATATCCTTTGCGTTGAAGACAAAGAAAGATGGAAGGTGATTTTGAGATGATCGGCGTGCGACCAGACCGAACCAAGCGCCATTTTTTTCAACCCATTCCTGGCGGGTGATGCCATATGGTATTACCTGACATTTAAACTTTGATTTGAGTTTAACAATTATGCTTGAAAATTTGTACGAAGAAACTATTCAGTATGGTTAGAGAAAGGACTGATCTTCAAATTGCAATCCAGTTGGTTTCAAATGTGCATATAGTTGATGACTAATAAGAGTTTGGAGTTCATTTTTTGTGGTAAAAATTGATTTCTCTTCGCCGGGAGAGGGTTAAATTGAGGTATTAATTGAGGTATTATGATGTAAAAGGAATGTAATATCAAAAATTAGGTTGTGAATTTCGGTATGAAGTTTTTTCAATTTATAATAATGAACACGGAGTTGCCTCTTGTCCTGCAAATTGGCTGAATGTATTGCTGTTACACAACTTGAATTTAAATTATAATTTGAAATCATTTAAGCTGTTCATAACAACAGTAAAACAAAAATTCTCTTTAACCGCTTGCAGAAAGCATACGAGGTCAAGCTTTGAATGATATTTACTCGGAATAATGAGCTTTAGGGCTTGGTTCGGTTTGACTGCACGCCGAACAAATAGAAGAAAAAAAAACTTGAGCCAAACCAACTATTCTTCAACTATAGTTCTCAACTATAGAGAACAGATGAACCTGAATAATATAGCTTATCTACAGCATTTAAGTATATTTCCTTGTACAAATATTATTACATTAATCAACATATCACGCCTTGTGATGCATGTAGCCTTGCAACAGAAACAAATAAAGGTGCAATAATAAAATCATTGACTATCCAAATTACTGCGGCTCGCTTGAGAACGTCGTAATAAAACATAGGTAGTACTACGAATCATGATGTTCTACGCATCATGGTACCTACCTACAAATGATTCGAAATGTAACGCCGCTTGCACAGCCAAAACTTAGAACCTAGCACACTAGATTGTTACTCGCTCAGAAGAAAACATTACCTAGAACAATGTTCACAAATTTGTGCAAACATACAGCGCAGGAAATGTATGTTTGTATCCAAACATGAGAATCAGAGGCACAGCGAAAACGTGTTTTTCCCGCACACTTCGTTCGACGTGCAACAACGAAGACTGACCGAGGGGAATCTCACTGTCGATGACATTTTGCTGTTTTAAGAACTCCGTGAAGCAAAGTGTAAAGATACTGGATTTTAAGCAATTACATTCAGTATCCATCTAAGAGGGGAAGAAGAAATTCTCGTCCTCGGATTCCTTTCGGGTGACCTTTGCTGGATCTGCATTGCCGAACTACATCTTTCTAGACAGGGTTCGCCTGCCTGTACGCCTTTTTGTACCGCGGGTCATGCACTGTCAGAACTGCAAGCAGTTGGGTCATACAGCCACCTACTGCTGCAACAAGGCACGCTGCAGTAAGTGCGAAAACAAACAAGCTGAGACCGTCTGCGACGAGGACACTGAAAAGTGTCTTTATTGCGGGGGCCCTCGGCATGATCTTTCGGCATGTCCCGCGTACAAACAGCGCGATGAGAAAATATTGCGTTCCCTCAAGGAACGATCAAAGCGCTCTTTCACAGAAATGCTTAAGAGAGCTTAGCCACCCTCGACAGGAAACATCTTTTCCTTTTTGCCAACCGATGAGGGTACATCTCACGATCCCGTCGAAGGGTGTTTTTATGCTTTGCCCGAAGGATCTAGGAAGAGGAAAATGATTAACTCTCCTAATCTTTCTCGCAAAGGTCGTAAGATAACCCCTAGCGGAATGACCAATAAGACAACACAAAAAGGAAGCGGTGAAGAAATACCGAAGCAGGTACCCCCCGGTTTTAATTTCAATTTAAACCAGGAGTACCCACCGCTTCCTGGGCCACCAAAAACCCCTTGTGCTCCCATTTTCCGACCAGAGAATAAAAAAGAAACAGGGTGTATAAAGTTCTCTGATATTGTGGACTGGATATTTAAAACATTCAATATACCAGATCCTCTCCGAAATATTCTTCTTGTTCTTCTCCCTACAGTGAAAATCTTTTTGAAGCAACTTGCAGCAACTTGGCCCCTCATTTCAGCTATCATATTTTTCGATGACTAATACTTCGAAAGAGGTTAGGAATTACATCACTGTGTTACAGTGAAATTGCAGAAGTATCATCTCCAAATTCGATCTGTTTTCACATTCGATAAGCACATACAATTGTGATGCGTTTGCGCTCTGTGAAACCTTTCTCAATTCAAACGATCAACTCAATTTCCACGATTTCAACATAATTCGTCGAGATCGAGATTCACACGGTGGATGGGTACTTTTAGGGACCAAAAAGTGCTATTTTTTTTTTAGAATCGACCTTATAATCAAATATTGAAGTCGTTGCCATTCAAACGATATAGCTTTATTTATTTATTTCGTCAATCATATATGTAGACTGGTTACATTAATTTCTAAACTATACACGAACATAAAACAAATTAATTTTGTGTCCTCAGCCTCAAGGACTTGAAATACTGTTTCAGTTTATACCGGGTCATCGTAAAGTCAATGGCTTCGCAGTGTTGATTATACACGGGTAAAAATATTTTCGCGTTTTCATAACTTAAAGGTCATGAAATCATAAATGTTGTTTTCCGACAGAATCATGACCTATGACTCATGATATCATGATGTCAACCCCGAATATCATGAGCTATGAAAAGCGTTTTCAAGAATGTGACTCATGGCTATTAAAAGCGTAACACATCGCTGTCGCATGGACTCCCAGAATCATGAGTCATGACTCATGATACCTTGAGTTGGACTCTGAATATCATGAGCTGCTCAGAGCGTTTTTATAAATACGACTCATGACTGCAATAAACGTAACACATATCTGTCAAACTGTGCGCCGGTATATTCAGTGATTGCAAGTTTAGAAACCGTGATTAATACCGTAGGTGGACTAACTTTTTTCATGTGCCAAACATGGTTTTCGAGACGAGTGTCCGGTCGGATGAATTAACTCAACACAGCATCTTCAAGTGCGGTTAAAACAACTGTGGCAGAGAACATTGTAACCGATGAAATCGCTTCCAAATTATAATTCTAGTTTTTTAGTACTGGTAGTATGATTCCCTAAACATAAAAATATCATACTTGTTACAATAGGTTAAAAATAAATAAAATTGTTAAAACACACATTAATAATAAATAAAATTGTTAAAACACACCTAATGTTTACAGTTAAGCTAAGGTAACACTACACAGTAGAAACAAAACACGACTGCTACCCTGAAACTCGCCGGCTACCAACATCAGTTACGGCAAGAAAAATAATTATATCAAGAAATGAAACAAGAAACGACGAATGTAGTATAGCGGAAGAGATGACTGGCAAAAAACTACTATAGCTCGGCCACTTCAATTTCAACCACGCACCGAGCAGCACAAGATAAAGACACCTTTTACCAATCCGCAGCGATTCGGAATCAGCAGAGTGATCACCAGAGAAGATATGTCAATTGAGCCAGTCCCTCAGCAAAAATAATAAGGATTCTTACCGTCCCAGTCTGTACCAGCGGTGTGGTCGGCTGCGGATTAATTTATACAATACAATCTACGAAAGGAACGGAAGGATCGGACCAGGACCTCCGGACGACCCTTCGCGGGAAGGCACGTGTTGGCTACAAAAAGGGATCTTCCCATTCCTTGAGCTGGCGAGACGGTAGCAGTTGGGGCCCCCCTTTAAACATAACACTCCAAATACAGTGAGTAACAAATTGTAAGAAAAATGTATATAGTAGGATTAGGACAGGTTTAGGGTAAATTTAGTGACTTAGATGATAGGAATAAAATTAAAAGTAAATGTAAATTGTCTTTCGTATTGATCATTTGATAAGAAACCCCAAAGAATTACTCGTTAGGGGATCATATGCCGGGGTAGGCGCTCCAACTAGTATCAACATACGATTGGAAAAAAATCAGATTGGAGATCGAAAAGGATATAAAAAAGTAGACAACTTCTGATACCAGTTCTATAATAAAATAAGGTTATTGACGTAGTGCTCGTATACAAATAGCTAGACGTAAAAATTGTATTTTCCATCAAGTTCCTTCGCTCGAAAAGTAAACTCGTTGTTGTTGTTGCTGCTAGAATTGATGGATAAGAAGCTGTACGGCGAGTGTCATCTGCCTATTAATGATTTGAAACCAGTGCCCCGCTGTTTCTGCGATGCCTTTCGTCACATCGACTAGCAATGTTGTGAAATTAACGGTCGTGCCCACAAGGATTTGTTTGCACAAGGAAAGGCAATGTTTATTTGTCCCGCCTGTAAAGATAAATTAGGCGGTAGAAGAATTCGTGCCTATTTTGCCGAAAAACTAAATAATGTGCCGGCTGTGCCAACGAATGCTTTTCAATTTAAACATCTGTGGGATACTGTTGGGTCACTAAGTGATAAAGTGGATTGTTTGATGCTGTCGCAGAGCCGTAACGATTACAGCCTTGCTGCTCCTGTGTGGCCGAGGCTAGGAAATCAATGCCGGTGGGGTGGTAATGGTGGTGCGGTTCGTAATTCTGCTAGCCGCGGCACTTAATCGATTTAAATAATCTTTCGGTTGCCTCTGTCACCCCCGCCCCCAATCAGTTAGGTGGTGGTTGTATTCGCTTCGCATGAACTGTAAACTGCGAAATCTACTTGTGTGTGTTCTCTAACCAGGTTTTCTGACAAATTTCGCTAGCGGAAATGTGCAACTGTAAACTATCTTGACGCATCACTGAAGTTGAGCATAATGAAGGCTTGTTTTTTCACGTAGAACTACATTTCTCAGGAAGATCGGCTACAATGGGGTGAGATTGAAAATAAAAAAAACGGAAAAGGGGACAAAATTTGTGTTATTTTAATGCTCATAAAGCCGCTTAGTAGCATTCCGCGTCGAACACTCGACAGAAACGGACGTGCAAAGTGGTCGTTCTATTCGTGTACGAATAGCCAAACAAAAGAGTGTATTATTCGCGCTAAAGGCCAACTAGATTGTGAGTTGTGTCGCTACGTTCTGTACCCGGCTCGCAACTTAGCCTATATTGGTGCAAAATACCAGCTGCAGTTTTGATCTGTGCACAGTGAATAGATCTTTCCAATTCAAGGCCATCAGTTTACAGTCGAGTCGCGTCGCTGTGCTGAGTGATCTCACACCCGGCTCACTGCTGGTGGCTGTATTGGTGCTGCTGTACTGGTGCTGCTGGCTACTTTGGGTGCAGCTTCGAACGATCGGACAACCACTGCTGGAAGGAAGAAGTAAATAGGTACGTGCTCTTGTCGGCGCTAGTTCGCTAGTGCGCTACATTTAGCGCGATGGATATAGATCCCTCGCCTCCCGTGCCACCATCCCCGAGCCCCCCTGACCCTGACCCTTCTGTTACCCCCTCCCCTGTTCATTCTCTAGTCCCCCCTCGCCCCAGGCTTTACCCGGACGGATCTCAACAGGGCAGCTATACTGTTTATTTTCGTCCAAAGGCAGGAGTGAATTCAAAGCGATTAAACATACTGCAAATTTCTAAAGACCTGACGAAGGAGTACAAGGCCGTGACCGAAATTTCCAAGGTCCGACCTAACAAGCTCCGTGTCGTGGTCAGTGATCTGGCACAGGCCAATGCTATCGCTTGCTCTGAGCTCTTTACACGCGAGTATCGCGTTTACATACCCGCACGAGACGTGGAGATCGACGGTGTCATAACCGATTCGAGTCTGTCTGTCGAGTGTATCCTAAAAAGCGCAACCGGTTGCTTCAAAAATACCGAAACACAGGCGAAGATTTTGGATTGTAAGCAATTGCGGTCCATGTCTCTCGTCGGCGGTAAAAAAGTTTACACTCCGTCAGACTCGTTTCGCGTTACGTTTGCCGGATCTGCACTCCCTAGCCACGTCTCGATCGACCGGGTTCGTCTGCCTGTGCGATTGTATGTACCCCGTGTTATGAATTGCACCAATTGCAAGCAGCTAGGCCACACAGCCGCCTACTGCTGCAATAAGGCACGATGTAGCAAGTGTGGGAAGACTCATGCGAGAGATTCTTGCAGTGTTAATGCTGAAAAATGTATTCACTGTGGGGAAAACCAGCATGAGCTCTCCACATGCCCGGTGTACATGCAGCGCAGAGATAAAATCAAGCGGTCACTTAAGGAGCGTTCAAAGCGTTCTTATGCTGAGATGCTGAAGAAGACCGTGACCACTTATACCATAACATCGAACCCCTTTGATCTGTGGTCCTCTGATGAAACCGATTCTGACGATTCATCAGCGGGAACATCTTATGCCAATCCTGGGGAGTCTAGGAAGAGGAAAAATGTTTCTTCTCCTAAACTTCCCCGTAAAGGTCCTAAGATTTCCCAAAGTGTAATGAAAAGTACGAACAAACCAAACAGTGCTGCGGAAAAACCGAAGCAAACTCCTCCTGGGATTGCAAATTTTAAGTCCCAGAAGGAGTTCTCAGCACTGCCAGGAACATCCAAAACCCCAGTTGTTCCTTTTGCACATCCAGCTGATGAAACAAACAAAATTTTTCTTACAGCATTCCTCCCAACAGTTAGATCATTTTTGAAGCAGTTGACTGCCCAATGGCCCCTCCTTGCAGCGATTGTATCCTTCGATGCCTAATTCAACTGCGTATATGAAGGATTCTATCTCTGTCTTACAGTGGAATTGTAGAAGTATTTTACCAAAAATTGATTCGTTTAAAGTTTTGATAAATGAAAACAAATGCGATGCATTTTCCCTTTGTGAAACTTGGCTCACTTCAAATATTGATCTCAACTTCCATGATTTTGATATTATTCGCCTTGATCGAGACACCCCATATGGAGGAGTACTTTTAGGGATTAAACAGTGCTATTCTTTCTATCGTATTAACCTCTCCTCGATTCCAGGCATCGCAGTTGTCGCATGTCAAATGACAATACAAGGTAAAGAGCTTTGTATTGCCTCAATATATATTCCTCCCAGAGCACAGGTTGGGCAACGGTTGCTCTTTGATTTAATAGAACTTCTTCCCTCGCCACGTTTGATTTTGGGAGACTTCAACTCTCATGGTGTGGCTTGGGGTTCCCCTTACAATGATAACCGCTCCTCTTTAATCTATAACCTTTGCGATGACTTCGACATGACTATTTTAAACAACGGTGAAATGACACGTATCCCGAAACCTCCAGCGCGCCCAAGCGCTTTGGATCTATCCTTATGTTCGACGTCGCTACGGTTGGATTGCACATGGAAGGTAATCCTCGATCCTCACGGTAGCGACCATTTGCCTTTTCTTATTTCAATTAATAACGGGTCAACTCGCATGCGACCAGTTGACATTCCGTATGACCTCACACGGAATGTCGATTGGAAGTTATACGAGGAAATGATTTCAAAAGCGGTCGATTCGATTCAACATCATCCACCACTTGAAGAATACAACCTCCTCGCGGGCTTGATTCTCGACGCCGCGTTGCAAGCCCAAACGAAGAAATATTCTGGCGTAACGATTAAAGAACGGCCTCCCACTCCGTGGTGGGACCAAGAGTGCTCCGATGTCTACACGCAAAGATCCAACGCGTTTTTGGCCTACCAGAAGGGAGGTATACCTGGCGACTATTTACGGTATTCGGAGCTTGATACCAAGCTTAAAGTTTGGCTAAAGCAAAGAAACGCGGATATTGGCGTCGGTTCGTGAACGAGACGTCGAGGGAGACATCGATGAGCACTCTTTGGAACACAGCCCGAAGGATGCGGGATCGCGTAACGGTCAACGAAAGCGAGGAGTCTTCAAGTCGGTGGATATTTGATTTTGCCAGGAAAGTATGTCCGGACTCTGTTCCTGAGCAAAACATTGTTCGCGATGCGTCTCCGGGCCACGACGCGATAGAATCACCTTTTACGATGGCAGAATTTTCAGTTGCCCTCCTGTCCTGTAACAATAAAGCGCCTGGGTTAGATAGAATCAAATTCAACTTGTTGAAGAATCTACCCGGCAATGTCAAGAGGCGCTTGTTGAACTTGTTCAATAAGTTCCTGGAGCAAAACATTGTACCGCAGGATTGGAGGCAAGTGAAGGTGATCGCCATCCCAAAACCAGGGAAACCAGCTTCTGATCACAACTCTTATAGGCCGATTGCAATGCTATCCTGTATCCGGAAATTGATGGAAAAAATGATACTCCGTCGCTTAGACCATTGGGTCGAATCAAATGGTCTACTATCAGATACTCAATTTGGCTTCCGCCGTGCCAAAGGGACGAATGATTGTCTTGCGTTGCTTTCAACAGATATTCAGCTGGCGTATGCTCGCAAAGAACAAATGGCGTCTGCGTTCTTGGACATTAAGGGGGCTTTTGATTCCGTTTCTATTGACATTCTTTCGGATAAACTTCACCGACAAGGATTTTCTCCAATTTTGAACAATTTTTTGCACAATTTGTTGTCCGAAAAGCACATGCATTTTACGCACGGCGATTTGGCAACTTTTCGCATTAGCTACATGGGTCTTCCCCAGGGCTCATGTTTAAGCCCCCTTCTTTACAACTTTTATGTAAATGACATCGACGAATGTCTGGCAAATTCATGCACGATAAGACAACTTGCAGACGACAGTGTAATCTCTGTTACAGGAGCCAAAGCTGCCGATTTGCAAGGACCATTGCAGCTAGGTATCGAATTCTCTCCGGAGAAGACTGAGATAGTAGTTTTTTCTAGGAAGCATGAACCTGCTCAGCTTCAAACACAATTAATGGGTAAAACGATTTCTCAGGTTTTGGTACACAAATATCTTGGTGTCTGGTTCGACTCTAAAGGCACCTGGGGTTGTCACGTGAGGTATCTGATGAAAAAATGTCAACAAAGAGTGAATTTTCTTCGTACAATAACCGGACAATGGTGGGGAGCCCACCCAGGAGACCTTATAAGGCTTTACCAAAAAAACGATACTGTCTGTTATTGAGTGCGGGTGTTTCTGCTTCCGCTCCGCAGCAAACACACATTTGATCAAACTGGAGCGAATACAATATCGTTGTTTGCGTATCGCCTTGGGTTGCATGCAATCGACCCATACGATGAGTTTGAGATCTTAGCTGGAGTACTACCATTGAAAAACCGCTTCTGGAGCCTGTCTTCTCGTATTCTAATCAAATGTGAGGTCTTGAACCGTCCCGTGATTGAAAATTTTGAATGGCTAATCGACCTTAATTCTCAAACCCGAAATATTAACCCTTCTTCGAATATTCCAAATCGTGTCGACTTATCAAATACTTCTGATTCTACTGTGTTTTTCGATACATCCATGATAGAAGAAACTCGTGAATTCCCGGATCATTTACGCGTGCAGCAGATCCCTAAAATTTTTTCCAATAAATATCGAAACATCAACTGCGACAATATGTTCTACACTGACGGATCACTTCTTGATGGGTCCACTAGCTTCGGTATCTTCAATAACAATTTAACCGTCTCCCATAAGCTCGATAATCCTGCTTCTGTTTACGTCGCAGAATAGGCTGCAATTCAGTACACCCTAGGGATTATTGAAAAAAAGGCCCACGGACCATTATCTCATCTTTACGGACAGTCTCAGTTCCATTGAGGCTCTCCGATCGATGAAAGATGATAAGCACTCTCCGTATTTCCTGGGGAAAATACGGGAACATCTGAGTGCTTTATCCGAAAAATCTACTCAGATTACCTTAGCGTGGGTCCCTTCTCACTGCTCGATACCGGGTAATGAGAAAGCGGACTCTTTGGCTAAGGTGGGCGCAACAAACGCTGATATTTATGAAAGACCAATTGCCTTTAATGAATTTTTCGCATTTGTACGTCAGAATACGATCATCAGTTGGCAAAATTCTTGGACCAAGGGGGAACTGGGAAGGTGGTTACATTCCATAATCCCCAAGGTATCGACGAACCCGTGGTTCAAGGGGTTGGATGTAGGTCGGGATTTCATTTGCGTGATGTCCCGGCTTATGTCCAATCACTATAGATTTGACGCGCATCTCCGTCGTGTTGGGCTCGGGGAAAGTGGTATCTGTGCTGTGGTGAAGGTTATCACGACATAGAGCACGTTGTTTGGTCATGCCCTGTACACCGTGACGCCAGGTCTAGATTAATAGCTTCCCTGCAGGCCGAAGGTAGGCAGTCGGCTGTTCCTGTTCGTGATGTCTTGGCGAGCCGTGACCTATCCTACATGTCCCTTATATACGTTTTCCTGAAATCCATCCACGCCCCAGTTTAGTCCTATCCCCTTCCGCCTACATCCAACCAAACGACAAGAACACCTTAAGACCCCGGATCCGGAAACAGCAATCAGACCCGCACGATACTCTCAAGGCCCGATGGAAACAACCCAATATGCCAGTCCGTAATATCTTGGCCCAGCAGCGGAACAAATTTAATATGCTGCTTACCTATGGCAATGAAAACCATCAGAAAGCAAACCTGTGCTTTTAATGCAAAATATTCTAGCTTTAAGTTAGATTTAGTTTCAGCTCGTAGTCGGCAGCGGGGATAAAAAATTTGCTTTTAGTTATTAAGATACTTTAGAAAGTAAGCTACCAGATATAATTGGCGCCGTTAAACATTGAATTGTATTTGTGCCGTGTCAAATAAACTATAGATGAAGAAAAAAAAAGCCGCTTAGTTTCCAACGCATTTCCGTCGTTTTTGCAGCAATCAATTGAAAATTGTCCACGCAAATGTAGACTGTTGTAATTTGATATTTTGAACTATTGTAGGTAGCGAACGGCTTCGGCAGTGGTTAAGATTGCTGCAGAAAACCTGCCGAAGCCTTTCGCTACCCTACTATTGAAAATTGTTATTGAAAAGTGTTGAAATAACAAGAAATAAAACAAAGTTTATTAAAAAGTCTTAAAAAAGCAATTAGTTTACTAGTGAAGGATGGTGCTAACTATGTAGCAGCGGGCAGCAACGATATCGGGTACCAGTAGCGGTAGTAGTAGCAGCGTCAGCGGTAAGTGTAACGGTATTACCTCTTCTAGTAAAAAGCTGCTTTTGTGCGGTAGCGGTAATTCCTCAATTCCACAAACGGGGGTGTTGGCAATCAAAAAATGTCTGCCGTCAAATTTTTAGTCCGAAACAGCTTTTAATGTCGGGAATAGCACAGAGATGGGATCAGCAACATATCCTAAATTGAATTAAAAAACTAATTGTCCTTTTAAGGATGAACTAAATAGTCAATTGAAGAGGTAAAATTTTCTCGTTCATACATTACACCTTATTCAAAATGTTGGTGCGCCTTGACATAGACGATTTTAAATTCGATATGATCTTCATGTCTCAGCACGAGTTCGAAATTTAAATGTGCACCAAGGAACAAATAACTGAGTGCAAGGTTGCATATTCAATTTTGGTGTGTCAATTCCATTCAATTGGCCGCGTGCCGATAACTCGTTCCACAAGTACAATTTTGAAATATGATGTACGACAAACTTGCAGTCCATGAGTAATGCTACAAGTTTGTCGAAGAAAGCAGTGCTCTAACTCTTGCGCCTAAAGTGTGAGAGCCAATATTCAATAGGATATTCAGCCAATATTCGCGGTGAATATAAAAATATTCACCGCGAATATTGGCTGAATATTGCATTGAATATGGGCTCTCACACTTCATGTTTAAGAGTTACAGCATTGCACTATGCGTCAAACTTGTAGTACTACTTAGGGACTACAAGTTTGTCATACATTGTTTCTCAAAATTGTACTTGTGGAGCGAGCTATCGTCACGCGGCGAAAAAGCACCTTAAAATTGAATATGCAACCTTGACTGAGTGACCAACTTTTTTATAGGTTGATGTTTTCCACAGTAATGAGAAGAAGTTTATAGTAACCATCAACGTCAAACATTAGATCTACTATTCAGGATGTCCATGATGTTCAACATATTACTTTCTGAGAGAATTTGAGGCGATATTTTGACGACAACTTATAAACATTTAAGCATCTGATAGGAACAGCTTTTACTACATTTACACAGTTTACCTAACTATAATCGATCCACTGCATCGCGCCACGCCATTCCGATGCGTCTTGAAACAATTATTTTTGGCTAGTCGTGCTCGCGAGAAGGGAAGTGCACGCGAATAAGACCGTAAATAGGAGTGTGTGTCCATGATTTCGGGAGCGAAGAAAGCTCGCATGCGTCAACACTCGGTGGTGTGAAATGAAGGAAGTGTGAAAGAACGAGTCGGTTCAACTGTTTGGTTTCGCTGACGATATTGACATTGTGGCTCGGACGTTTGTGAAGATGGCGGATACGTACATCGGACTAAAGGCTGAACCAAACGGATTGGACTGGTCATCAATGCATCGAAGACGAAGTATATGAAAGGAAGGGGTTCACGAGAGGACAGTGCTAACCTCCCACCTCGAGTTCAAATTGGTGGTGATGGAATCGAGGTGGTTGATGAGTTCGTGTATCTGGACTCACTGGTAACTGCCGACAACGATACCAGCAGAGAAATTCAACGGCGCATTATGGCAGGAAATCGTGCATACTTTGGTCTCCGGAGGACGCTCCGATCGAGTAGAATTCGTCGCCGCACCAAGTTAACCATCTACAAGACGCTGATCAGACCGGTAGTCCTCTACGGGCATGAAACATGGACTATGCTTGTGGAGGACCAACGCGCCCTTGCGATTTTCGAGCGGAAGGTGTTGCGTACCATCTTCGGTGGACTACAGATGGAAAACTGAGTGTGGAGCTGGAGAAGGCGAATGAACCACGAACTGCAGGAGCTGCTTGGGAAGCCATCTATCGTCCACACCGCTAAGATAGGCAGGTTGCGGTGGGCTGGGCATGTTGTAAGGATGTCAGACGACAGCCCGGTAAAGATGGTTCTTGAAACCAATCCGTCAGGGACGAGACGGAGAGGTGCACAGCTGGCAAGGTGGATCGATCAGATGGAAGACGACCTGCGGACCCTACGCAGACTGCAGAGCTGGCGAACTGCAGCCATGGACCGAGTGGAATGGAGACGACTCTTACGTACAGCAAAGGCCACACCACGGCTTGGGACTGTTTGGTAAGTAAGTGAAAGAACGAGAGACAGTTAGAATGGTGGAGGTACTTCATTGTGTGTGTGATTTCGGTAGCTGTGAAAACACTACTTGGAGTATCGCATGCTTGTTAACCCGTAAAGACCCGGGATGAAACTTGTTTTTTGAATATGCTCGTGCTCAGCACTGGAGCGGCCGATTTGGGAAATTTTGCAATTTTATTCAAGGGGAATAGTTGCTCTAAGTTTTGGTAAAGGTGCCACCCCTCTGGACCCCTCCCCGTTTTTGTGAGACGCAAATATGTCTGTGTTTTTTTTCTAATTTTTCAAACAGATTGAGCACACTGGGAATTTTCATATGTATCAATTGCTCCATTTATCAAATCATGTCAGGTAGATTAAATATGGTATGTAGGATTGAATTTTGAAGTTTCCAAATTATTTCAGTACAAATTCACAAAACTACGTATTTTTATAAAAAATCAAACAACAAAACCGTTCTTCAAATTTTAGGCTCTACATTTATGCGGTAAGATCTCCTGAATTCATACGCGATGAAATATTTATTTTAGCATGCAAACAATTTGAGAATAACCAGTTCAAATTCACAAAAGTACGTATTTTCATGGAAACCTGAATTTCTCAGTCTCCCGCGGTAGGTTTTAACTTAGCTCTTCTATTTTCAAGCTCTATATTTTTAGAGTGACGTCTCCTGAATCCAAAGATGGTGAAAGATTTTTTCTAGCATGCACAGATTTGGAGAAAATCAACTTTTCATAAGAACCCGTACTTTAGTGAATTCAAACTCGTTTTTCTATAAATCTGTGCATGCTAGAATAAATCTTTCAGCATCTTCGGATTCAGAAGACATTACTCTTGAAATATAGAACATAAAAATTGAAGAGCCAAGTTGAAACCTACTGTGGGAGACTGAGAAAATCTGGTTTCCGTGAAAATACATACTTTAGTGAATTTAAACTCGTTTTTCTCAAAATATTTGCATGCTAAAATCAATATTTCATCGCATATTGATTCAGGAGACCTTACTTCAAAAATGTAAAGCTTAAAATTTGAAGAACGATTCTCTTATTTGAATTTCTATGAAAATACGTAGTTTTGTGATTTTGTACTGAAATAATTTAGAAACTCCAAAATTCACTCTTACATACCATATTTCATCCACCTGACATGATTTGATACATGTAGCAATTGATACGTATGAAAATTCCCATTGTTTGCTCAATTTGTTTGAAAAATTTGAAAAAAAAAACACAGACATATTTGCGTCTCACAAAAACGGGGAGGGGTCCAAAGGGGTGGCATCTGTACCAAAACTCAGAGCAACTATTCCCCTTAAATAAAAGTCCAACTTTTCCCAAATCGGCCGTTCCAGTGCTGAGCACGAGCATTTTCAAAGAATAAGTTCCGTCCCGGGTCTTTACGGGTTAAGAGCGAGTTTAGCAACACTGGAGCATGCAACGATAAACCATTTGTAGTTAAAAAAAACTTTAAAACAAGTTGTTTTCCCTGTTTTGTGTTGCAGAATAAATATTTCTTTTTGTGTATACTTTTATCGGTAAGTTCAAACTGTTATCTGCAACTTTTCTGAAGAAGTCACACCGATTAAACAATCCGTACTGGCTCTTAAAATATATTTTAACCATCAATAAGGCAATCCACGGGTGACGTTTCACTGCTTGTGCGTTTGTAATTGTTTTTCAAGTTGCACAACCGAACACGAAACCTTTTAATGCCGGAAAAAAAATCTAAAGTGATATTTTATTATGGGGTAAAGGATTGTCACTAACCATATTGGAGCAACCGATCGTTTGTTTTTCGTGCTTTTCAATCCGGGTTGCATCCAAGTTGCGACCGTTCGAACATACCTAAGGCTGTCAAAAGTTGAAAACAAACAGATATAAGCTGACCGCAAAAAAAAACCTTTTCACAAATTATTCGTGACCAAACACAAAAAATAATAATAGCACAAAATGACATCTTTAGCTCATACGAACATCTATGCAAAGTCAAAAATGACATTTAAAAAAAATGAGATTGTGTTCCATAATGTCATCGATAAAGGTTTACAGTACTTTTTTCAGAAAAAATAGAATCCGTTAGGAAAAAAGATCAAAAATGGTTGAAATGTTATTATAAATTGATTAGGGTATCGAACGTCTTTGGCAGGTTTTTGCATAATACTGCTTCAGAAAAGCGGCCAAAGGAAACCTTTTTTTTTTTGTCAAAACGTATATTTGACACGGCACTATACATATAATGTTTAACGGAGCCAACTGGGTCTTATTTCTAGTTTCTCAAATTTTTTATCCTCGCTGCCGACTACGAGCTCAAACTAAGTCTACAACTAAAACTAGCATGGTTTTTTTTTCGATGGTTCTGTTTGTTGGAATTGTTAAATAGGTACCCTTATGCTTTTCAAATAGCCGTAGATAAGCATCAAGTATGAAGTGTTCCGTTGGGCCAAGATATCGTGGACCGGAACGTAGGGTTGTATATTTCGGGCCCTTAGTGTATTCAAAAGTAAGGATCTAGCGCCGCGGAATTCAGCACACACCCAAACTACGTGTTCGATGTCATGATTCCCCAATCCACAAACGCAATGGTTACTGTCCGTGAGCCCAATACGCAGTAGGTGTGTGTCTAAAGCCGTAGTGGCTGGACAAAATCCGAGGCATCACGCGAATGAAGTCTCGTCCTACATCCAACCCCCGAAACCAAGGTTTGGTGGAAACCTTGGGAATGATGCTGTGTAGCCACCTTCCCAGTTCTCCCTTATCCCACGAGCTCTGCCAGTTGATGAGCGTATTCTGACGTGAGATTTGCAAAAATTCATTGTAGGCATTTGGTCTATCGTAAATATCACCGTTTGTTGCACCCACCTTAGCCAAAGTGTCCGCTTTCTCATTGCCCGGAAAGGAACAATAAGAAGGGACCCACACTAAGGTAATCTGAGTAGATTTTTCGGATAAAGCAATCAAGTGTTCCCGTATTTTCCTCAGGAAATACGGAGAGTGCTTTGCATTTTTCATCGATCGGAGAGCCTCAATAGAACTGAGACTGTCCGTAAAGATAAAGTAATGGTCCGTGGGCATTTTTTCAATAATCCCTAAGGTATACTGAATTGCAGCCAATTCTGCGACGTAAACAGAAGCAGGATTATCGAGCTTGTAGGTGGCGGTAAAATTATTGTTGAAGATACCGAAGCCAGTGGACTCGTTGAGAAGTGATCCATCAGTACAAAACGCGTCGCAGTTGATGTTTTTATATTTGTTATAAAATATTTTAGGGATCTGCTGCACGCGTAAATGATCCGGGATTCCACGAGTTTCCTCCATCGTGGATGTATCGAAAAACACAGTAGAAACAGAAGTTTCAACAAGTTGACACGATTGGCGGTGTATGAGGAAGGATTTATACTTTGAGACATGTGATTGAAATACACAGTCATGAAACGGGTTTGAGAATTAAGTTCAACTAGCCTATCGAAATTTTCAATTACCAAGGGGTTCAAGACCTCACATTTGATGAGAATACAAGTAGTCAGATCCCAGCGGTCTTTTAGTGGGAGAACGCCCGCCAAAACTTCCAAACTCATCGTATGGGTCGAAAGCATGCAACCTAAGGCAATACGCAAACAACGATATCGCAATCGTTCCAGCTTGATTAAGTGAGTGTTAGCAGCGGAGCGGAAGCAGAAACACCCGTACTCAAGCAGCGACAATATCGTTGTTTAGTAAAGCCTTATAAGGTCTCCTGGGTGGGCGCCCCACCATGATCCAGCAATTGTCCGGAGAAAATTCACTCTCTGTTGACATTTTTTCATCAAATACCGAATGTGACATCCCCAGGTGCCTTTCGAATCGAACCAGACACCAAGATATTTTTATACCAAAACCTGAAAAATCGTTTCACCCATTAACTGTAAGTGGAGCTGAGCAGGCTCGCGCTTCCTAGAAAAACTATTATCTCAGTCTTCTCCGGAGAGAATTCGATACCGATAGCTGTAAAGCCCAAGCAGACAAATTGTCCAAGGTATCTTGGTATTGGTCCTTGCAAATAGGCAGCTTTGGCTCCTGTAACAGCAAAAAAGCATAAATTTGCCAGACAATGTCATTCACATAAAAATTGTAAAGAAGGGGGCTTTAGCATGAGCCCTGGGGAAGACCCATGTAGCTAATACGAAATGTTGCCAAATCGCCATGACCAAAATGCATATGCTTTTCGGACAACAAATTATGCAAAAAATTGTTTAAAATTGGTGAAAATCCTTGTCGGTGAAGTAAGCCCGAAAAAATGTCTATAGAAACGGAATCAAAAGCTCCCTTAATGTCCAAGAACACAGATGCCATTTGTTCTTTGCGAGCATAGGCTAGCTGAACATCTGTAGAAAGCAACGCAAGACAATCATTCGTTCCTTTGGCACGGCGGAAGCCAAATTGTGTATCTGATAGTAGACCGTTTGATTTGACCCAATGGTCTAAACGACGGAGTATCATTTTCTCCATCAATTTCCGGATACAGGATAGCATTGCAATCGGCCTATAAGAGTTGTGATCAGAAGCTGGTTTCCCCGGTTTTTGGATGGCGATCACCTTCACTTGCCTCCAATCCTGCGGTACAATGTTTTGCTCCAGGAACTTATTGAACAAGTTCAACAAGCGCCTCTTGGCAGTGTCGGGTTGATTCTTCAACAAGTTGAATTTGATTCTATCTAACCCAGGCGCGTTATTGTTACAGGACAGGGGGGCAACTGAAAATTCTGCCTTCGTAAAAGATGATTCTATCGCGTCGTGGCCCGGAGACGTATTGCGAACAATGTTTTGCACAGGAACAGAGTCCGGACATACTTTCCTGGCAAAATCAAATATCCACCGACTTGAAGATTCCTCGCTCTCGTTGACCGTTATACGATTTCGCATTCTTCGGGCTGTGTTCCAAAGAGTGCTCATCGATGTCTCCTTCGACGTTTCGTTTACGAACCGACGCCAATATCCGCATTTCTTTGCTCGGACCAAGCTTTTAAACTTGGTCTCAAGCTCCAAATACCGCTTGAAGTCGTCGGGTTTACGTTTCACCCGAAAGAAGGCCCTGAACGCGTCGGATTTTTTCGTGTAGACATCAGAGCACTCTTTGTCCCATCACGGAGTCGGAGGCCGTTCTTTGATCGTCACGTCGGGATATTTCTTCGTTTCGGGCTTGCAACGCGGCGTCGAGAATCAAGGTTGTATTCTTCAAGTGGTGGGTGATGTTGAATCGACTCGACAACTTCTGAAATCCTTTCCTCGTATAACTTCCAATCCATATTCCGTGTGAGGTCATACGGAATATCAACTGATCGCGTGCGAGTTGAACCATTATCAATTGAAATTTGGATAGGCAAATGATCGCTACCGTGGGGATCGAGTGGGACGTCACACCCCGCGCAGAAATACCTTATGTTCCGTCACGTAGGATTTTGTCATACGCACAGTGGTCTGGAACTGCATAAAGCCGGAAACAAGTCAATTTTTTAACTTAATGCATCGAGCAAGCCCTATTCGGGAATCATTGCTTCAGAGTTTAAGCTAGTGGAAAATCATCAGAATGTTGGGATTATTAATGTTGTCATACATTCAACTTAGTTGAGAAAGTTGGCTTCTTGTGCACTCACGAATTCTCTATTTCTACGTTGTTTACTCAGGTGATTTATTACAGAATGCATATAATACTTGGCACTCCAATTTTGTGTAGAGTTTTAAATGGTATCCCCTCCGATACCCGCACTCATTCAAAGACTGCAATGTTCTCTCGTGTTCATAGAGATAGAAACAAAAAAGTTTTCTGGGCAATTTTTGCCGAAACGTTCACAATATTAAAAAACAAAAACGAGCGTGCGACACGCAAGCGGACATTTTTAAGCAAGCAATGTGAGCTTAGAACGCCACTCATAAAATAAAAATTCAAACTACCTAAATGTTGATAGCCGTTACGCATACCTTAACTTTGTTTAATATACTTGGATCGTGAAGTTCGAGATTTTCCGGGGTTTTCTTCTTCAACATGCTATAAGTAGCCGTACATCAAGTTTTTTGAGATTATTTGCTAAATTTCTCAAAAAATACATCAGGTACTAACTTCATATCCAAGAAAGAGTTTCTCGAAATACTATTCTCTACAAACTTCCTTTAGACATTATCCTTCTGTTTTGCTTCCTTGAGAAGTTAGTGACAGCGCCGCCCTAGCGGTGAAATTTTGAACTACATAGCCATTACCAAAAGTTGATCAATGGTTTCACGATCGACTTTCGAGAAAACATCGTTCATCTAGGAGGCAACCCTGAGAAGTAATTAATTTCGCCCTGATTTCAGTCCTTTCCGACCACTGTGATACGGTACATTTTACCTTAGTCCGAAAGAAATGAAAAACAGGTAGAGTGTAGAACCGGGACACGGCCACATGCCGTTGTCCCCCTAAAACAAGATCATTTGTAAAGAAAGCAGGAAAGATCTTGAAGAAAGACCGCGAACGGTTCTGCTAAGCAAACGTTGGCGAAACATTTGGTTTCCTTGACAGAGGACCGCGAACGGCTCTGTCAACATACTATGTATCAACAGATTATGCAATAGGCGGCAAAGAACTTCGCGCAGCCTTCTGCTGTGCCACAGGCAAACAAACTCGAATAAAATAAACAAGTTTTGTGTTGTAAACAAAACAGAAGTCGCCGGTTCAACGGTGTTGATGCTCTCGCATGCGTTCTGTCGTACATGCGGTACTAGATTATAAGGTAAGAGCTTAAGGTAAATGGTAAACAGAGAGTGGAGAAGCCTCTCACTCTGAGTTACCTGCAGGGTATATTTAAGCAGTGATGTACAGAATAAAAGTTAATTATTATCATCAGCTCTAATCTGGTGTTTTAATTCCGCGCCAATTGCGCGTACATGGATACCTAGAAGAAGTCCCTGGTAGGCTATACCCTACATTAATTGGTAACAGCGTAAAAAAAGAACTTACGCCATTTAGTTTGATAGGCCAGTGGCAAGAACGAGTGAAAGTTTGTGCAGTAAAAAGTTAAGAAAAAAAAAAGTAGAACCCAAAGTTAGGAGAATTTACAGAACTTATAAACCGTCGTAGTGTCACGTGACCCTTTCGAAAAGGATCACGGAGGTGTGAAAAAAAATTAATAAGAAGAAAGAACCCGCAATTCGCGATTTAATATTAGCAAAACAGCTGTGAAGTGAATGAGATCGTACGTTAGAAGACACTTTTAAAGTTGTGCAATTCAAAAAAGAACACAAGAAAAAATATAAACACAGGCAGTAGGTGTCTTATTAATAATCAAATTGGAACAATCGGCCAGACAACTGTGAAATTACATAGTGAGAATTAAAGGTGAGATGTCAACGACGATGACCGGGTGAGTGAGTCTTTTCCTTTTTTTTTACTGTGCGGCATATTGCAAAAGCTGAATAGAGTTGTTTTTTTTTTTTTAAAAAGCGGTAGTAGTTTCCCCCAGAAGCACATAGTAAGAAAAAATTGAAGTTTAAATAATTTCACACATAGTTAGTAAAAATAATCAGGGTACGTTAGAAGCACCTGAAATTTAAACAGGAGAATATTTTTTTTTCTACGACATAAGCAATATTCAAATTGAATGGCTGTCCAATGAACACGTAATATATCGTTCAACGAAGGAGAATTTATGAATTAATTCAGTCAAGTATAGGCCATTAAGGAGCTAGTGACGATAGAAGAGAACGACGGGAAGACACACATTAAGAAGCATAAGTGACCTCCGACACTACAATAGGTGAAATACATCGTGTCAGAATATTCCCATGATTAAAACGAGGTTCGTCATTGGTTCATAATTATTTTGATTTACTGGTTCTATCAAGTCAACTTGGGTGAAAGGCCAGTTTGTGTAACAATCAATTCGCGCCGCCGCTGCGCGGGTGATTTTATTTTTTTCAAACGGCAAGCAATAAAGTTCTCGGCACGACAAAGTGCACGCAAGCGATTCTCGTTCACTTGCCCAACGTACCTAATAATTGAAGCGGCAAACCGGGGGGCAAACTAACTGAGTGAGAGAGACACGCGCTAGTAGCAGTATTCAACAACGCGAGGGTCTTGTTTTGTTTTCCTCTCTTCAGCACATAAAGTTGCAGCGCTCACCAAGTCGGGAGGCACCCGCGAGTATCAACAATACTCAACGACGTTTGTTGGTCAAGCCTGCGGTTCCAAAGTCAAGGTGACATAGGTGGAGTAACAAAAAAGTAAAATATACACAACAAAGGCCAAGGTCGTATTTTGTAAGCATCTATTTTAATGGCCGATGGTAGAACGTTTTGCTACCATAAGCAAGGAGAACCTGGTGGCTCACCAGTAGCGGTGAAATGCTAAAAGGGTAAAAATATGGATACAGCAATAAGCGCAACGCGCGCAGCGATGATGAAAAATCCGATATCTAATGTTGAAAGTTTACGTTAGAATATCATTTCATGAATGAGGAATGGCACTTTACGCCATCTAATGTAAACATTTAAAATCTTTGATTAGTTTAATTACACTAAATAAAAATGATTTTTTTATAATCATTTGATTATTATGAAAACCTAAAATAATTTATTTAATTGATAAAGATAAACGTTGAAGCTTTGACACCAAATGGTTCGAACCTTGGTGTCCAGATTTTTTGATGGCGCGACGAAGAAATTAGAGTCGGTCACGCTACGTTATCACATCTAATCAACAGAATCGTTAGTGATACCTAGGAAAAAGAGGAAGAAGGCTACATAAGCCGTTTATAGTCATATAGTATTTATTCCGCAGTACCTTTTATTGTTTTTTTAGAAATATATATAAAATTTTATATATTTATAATGGAGTACACGTTTCCAAAAGCAGAGGCCATGCAGTGCATCCCACAATTTGATGGATCGCTAGACGAACTAAAAGCGTTCGTTTATCATATCGAGCATTTTGCTCGGGGGAAAACAGAAGGTGTATCACACGCTCCACTGGTTCATATTATTCTATCAAAACTAAAATGCAGAGCAGAATTTATTAAAGGAATTTGGGGATATTATACGCATCGAGGCAGTAATAAATCAAGTAGAAACATTGAAACAGGAAGCGAATGAGACCTTTCCTGATTATAGAAAGAGGATATTGAAAATTAAGGAGCTAATCGACTCCTACGAAACTAATTGTACGAAGTCATGCATGATAGTTAGTCTTCGATTACATTTTATGGCGGGTTTGTGTGACACCGCATTGAAAGAAGCTGCTCAAGGTAAACGAGCATTGAAGTTAGAAGAGCTGCTAGACGACTTAGAGGATTACTACCATGAGCGTAATCACATCTCGGAAATAGAAAATAGGATACAGGGCCTAGAATTGGTCGAAAGACAGCGCGATGCGCTTAGACAATTTAATAGTAGCAGAAATATTTTTTCAATTAATCACAAAGACGCTGATTATAGCAACAGCCGTCTTGGAAGAAATGAATATTATAATTACAAAAATAGCGATAGAATAATTTACAAGGAAAACAATTATAACAATATATGTGGATCTAGCGACGGTAATCGATCCAAATACAATTATCGCACAGCGCGTTCATACCGGCGGAGCCAAGGGAACTACGCCCATGGTTGAAAATATAATTATTATGGTCAAAATCGACCAACTGATAGGAGGTACAGGAATTCGTATACCCGGATGCCTCAGAAAATGCTCATGGTAGCCAACATTAATAAAAGTAGTAATTTTCAAAAAGAAGGTATTTTGGATCCTGTTGCACAGGAGTATTTCAACGAGGATTTAGCAGAAATTTGCGAAGATGTTGACTGGCGGGGATGTACCGATGAGCCCAGCAACATAGAAATAGCCGATTGGAGGACCGCATGCAATCACATAAGAGACAACAGTGCTTGTGTGGCTAAGCGAGTATATTACGATGCCAGAGGGTACTTAATGTTAACCCTACTGGCTAGGCAGAATGTCAAATTTACGTTGAACCTGATCTTGGATACAGGTGCATGTGCGAATATAATTAATGCACGCATTGTAAACCTTATGAATGTACCGGTAAATACACAGGACGTAACCACTTTTGGAGGAATCGGCCGAAACATTGTGCGAGCCTCAGGTACAATTACGTTGGATTTAATAGTCGGAGACTTTTTTATCCCGACGCAATTTCATATATTAGAAAATTTGCCAAGCGACGGATTAATCGGAGCAGCATTCTTAAAGAAACATACGCTTCAAATAGGAAATAATTTTGATTATATAGTGTTCAAAAAACACGGAAACAGAAGTCCGGACGACGTGAGTTCGTGGAGTATGCCCAAAGAGGAAGTCCTTAGTCGACATGTTTATGTGGCAGCCAGAAATAGAGTTATGGTGCAGAACGAGTTGCGAGAAACTAGCAACACAGCCCGCAATGAGGCTGACGTAGACAAAAACGAAATAAATAGAGATCACCAACCATATCGGGATGAAGAGCCGAAGAACAATTTTCTTGACTCGAAGAGTACTATAATGCCCGAGTTAGACCTAGACTCGAGACTTGACTATGACCTGTTGGAGCACAAACTGAAAAACTACGGCAAGTGTTAAATTTGGCGCACTTGCCTGAGAGGGGATTCAAGACAGTAAAGAATATGGTTGAAAGCTATGCAGATATTTTCTTTTTCGAAGGCGACAGGTTAACCACTACTGACGCCGCCGTACAAACGATAGAAACTTTATCGGAGGTGCCTATCAATAAGCGGCAATATAGATTTCCGGCTTATGCTATACTGTTCTTTTTGAGATAGGGGACGTGGAAGCATTTGTCTACCTAGATAATATTATAGTTTTCGGTGACACTATCACCGACCATAATGATAGCTTGCGAAAAGTATCACAAGCTTTGCGTAAACATAACTTAAAAATAGAACCGTCTAAGTGTCAGTTTTTGAAAAAGGAACTGGAGTATTTGGGTCATGTCGTTAATGAAGAGACATAAAACCTACCAATGCAAATATTGAGGCCATTCAGAGCCTTAAGCCACCCACAAACGTGAAAGGTATAAGGTCATTTTTGGGAACAGTAAATTTTTACGGGAAGTTTATCCCCAACATCGCGGAGAAGCGCAAGCCGCTGAATGATTTGTTGAAGAAAGACGCTAAATTTGTATGGGGGAAAAAATGTCAGGAAGCGTTCGAATTCCTTAGAAACGCGCTGATTACAGAGCCAGTTTTAGTCCGGCCGGATTAACAAGACACTTTTGTTATTACGACAGACGCTAGCAATTATGCTATTGGAGCCGTCCTGTCGAATGAAAAATCCATGCACCGGCCGATCGCATTCGCGAGTCGTGCGCTTGTAGGTGCAGAGACCAGGTATCATATCATCGAAAAAGAACTACTGGCAATTGTATGGGCCATAGAATATTTCAAACATTACATTTCTGGTCAAAAGTTTATCGTTTACACGGACCACAGACCACTTATAGCAATTTGGAGGCTCAAAAAGACATCTCCAACGCTGACAAGATTAAGACTGAAGCTTCAGGGTTTGGAGTGCAGCATCAGGTATAAAGAAGGAAGCGAGAATATAGTCGCAGATTTTTTATCACGTTTGTCAGATGGTACGTTTTAGGGGCAAGAAAGTTCACCCCACAGGCAGATAGCCATGATAACGCGTCGGCAGAAACGCCTGCTAGAGCAGCAGAAGAACGCTTCAGATGAATTGAACGGCACAATACAAGATTTGAGTGGCATAGACATTGCGGACATCGCTGAGGACGAGATGAACAACAACTCGTCAACATTTCATATGATGACTTTTCACAGGCATTTTCAAATGACTTGATACCAAGCGAGACGGTGGAAGTCTCAAAGAGAATATTGGATGAGAGAAATATCGAAGCTCGTCTTATTATTATTTTTATTTTTATAAGGGGGGATTTGTTAGTAGCTTAAGTATTTATGATAAATATTAGTAAATAATGAGTATGTGTGTCCAATCACAAATGGTGACTTCTCAACACTGTTAGAAATTTGTAATTTTAATTGTTAGGATTTGTTTGCTTTCGCAATTAGGACTTATCATTCGTAGGGATTTAAACCTACTTGTCAGAAAAGGGGAAGTAAACTTACAACTAACTTAATTGCTAACTTATTGGCTATAAAGAGAGCTTATCGTAGCAATTGAGGATTGCAACGATTTTTGTCGAAATTTGTTAATAATTTTATTTGACATAGCTTCTAATGGTTCAACACCAGTAAGTCTATGTAATTCGAGTGTACCAAACCAAGGAGGAAAAAATCATTTTCAGAATTTTATTCTGAATCCTTTGGAGCGTTTTCTTCCTTGTTGAACAGCAACTTGACCAGATCGGTACAGCATAAAGCATTGCTGGTCTAAAAATTTGTTTGTAAATCAAAAGTTTGTTCTTTAAACAAAGTTTAGAATTCCTGTTAATGAGAGGATATAAACATCTCGTATATTTGATGCACTTGGCTTGTATACTCTCAATGTGCTCTTTGAAAATAAGTTTTTTATCATAAATTAGTCCCAAGTACTTAACCTTGTCGGACCAACTTAAAATAACCCCATTCATCTTGACAACGTGATTATTGTTTGCCTTGAGGAAAGAAGCCCTAGGCTTATGCGGAAAAATTATCATTTGAGTTTTAGAAGCATTGGGAGAGATTTTCCACTTTTGCAAGTAGGAAGAAAAAATATATAAACTTTTCTGCAATCGACTGCATATGACACGAAAACTTTTTCCTTTTACGGAAATGCTTGTGTCATCGCAGAACAATGACTTTGTGCATCCTGGAGGCAAATCAGGAAGATCTGAAGTGAATATGTTGTACAGGACTGGACCCAAGACTGAACCTTGAGGCACACCTGCTCTGACAGGAAATCTATCAGATTTTGAATTCTGATAGACAACCTGCAGAGTTCGATCAGTAAGATAATTTTTTAAAATTTTGATTAGGAAAATTGGAAAATTAAAAGTTTGCAATTTCGCAATCAAACCTTTATGCCAAACACTGTCGAATGCTTTTTCTATGTCTAAAAGAGCAGCTCCAGTGGAATAACCTTCAGATTTGTTAGCTCGTATCATATTAGTAACTCTGAGCAATTGATGAGTTGTGGAATGCCCATGGCGAAATCCAAACTGTTCATTTGCAAAAATTGAATTTTCGTTGATGTGTGACATCATTCTGTTAAGAATAACTCTCTCAAACAGTTTACTTATTGAAGAAAGCAAACTGATTGGTCGATAACTTGAAACTTCAGCTGGGTTCTTATCCGGTTTTAAAATGGGAGTAATTTTTGCATTTTTCCATAATTTGGGAAAATATGCAATTTTGAAGCAGCAATTGAAAATTTTCACTAAAAAATCCATTGTGCTCTCAGGGAGATGTTTGATTAGTATATTAAAGATTCCATCGTCACCAGGTGCTTTCATATTTTTGAAATTTTTAATAATTGATTTAATCTCATTCAAGTTAGTTTCAATTATTTCTGCAGGTAAAAAATTCTGGGAAGAAATTAAATCAAATTGACGTGTGACTTCATTTTCAATTGGACTCACAAAATTCAAATTTGAGCTATGAACACTCTCAAACTGCTGAGCAAGTCTTTGAGCCTTTTGTTCATTGGATACAAGAAAACGTTCACCATCTTTTAAAACTGGAATAGGCTTTGAAGGTTTCTTAAGAATCTTCGACAGCTTCCAAAATGGTTTTGAATATGGTTTCAATTTTTCAACTTTAGTCTCAAAATTTTGATTTCTCAGAAGAGTAAATCTATGTTTAATCTCTTTCTGTAAATCTTTATAAATAGTTTTAAAAACGGGGTCACGAGAACGTTGATATTGACGTCTGCGGACATTTTTCAAACGAATTAGAAGTTGAAGATTTTCGTCAATTATTGGTGAATCAAATTTCACTTGAGCCTTTGGAACAGAATAATTCCTGGCATCAACAATTGCACATTTTAATGCTTCCAAAGCGGAATCAATATTCACTTCGTTTTGCAAATCAAGCTCATTATTGAAATTTCTCTCAATATAATTTTTGTATCTTTCCCAATTAGCTTTGTTATAATTAAAAACAGAGCTCATAGGGTTTAAAACTGATTCATGTGATAAAGAAAAAGTTATTGGAAGATGGTCAGAATCAAAGCCAGCATGTGTGATCAAATCACTACATACATGACTTTGATCTGTCAGCACCAAATCAATTGTTGAAGGGTTTCTTACAGAAGAAAAGCATGTAGGACTATTCGGAGACAAAATAGAATAGTATCCTGAAGAACAATCATTGAATAAAATTTTGCCATTGGAATTACTTTGAGAATTATTCCATGAACGATGTTTAGCGTTAAAATCGCCGATTATGAAAAATTTCGAACGATTTCTGGTGAGTTTTTGTAAATCACCTTTAAAATAATTTTTGAGCTCGCGTGTGCATTGAAATGGTAAATATGCTGCGGCAATAAATAAAATCCCAAGTTCAGTTTGAACTTCAATTCCCAAAGTTTCAATAACTTTCGTCTCAAGATGGGGAAGAGCACGATGTTTGATTCGGCGATGAATAACAATTGCAACTCCACCGCCGGAACCCTGAATCCTATCATATCTATGAACCACGTAATTGGGATCATATTTTAATTTTATGTTAGGTTTCAAAAATGTTTCAGTAATAATTGCAATATGCACATTATTTACTGTTAAAAAATTAAAAAGCTCATTCTCATTGGCCTTCAATGAGCGAGCATTCCAATTTAATATTTTAATTGTTTTATTTAAAATCATTGCTAAATTTTAAATTAGAAACAATTTTAATAGTAAAATTTGTGCCTATTTGAATGGCTTCAAACATTGATTTTGCCTGCAACATGGCGTTCATAAGATCGAACATTGCCTGTTGCAAAAAAGAAAGTTTACCTGCCGTAATAGGCCCCAGGCAGTTGACATTAGAAAAAATATTTTCGGCAGCAATATTAGCTGGAGTAATAGGTGTACAATTATTTTCTAGCGTGTTTTGCTTACCCATATTAACGGTCATTTTCGAACTACCAACACTAGGCGGTATAATGTTCGAACTACCTGTAACCTGTGCATAAGTTAAACGGGTATGCAAAGGAGTAGGTAAACTATGCGTCACTGGTACGCTTGGAGAATTTTGTTTTGAAGTTGGTTTTAATTGAGAAATTGAATTTTGTTTACCTTGCCTTGCCTTAACAATTGCTAAACGGACTGGGCATTGATAAAAATTTGACATATGGTTGCCGTTACAATTCGCACAGCGAAAATTTTTACTCTCTTTCACAGGACATGTGTCCTTTTTGTGAGAAGAGTCTCCACAATTAAGACATTTTTGGTCCATGTTACAGAATTTGGAACCATGGCCATAACGTTGGCAAGTACGGCATTGGGTGATATGCTTTTCACCTCCGCCATACTTCCTATAAATTTCCCACTTTACACGCACATTATACAAAGCATGTGCTTTTTCAAAAAATTTTAAGTTGTTAACCTCATTGCGGTTAAAATGAATTAAATAATTAGCAAGGGAAATTCCAGTTCTCTGACTGTTTTCGCCTCGTGATTTCTGTTTCATTAGAATTACTTGGGTAGGGGCTATGCCAAGTAATTCTGTTAAAGTAAGTTTGATCTCATCAACGGTTTGATCGTTGGTGAGACCTTTCAAGACAACCTTGAACGGCTTGGCGTTCTTGGTGTCATATGTAAAAAATTTGTACATCTTGTCAGTTAAATACTGAACAAGACGATCACGACCCTTTACTGAGTCGGCTAATAAGCGGCATTCACCTCTACGGCCAATTTGATAGGTAACTTTAACGTCAGAAACAAACGTTGAAAGTTCCTTTTTGAATACATTAAATTCAGAAGAAATAGTTACCACAATAGGTGGAACTTTCTCCTTTTTTAAAGATTTTATATTTTGTATAGTTTCATTATTGGTAACTTCCATTTCACCAGCTTCTTGCTCAGGCAAAATATCAAAAGGATTGTCACTACAGACACTCGATGTGTCAGAAAGAGATGCCTCTCTTTTCCTCCCCGCAGCGATTCGAGGTTTCTTTTTCCGTCCAGCCATTTCAGGTGATACGAAAAAAGTTAAAACAAATGTTAAATTCAAAAGTAGGTAGTCTTGAGAAAGACTGATGGGAAATAACTTTCAGGTAGTCTTTAAAAGACACACTGACAAAACACAAACTTTGAAGCTATAGGCAGTCAAAGACCAGTCCACAAGCAACCGAAAAAACGTCTGATCTGTAGGACAGTTCAAGACGCACTGAAGCTCGTCTTATCATTTTAAACAGTCGGACAGCATACAGAGAACTTCAGACACTGTATCATCTGTCACAAGGACTGAAAAATACGTCGAGGATGGTGTACTCAAATTCAATTTAAAGACAAGAAAGTAGGCGGTTTCATAGTAGACGGCAGCGAAATCGATTGCCGGAAATTTTTTTCACAATTTTTGGATAGCTTCAATAAGAGCCCCGCGGCAGTAAAGTCAGCCGGGGTCATTCACCTAATATCATTCAGAAAAATCAAGCAGCAGGAAGTTCTGCAAATGATTCAGTTCCTAGCGGGTAAGCTAGAAAAACAAATAATACTATATAATGCTAATAGCGAGCGTACAGTAATTGCGCCAGACCAAGTGGAAACAATTTTAAGAGAATTTCACGATGCACCTTCGGGAGGGCACGTCGGGGCGAGACGGATGCGCCAGAGGATTGGCACACTTTTTACGTGGGCTACAATGAAACGGGATATTGAGAACTACGTTCGGCAGTGTGATTCCTGCCAAAAGAACAAAATTGGAAGATCAAACAAGATACCGATGCAGATCACCACGACCGCATCGGAGCCATTTGAGAAATTATACATGGATATCGTGGTGTTACCCGAGTCCGATATGGGAAACCGTTATGGTCTAGTCATGCAGGATGACTTGACGAGATACCTACTTGTCGCTCCAATGGAGAATCAAGAAAGCCAAACGGTAGCCAAGACCTTCGTAGAGAAGTATATTTGTAAATTCGGTGCCCCGTTGGAACTAGTCACAGACAACGGCGCAAATTTTGTGAGCTCACTGATGAAAGAGGTGTGCAAAATTTTAAAGATAAAGAAAATTACTACCAGCCCGTATCATCCACAAGCTAACTTGGTAGAGAGATCAAATCGCGAGTTAAAAACATATTTGAGACAATTTATTGGCGGAAAGCCGCACACATGGAACGAGTTGTTACCGTTTTTCACGTTCGAACACAATACATTAGTAAACTCGTCCACAGGATATACGCCGTTCGAATTATTGTACGGACGGATATCTCGAATCCCGACTTTAATCTATAAGCGGAATGGAATGGAAAAGATGACATATGATGCATACACACATGAAATGAAGAAATAGAAAAAGTTCATAATAACCGGCTTAAGCGTTATTATGACTGATTATATGAACTTAAACTATGCTTTCAAGATTAACGGACAGAATATATTTAATGAAATACGATATAGGATGGCATAAGTTATAATAGCAAGCACCTAAAGCTGTATGAAAAAGTAAGGAGGAAGTAAAATATAGGCGTGAAGAAATACGAAAAGTCGCCGAAAAAGATGAATGATTTTATTGACGGGAGTCAATAAACAGAACCAAACGGAAAAAAGTATACTAAAGTAAAGGCGTGAAGAAATAGAAAAAGTCGCCGAAAATATCAAGAGCCTTCAAATGATAGGAATCAAAAGGCTTGACAGGGTTTAAAGAAGAAAATGACGTGAAAAAATACGAAAAGTCTGTCGAAAGAGATATACAGCCTTTGAGGATAATGGTCAAATAGGATGACACAGTTGGAAAAATTAAAAAACGAATGAAGGGGTGAGGGACGAGAAACCCCGCCGATAAGAGTTAAATAAACAAAAAACTTGGGGAATTTAAATTACTAGAATGATCTGGAAGATTGTAATGGAAAAAAAGAGTTTAAAAGAATTCTTTATTCAGAACAGCATTTGTTTTCTTTTGTAAAATGCAAATGTTAACATGGGAAAGAAATCATAGTAAACAAAAGACCGCATGAGAACGGGGTTTGATTAATTAAAAATGGCAAATGGCCCAATAAGAAGAAAAAACCGATTAATAAAGTATTGGGATTTTTTTTGTGATAGAAATAACCTAAATAGCGGACGACAATAAAACTAGGAGAGACTTTGGACAAGAAGGCTAAACATTCCAGACGAGGGGACTACTGGCGTTAAGAGATTCCACCTATCTATTGTTAGTTAAGACCGGGCGAGTGGACACAACGGGAGTAACTACCCGGAACGATTGAGATGAATGCGTATCAGGTGAACGGACAAGGGAGTAGTTAACCCAGTAAGAATGGAAGTGCGGTTTTTTTTCATATCCTAACCTTCTTATCTTTCAGGAATTACTATAACAGGCGGTCGCACCTTCGGACGGAAGGGGGAGAGGAAATATGCAGACTACTGCGTACCAGGAGAAGTGTAAGTAATGTGAGTATGACAGTAGCAAGAGACAATTCGAAAATTAAATGATTACAGATTCAAAAAGAGACTAAAAAGATTAAAGAATAAAGCAGACGAGAGAGTGACGAGATATTTTAGTGCAAATAGAAAGATGATAGAAGATGTTAAAAAGACGTCAGGGTATTAGACGAACATTGTATATGAAGACAGAGGATAACGATGAATGTTTATTCAACGCGATTTTTTTTGTTACCACGAAAAGATTTATCTAGGAAAAGAAAATAAACCGACGCCATTGTTCACAACGAGAAAAATTTATTCATGAGGCGAAAGATAAAAAAGAAAAAAAAGACTCAACCGACGCAGTATATTCAACGAAAACATGATGAAACAAAGATGGAGGGATGAATGTCTAATCTATTAGGTCGAAACAGTTTCATTTTATGTAAATCGAAAAAGTTTTAAGAAAATGAAAGAAGATATTTAACGAGAAAAAGCAATGAGATGAAAAAAAATATGCAATTAAAGCAAAGCATTTAAGCTACTTAATGAAATTGAAGAAAGTTATTTGAAGTACATAAGAACATTTGATGAAAAAAAGTTAATAATGAGCCACAAGACAAGTTAAACTGATAATTTAACGCAGAAAGCCTAATACAGATAAATGGATTGATATGTGTCGAAATGATTTTTAAAGTAAAACAAAATAAACATCGAATACCAAAGTTAGAGAATGTGTGATGGAAAAAAATTAGTAAACAATGCCCATTTGAAATGTTATGTTTGTAAAATCGGATAAATTGAATACTAATAAAGATGTACAACTTAGAAGGGGAAAAGAAACCGAATTATGTCATCCGAACAAGAAGAGAAATACGGGCCTAGATTGTAAGTAGAAGCCTAGGGTAGATAACATAATGTAAGAAGCCCGTACGCGAGTGAACAGTAATTTTAAACAGCAAGTGGAAAAAGTAACGAAACCAAAAAAATAATTGATGAAATAATGGCAAATAATAATGCACCACTTGCTAAGTAGGGCAGCTAGCATCTAAGAATTGACAACGAGACAAGTTCCCGATCATCGAAGACGACCGAGGTAATTACAACGGATGCCGAGATGGGGCATACCATAATGCCCAGTATGACGCGAAAAGGGAAGCAGACGGTTGCGAGGGAAGTTGAACGGCGGGTGTCTATGGCCGAGATGGAGGTAAAGCCAAACGATATTAACAAGAGGAGACGAGCAGCAGCCAGTTTTCGATCCCTGAAAAGGCAATATGTACAACAGAACTCAATCAATGCGGCTCATGGCCGAGCCAGAATCGAGACTTCAGCGCGAAGACGAATACATCAAACTACGCAGCAAAGGGCCTAATAATTTGTTCCAAATATATATTACTCATTGAGAGTTATTGACTTCTACAATAAGGATTCGAGGTCAAAGCCAAACAAGCAAAATGACGCTATAAAATTTTGCTCGTGTTTAATCAACTATGTTCTTTCCGCACTACGATTTGAAAGTGTGCGCACATATGTTAGCGGGTAATTGGACACCCCGCGCAGACAGTTAAAGATGATAAACCAAGTGACTGCTTCATGCAACAGAGCCAGTGGCAATCGCAAAGCTTTTCGCCACACGGCGCGTAACAATACTATAAGCCAAACAAAAATACAGCCGATCTATGTCAAAGGGACACGGCTAACTCAACATTGAAGTTCAACAACACACTCTGAACTATCGTAAAACAACCAGCTGAACTGCAGCCTTAATTAAAATGCAATGGTAACCATTGAACTATTGTAAATAACCCGCTGAAGCCTTAGGGATGGGTTCGCGAGGATGACACCACAACCAACCGATGAGAACCTCTACTGCCAGACGCAACCTCCCGTTTCAAACCCCCTGTAACCCGTCGCTTGAATACGACAGCCAAGCAGCGGATATCTACAAGGCGCAGCGCACCAGGCGAGCGAACAATTGTCAATTTGTTATGAAGAAAATCCATGTCTGAAAACGTTATTTTATGTAGAAATGATATGTAGCACCATTGTAATTAATTGAATTTAACGTGCAAAGGAAAGAAGGAATATCATGAAAACGAATATGTATATAGTATCATAAAAACACGAAAAATAATTGCTATGAAAAACACACCTATCGGCCGTCAGAACGGACCATGTGACCAATATCTTTTCTAGATAACGGCCAACTAGGCGGGGTGGCAGATGTGACGTCACACCCCGCGCAGAAATACCTTATGTTCCGTCACGTAGGATTTTGTCATACAGTACATTTTAGCTTAGTCCGAAAGAAACGAAAAACAGGTAGAGTGTAGAACCGGGACACGGCCACCTGCCGTTGTCCCCCTAAAACAAGATCATTTGTAAAGAAAGCAGGAAAGATCTTCAAGAAAGACCGCGAACGGTTCTGCTAAGCAAACGTTGGCGGAACATTTGGTTTCCTTGACAGAGGACCGCGAACGGCTCTGTCAACATACTAGGTATCAACAGATTATGCAATAGGCGGCAAAAAACTTCGCGCAGCCTTCTGCTGTGCCACAGGAAAACAAACTCGAATAAAATAAACAAGTTTTGTGTTGTAAACAAAACAGAAGTCGCCGGTTCAACGGTGTTGATGCTCTCGCATGCGTTCTATCGTACATGCGGTACTAGATTATAAGGCAAGAGCTTAAGGTAAATGGTAAACAGAGAGTGGAGAAAGCTTCTCACTCTGAGTTACCTGCAGGGTATATTTAAGCAGTGATGTACAGAATAAAAGTTAATTATTATCATCAGCTCTAATCTGGTGTTTTAATTCCGCGCCAATTGCGCGTACAGGGATACCTAGAAGAAGTCCCTGGTAGGATATACCCTACACGAGGACTACCTTCCATATGCAATCCAACCGTAGCGATGTTGAACATAAAGATAAATCTAAAGCACTGGGGCGCGCTGGAGGTTTCGGAACGCGTGTCATGTCCCCGTTGTTTAATACTGTCATGTCGAAGTCGTCGCAGAGGTTATAGATCAAAGAGGAACGGTTATCATTAGAAGGGGAACCCCAAGCCACGCCGTGAGAGTTAAAATCTCCCAGAATCAAGCATGGGGAGGGAATAAGTTCTATTAAATCAAAGAGCAGCCGTTGCCCAACCTGTGCTCTGGGAGGAATATGAATTGAGGCAATACAAAGCTCTTTACCTTGTATTGTTATTTGACATACGACAGCTTCGACGCCTGGGACCGAGGGGAGGTTAATACGATAGAAAGAATAGCACTTCTTAATCCTCCGTAAGGGGTATCTCGGTCGAGGCGAATTATATCAAAATCATGGAAGTAAAGATCTTCATTTGAAGTGAGCCAAGTTTCACAGAGGGAAAATGCATCGCATTTATGCTTATTAATCAAAACATTGAATGAATCAATTTTAGGGATGACACTTCTACAATTCCACTGTAAACTAGAGATAGAATCCTTCATCTCAGCCGATGAATTAGCCATCGAAGGATACGATCGCTGCAAGGAGGGGCCATTTAGCAGTCAACTGCTCCAAAAACGTTTTAACTGTTGGTAGAAATGCCAGCAGAAGACTTTTAAGGGGATCAGTTGTGTTGAAATTTTCAAAAATTCAGTCCACGATATCTGAAAACTTCAGCAGTTCAGATTCTGGCTGAATCTTGGACGAAAAGGAAGGAACAGATGGGTTTTTTTAATGTTCCTGGGAGTGCTGGGAACTCCTTACTAGAATTAAATTTTGCCAATCCGGGAGGAGTTTGCTTCGGCTTTTCCACAGCACTTTTTTGTTTCTTAGTATTAGCCATTTCAGCTGGAGACCTTCTCTGTCCCTTCCTAGGAAGTTTAGGGGAAGAGAGGTTTTTTCGCTTTCTAGACTTCCCAAGCTCGGCAAAGGTAGGCTCTCCAACTGAATCGTCAGAATCAGCCTCATCGGATGACAAGACCTCAAAAAGATTCGGGGAAACCAGTTCGGTGGCAACGGCCTCTTTGAGCATTTCTGCGAAAGTGCGCTTAGAGCGCTCTTTCAGAGACCGCTTGATTTTTTCTTGGCGCTGCTTGTACGCGTGACATGCAGACAGCTCGTGCGGACTCCCTTCAGCACCCTTATTACAGACGTCATCCGCATGTTGCTCTCCGCATTTGACACAACGTGCTTTATTGTCACAGTGGGAGGCCCAACTGTTTGCACTTGTGGCAATTCATTACCCGCGGCACAAACAAACGCACGGGTAGACGCACCTTATCCACGAGCACATAGCTCGGCAGAGCAGACCCGGCGAAAGTCAGACGAAAAGAGTCTGATTGGGTGTAAGTTTTTACACCCTTGTCGAGCGACGCTGAATGTAATCTCTTACAATCAAGAATCTTAACTGGTTTAAGACTGGGGTCCTTGAAAAGGCCTTTTCCAGTCTTCCAGACTCTATTCGCTGACAACGCCGTCAATCTCGACTACACGAGCTGGAATGTACACATGGTACTCCAGCGTGAAGAGCTCACAAACAGAAATCTCGTTTGCTTGTTTGGGGTCTGACAGCGAGACACGCAGTATATTGGGGCGGACTTTTGTTATCTCTGTCACGGCCGAAAACCGTACCAGATTCTTACAGATTTGCATCGTGTTCAATGCTTTTAATTTGGGTCTGAAATATGCTATCCACGGGCCCGGATATCCTTCCGGATACAACCTCGCCCGATGGATCATGTCTTGCGGGCCCCCTTTCCGACCCGCTGCACTCTGTAACCGCCCGGATCGGGCGTAGGGGTGGGAGGGAATCCGCCTCCGGAATCACAGGGGTCGGTCTCTTCTTTGTCCATGTTGGTCCGAAGATCAATGTCGTTCACTCAATTCCAAACTTAAAGTTATAACCAACACCGTAGAAAAAAAAAACGATTGAGATGAATGCGTATCAGGTGAACGGACAAGGGAGTAGTTAACCCAGTATGAATGGAAGTGCGGTTTTTTTTCATATCCTAACCTTCTTATCTTTCAGGAATTACTATAACAGGCGGTCGCACCTTCGGACGGAAGGGGGAGAGGAAATATGCAGACTACTGCGTACCAGGAGAAGTGTAAGTAATGTGAGTATGACAGTAGCAAGAGACAATTCGAAAATTAAATGATTACAGATTCAAAAAGAGACTAAAAAGATTAAAGAATAAAGCAGACGAGAGAGTGACGAGATATTTTAGTGCAAATAGAAAGATGATAGAAGATGTTAAAAAGACGTCAGGGTATTAGACGAACATTGTATATGAAGACAGAGGATAACGATGAATGTTTATTCAACGCGATTTTTTTTGTTACCACGAAAAGATTTATCTAGGAAAAGAAAATAAACCGACGCCATTGTTCACAACGAGAAAAATTTATTCATGAGGCGAAAGATAAAAAAGAAAAAAAAGACTCAACCGACGCAGTATATTCAACGAAAACATGATGAAACAAAGATGGAGGGATGAATGTCTAATCTATTAGGTCGAAACAGTTTCATTTTATGTAAATCGAAAAAGTTTTAAGAAAATGAAAGAAGATATTTAACGAGAAAAAGCAATGAGATGAAAAAAAATATGCAATTAAAGCAAAGCATTTAAGCTACTTAATGAAATTGAAGAAAGTTATTTGAAGTACATAAGAACATTTGATGAAAAAAAGTTAATAATGAGCCACAAGACAAGTTAAACTGATAATTTAACGCAGAAAGCCTAATACAGATAAATGGATTGATATGTGTCGAAATGATTTTTAAAGTAAAACAAAATAAACATCGAATACCAAAGTTAGAGAATGTGTGATGGAAAAAAATTAGTAAACAATGCCCATTTGAAATGTTATGTTTGTAAAATCGGATAAATTGAATACTAATAAAGATGTACAACTTAGAAGGGGAAAAGAAACCGAATTATGTCATCCGAACAAGAAGAGAAATACGGGCCTGGATTGTAAGTAGAAGCCTAGGGTAGATAACAGAATGTAAGAAGCCCGTACGCGAGTGAACAGTAATTTTAAACAGCAAGTGGAAAAAGTAACGAAACCAAAAAAATAATTGATGAAATAATGGCAAATAATAATGCACCACTTGCTAAGTAGGGCAGCTAGCATCTAAGAATTGACAACGAGACAAGTTCCCGATCATCGAAGACGACCGAGGTAATTACAACGGATGCCGAGATGGGGCATACCATAATGCCCAGTATGACGCGAAAAGGGAAGCAGACGGTTGCGAGGGAAGTTGAACGGCGGGTGTCTATGGCCGAGATGGAGGTAAAGCCAAACGATATTAACAAGAGGAGACGAGCAGCAGCCAGTTTTCGATCCCTGAAAAGGCAATATGTACAACAGAACTCAATCAATGCGGCTCATGGCCGAGCCAGAATCGAGACTTCAGCGCGAAGACGAATACATCAAACTACGCAGCAAAGGGCCTAATAATTTGTTCCAAATATATATTACTCATTGAGAGTTATTGACTTCTACAATAAGGATTCGAGGTCAAAGCCAAACAAGCAAAATGACGCTATAAAATTTTGCTCGTGTTTAATCAACTATGTTCTTTCCGCACTACGATTTGAAAGTGTGCGCACATATGTTAGCGGGTAATTGGACACCCCGCGCAGACAGTTAAAGATGATAAACCAAGTGACTGCTTCATGCAACAGAGCCAGTGGCAATCGCAAAGCTTTTCGCCACACGGCGCGTAACAATACTATAAGCCAAACAAAAATACAGCCGATCTATGTCAAAGGGACACGGCTAACTCAACATTGAAGTTCAACAACACACTCTGAACTATCGTAAAACAACCAGCTGAACTGCAGCCTTAATTAAAATGCAATGGTAACCATTGAACTATTGTAAATAACCCGCTGAAGCCTTAGGGATGGGTTCGCGAGGATGACACCACAACCAACCGATGAGAACCTCTACTGCCAGACGCAACCTCCCGTTTCAAACCCCCTGTAACCCGTCGCTTGAATACGACAGCCAAGCAGCGGATATCTACAAGGCGCAGCGCACCAGGCGAGCGAACAATTGTCAATTTGTTATGAAGAAAATCCATGTCTGAAAACGTTATTTTATGTAGAAATGATATGTAGCACCATTGTAATTAATTGAATTTAACGTGCAAAGGAAAGAAGGCATATCATGAAAACGAATATATATATAGTATCATAAAAACACGAAAAATAATTGCTATGAAAAACACACCTATCGGCCGTCAGAACGGACCATGTGACCAATATCTTTTCTAGATAACGGCCAACTAGGCGGGGTGGCAGATGTGACGTCACACCCCGCGCAGAAATACCTTATGTTCCGTCACGTAGGATTTTGTCATACAGTACATTTTAGCTTAGTCCGAAAGAAACGAAAAACAGGTAGAGTGTAGAACCGGGACACGGCCACCTGCCGTTGTCCCCCTAAAACAAGATCATTTGTAAAGAAAGCAGGAAAGATCTTCAAGAAAGACCGCGAACGGTTCTGCTAAGCAAACGTTGGCGGAACATTTGGTTTCCTTGACAGAGGACCGCGAACGGCTCTGTCAACATACTAGGTATCAACAGATTATGCAATAGGCGGCAAAAAACTTCGCGCAGCCTTCTGCTGTGCCACAGGAAAACAAACTCGAATAAAATAAACAAGTTTTGTGTTGTAAACAAAACAGAAGTCGCCGGTTCAACGGTGTTGATGCTCTCGCATGCGTTCTATCGTACATGCGGTACTAGATTATAAGGCAAGAGCTTAAGGTAAATGGTAAACAGAGAGTGGAGAAAGCTTCTCACTCTGAGTTACCTGCAGGGTATATTTAAGCAGTGATGTACAGAATAAAAGTTAATTATTATCATCAGCTCTAATCTGGTGTTTTAATTCCGCGCCAATTGCGCGTACAGGGATACCTAGAAGAAGTCCCTGGTAGGATATACCCTACACGAGGACTACCTTCCATATGCAATCCAACCGTAGCGATGTTGAACATAAAGATAAATCTAAAGCACTGGGGCGCGCTGGAGGTTTCGGAACGCGTGTCATGTCCCCGTTGTTTAATACTGTCATGTCGAAGTCGTCGCAGAGGTTATAGATCAAAGAGGAACGGTTATCATTAGAAGGGGAACCCCAAGCCACGCCGTGAGAGTTAAAATCTCCCAGAATCAAGCGTGGGGAGGGAATAAGTTCTATTAAATCAAAGAGCAGCCGTTGCCCAACCTGTGCTCTGGGAGGAATATGAATTGAGGCAATACAAAGCTCTTTACCTTGTATTGTCATTTGACATACGACAGCTTCGACGCCTGGGACCGAGGGGAGGTTAATACGATAGAAAGAATAGCACTTCTTAATCCCTAGAAGGACTCCTCCGTAAGGGGTATCTCGGTCGAGGCGAATTATATTAAAATCATGGAAGTAAAGATCTTCATTTGAAGTGAGCCAAGTTTCACAGAGGGAAAATGCATCGCATTTATGCTTATTAATCAAAACATTGAATGAATCAATTTTAGGGATGAGACTTCTACAATTCCACTGTAAACTAGAGATAGAATCCTTCATCTCAGCCGATGAATTAGCCATCGAAGGATACGATCGCTGCAAGGAGGGGCCATTTAGCAGTCAACTGCTCCAAAAACGTTTTAACTGTTGGTAGAAATGCCAGCAGAAGACTTTTAAGGGGATCAGTTGTGTTGAAATTTTCAAAAATTCAGTCCACGATATCTGAAAACTTCAGCAGTTCAGATTCTGGCTGAATCTTGGACGAAAAGGAAGGAACAGATGGGTTTTTTGATGTTCCTGGGAGTGCTGGGAACTCCTTACTAGAATTAAATTTTGCCAATCCGGGAGGAGTTTGCTTCGGCTTTTCCACAGCACTTTTTTGTTTCTTAGTATTAGCCATTTCAGCTGGAGACCTTCTCTGTCCCTTCCTAGGAAGTTTAGGGGAAGAGAGGTTTTTTCGCTTTCTAGACTTCCCAAGCTCGGCAAAGGTAGGCTCTCCAACTGAATCGTCAGAATCAGCCTCATCGGATGACAAGACCTCAAAAAGATTCGGGGAAACCAGTTCGGTGGCAACGGCCTCTTTGAGCATTTCTGCGAAAGTGCGCTTAGAGCGCTCTTTCAGAGACCGCTTGATTTTTTCTTGGCGCTGCTTGTACGCGTGACATGCAGACAGCTCGTGCGGACTCCCTTCAGCACCCTTATTACAGACGTCATCCGCATGTTGCTCTCCGCATTTGACACAACGTGCTTTATTGTCACAGTGGGAGGCCCAACTGTTTGCACTTGTGGCAATTCATTACCCGCGGCACAAACAAACGCACGGGTAGACGCACCTTATCCACGAGCACATAGCTCGGCAGAGCAGACCCGGCGAAAGTCAGACGAAAAGAGTCTGATTGGGTGTAAGTTTTTACACCCTTGTCGAGCGACGCTGAATGTAATCTCTTACAATCAAGAATCTTAACTGGTTTAAGACTGGGGTCCTTGAAAAGGCCTTTTCCAGTCTTCCAGACTCTATTCGCTGACAACGCCGTCAATCTCGACTACACGAGCTGGAATGTACACATGGTACTCCAGCGTGAAGAGCTCACAAACAGAAATCTCGTTTGCTTGTTTGGGGTCTGACAGCGAGACACGCAGTATATTGGGGCGGACTTTTGTTATCTCTGTCACGGCCGAAAACCGTACCAGATTCTTACAGATTTGCATCGTGTTCAATGCTTTTAATTTGGGTCTGAAATATGCTATCCACGGGCCCGGATATCCTTCCGGATACAACCTCGCCCGATGGATCATGTCTTGCGGGCCCCCTTTCCGACCCGCTGCACTCTGTAACCGCCCGGATCGGGCGTAGGGGTGGGAGGGAATCCGCCTCCGGAATCACAGGGGTCGGTCTCTTCTTTGTCCATGTTGGTCCGAAGATCAATGTCGTTCACTCAATTCCAAACTTAAAGTTATAACCAACACCGTAGAAAAAAAAACATGAAAAAAAAACTACCTCCAATAGCTGCTCTACTCTGCAGCGATGTTGATTTTGCTGCCTATCTGCAGCCTGTTGTTCTACCACCAGCTGCTTCGTGCTCCAAGCGGCGTGGCCGACGGCCGGAGTGCGGGGAACGTGCTTTAGTTGCTTCACTGCAGGCGATGTTTGCACAGCACAGAACCGAGTCGAGAAGAACACACGCGCCGTATACACGCTGTGTATAAAAGCAGATCGAACGACATAGCGGACTCGAACAATGCGCGTCTATTTGCTTAAATAAAATCGGATAGCTTAGCAGCGGAGCGGGCAACAACGATTCTATCTCCACTGAGGTTTGCTCTCAACTGAACTTATTAATATATGTTTTACTTTGTTTTGCCGTGCAAATCATAAATAATACTGGCTGTCGAACTTGTTACTACAAACGCAAATCCTCAAACCCGTAACGCTTTGGCATCTAAGACCGTGAACAAAATCTGATCTTTTACGATTTTAATCAATGGTTTCAAGTTGAAAAATTATATTTTCAATAATTCATTATCATGAATCAAATTCCAACTTATCACAGTGATGAATCCAATTCAAAGTTTATAAACTTTATCCTATGTTCAATGAATTTTTATTGCAGTTTCATGAAATAAATTACTGACTTCATAAACCAAAACACGAATTCAAATATAATGACAAATTCCATTCGTGGAACGCTAGATCACATGAATTATATTTTCAGTTTCGTGATCGATAAATCATGACATTAAGATTTAATGAATCAAAGCGAAGTTTCGTAAATTAAATGTACAATTTCATGAAACGGATCGCACAAATCATGATTTCATGAAACTAGGCCAATCAATCATGAGTTCAATTCATGGTTTCCTAAATCAAAGCAAGGTTTTATAAATCGAACAGCCGATTTCATGAGTCAAATGCTTTATGTCCTGACTCGTAACTCATGATTTCATAAATCAAAATCATGGTTCCAGTAGCCAAAGCAAGAATTCATAAATCGAACACCCGATTCCTGGTGTCAAATGCTATATGTCCTGACTCGCAACTCATGATTTCATAAATCAAAATCATGGTTCCAGTAGCCAAAGCAAGAATTCATAAATCGAACGCCTGATTTCATAAGTCAAATGCTAAATTGCATGACTCGTAACTCATGATTTCACGAGTTTAGCTTCTAATTTCATGGGTTAGAATAAGCCAAAGCAAGAATTCATAAATCAAACACCCGATTCCCTGAGTCAAATGCTATATTTCATTACTCGCAACTCATGATTTCATAAATCACAATCATAGTTCCATGAGTCAAAGGGAGATTTCATAAATTGAACGCCCGATTTCATGAGTCGAAATTTCTAAATTTCATGACCCATAAATCATGGTTTCAATCCAAATTGCTCATGATGTCAGCAAAACAGTAACGCACGGGGTGCGTTACGAACAATTGGCTCATGATTCCATGAGTCTTAACTCATGGTGTATATTCATACCATGTCATGAGTCATTTCGCCCGTTTTCGAGATTTTATTTCTACCCCTGTAAGAATTCATCATACAATTTATAGGTCCATTTTTTGCGTATTCCGTACGATGATGGATAAGAGCAAATAAACTACGGTGTCGAAATTGTCGAATGGGTGCAAAAAAGTTCACTTTAGAAAGTAGTATTGCTGAGTCAACGTTCTGCGAAACAATATCGTTTTCAAATGAAGCCATCGCGTACTGTTGCCGTTTTTTTAATGTTTGGATGTCAATCAACATGCAGCGTGCTTCATATGACGGATAAAGATGTGCGGTCCAACCAAGCTTACGAAGAGCATATAGTAGAAATTGCTTTTGTACTGATTCTATTCTTTCTTCATGTACGCCAGGACGAGGAGACCACACAATGCTACAGTATTCCAGTATTGACTCCACATAGGCAATATACAAAGTTTTGATAAACTTCAGATCTTCCTGATTTGCCTCCAGGATGCACAAAGTCATTGTTCTGCGATGACACAAGCATTTCCGTAAAAGGAAAAAGTCTTCGTGTCATATGCAGTCGATTGCAGAAAAGTTTAGATATTTTTTCTTCCTACTTGCAAAAGTGGAAAATCTCTCCCAATGCTTCTAAAACTCAAATGATAATTTTTCCGCATAAGCCTAGGGCTTCTTTCCTCAAGCCAAACATTAATCACGTTGTCAAGATGAATGGGGTTATTTTAAGTTGGTCCGACAAGGTTAAGTACTTGGGACTAATTTATGATAAAAAACTTATTACTTATACAACTCAAGTGCATCAAATATACGAGATGTTTATATCCTCTCATTAACAGGAATTCTAAACTTTGTTTAAAGAACAAACTTTTGATTTACAAACAAATTTTTAGACCAGCAATGCTTTATGCTGTACCGATCTGGTCAAGTTGCTGTTCAACAAGGAAGAAAACGCTCCAAAGGATTCAGAATAAAATTCTGAAAATGATTTTGAAGCGTCCTCCTTGGTTTGGTACACTCGAATTACATAGACTTACTGGTGTTGAACCATTAGAAGCTATGTCAAATAAAATTATTAACAATTTTCGACAAAAATCGTTGCAATCCTCAATTGCTACGATAAGCTCTCTTTATAGCCAATAAGTTAGCAATTAAGTTAGTTGTAAGTTTACTTCCCCTTTTCTGACAAGTAGGTTTAAATCCCTACGAATGATAAGTCCTAATTGCGAAAGCAAACAAATCCTAACAATCAAAATTACAAATTTCTAACAGTGTTGAGAAGTCACCATTTGTGATTGGACACACATACTCATTATTTACTAATATTTATCATAAATACTTAAGCTACTAACAAATCCCCCCTTAAAAAAAAAAAAAAAAAGTTTTGATAGTGTAGGGGTCTTGAAAATTATAGCAGAAGCGTTTGATAAACCCTAACATGTTGTTTGCTTGTGTATGATAGTGTTATAGTGGTCGATGAAATTAAGTTTAGAATCTAAGATTATACCTAAATCCCTAACTTTATCACATTTCTCCACATTCTGATCCCCTAATGCAATTACAATTTTGGGCGTTGTTAATTTTCTGCTAAAGGATATTACATTGCATTTTTTTACATTTTACGGCATATATTAGAACTTTAATATTTTTGAGCATGAAGGAAATGTCGTTTACGTACAAAATAAAAAGAAGTGGTCCTAAGTGGGAGCCTTGAGGAACACCTGAAGTAACTTGAATGGGATTTGACTTTTTTCCATTTAATTTCATTATTTGTTGCCTGTTTGTTAAATATGATTCGAGCCACTTCAGAAGAACAGACTCAATTCCAATTTTTTGCAGTTTAAAAAGTTGCATTGGTATGTCAATACGATCAAATGCTTTGCTAAAGTCTGTATAGAGAGCTTCAACATGGTTCCCATTATCCATTGCATTCAATGAGTAATCTACGAATTCAATTAAATTTGTGGATGTAGAGCGGCCTTTGAAGAAGCCGTGTTGTTTGTCTGTTATTCGATTTTTGACTTGAGCAAATATCTTTTCATTGAAAATTGCCTCAAATAGTTTAGGAATGCAAGAGATAATAGCGATTCCACGATTATTACGTATGTCAGATTTACGCCCAGATTTGAAAATAGGCACTAAAAATGAGCTTTTCCATATATTTGGGAAGACTCCAGTTTCCAACGACATATTTAACAGCCAGAACAAAGGAGATGTAAGTTCCTTCGAAAAAATTTTCATGAGTGCTGGAGGTATTCCGTCAGATCCAGGTCCTTTGGAAGGGTCTAAATTTCTCAGACCCTGCAAAACATCCTGTACCTGAAGTTGGTTGACACCAACGTTTCTTGGATATTCTGGATAAAATGCAAAATAATCGCGGTCACGATTTTCTTCGGAAAATGTGGTATAGATTTCCTGGAAAAATTTTGCAAAGAGATTGCAATTTTTCTCCGAGTTATCACCAACATGTTCATCGAGTTGCATTATTGATGGAAAATTGTCTGATTTTAGTTTTGTTTTGACGTAATTGAAGAAGTTCTTTGGACAAGACTTAATTTCTAGTTCAGTTTTTGCATTGAATTCCTCAAATGCATCACTGATTGCAAGGTTCAGTTGATCACATATTTCCAAGTAAATTGCTAGATTTTCACTGCTATTGTGTTTTTTGAAAAAATTTTGTTGGCTTTTTGTTTGCGGTTTTTTAAATTTTTTATTTGTTTGTAAAACCAGACTAAATGTTTAGTGTTAGCGTGGCGTCAGCTTTTCTTCAATGGAATCTCTTGAGAGATGATGTTGTACAGAATTTTGTAAAAGACGCTAACAGATGATTCGACATTTCCTTCATCTCTAAAAATTTGTTGCAAATTGACACAGTTTAATTTGTTTTTAATATTTGCATAGTTCGCGAGTTTGAAATCAAGGACTTCCTCATACTCACAGTCGTTGGGTCTTTGATATTCATGTAAAAATAAATAATATTCAATTGCTGTGTGAAACTTTTCGTTTTTCCACAGTGGGTTAAATGATTCGGTCACACAGAAATCTTCATGGATATTCGTTAAGAGTAGGTCCAAATAACAATTTTCACGGTTTCTTACATGGTTAACCTGGTTCAAACCTAGTTTAGCAATTTCGTCAAAAATGAAGTGCAAAGTGATGTTATCTCCAACGACTGGGAGTAGGATGCTTTCGTTTTCAGGGTCCAAGATGAAGTCAGCGGTGTTTTGATTGAAGTCCCCATAGATGTGAACTTTGACTTCTGGAGGTAGTTCAGATTAAATTTTTTCTGCGCAATTAAAAAACTTTACATACGTAATTTTATTAGCGTTATGTGGAGGAAAGTACACAGAGGCGAATACGTGTGTTTCACCTGCCATGTGTGATTTTATCCAAATGTGCTCGAATTCTTTGAATTTAGGTGCAGCAACAGTTTCTGAATTAAAATTCACAGAGACCGCTATGAGGACTCCTCCGCCTGACTTCTTTTAGGATTCTTGAAGATTCCTGTCATTCCTGAATACATTAATCATATTTCTAAAAATTTCTTCACTTTTGACACTAACATCCCAGTTTGTTTCAGTCGCCAATATGACTGAAAAGGATGAGCCTAAAAGATTGTTGTAAATTTGTTTCATTTTGCTGGGCCTTTCATGCGATTGAAATTTTGACAGTAAACCAAAATTTCAGTCGCATTTTGTGTTGGTGAAGAAATTTTTGGGGATATGGTGGTTGACGATGTTTGAGGGTTGGTGAGTGTTACCTGTAAGTCTTCTTCTTTCTCATCGAAAGGGGTCGTTATTTCCGGAAACTCGGTTTGTAAAATTTGTCGGTGCTTTCCCTTAGTTGTTGTAGGCGGTGTGTTCGTTCACTGGATAACGATGTCCGATGAGACTAAAGCGTCATCGCGTGATATTCCCAGTTCTTCATGTACGTCCAGGAAAATTTCACGTAGCAGGTTTGAGTCAGTTGGTAGTCCTTCAGCTGCCAGCATCACCGATGCACTAATTTTGGTGATTCCTCGAATGCAAAATTTCTGGCAACACTTGCTATTGCTTGTTTACGTTGTTAGTGCGCTGTTTTATTTTTCGATTTTATTTCGTTATAAAGCTCTGAATTTTGATATTTCTTTCGACCTGTCTGCTTTCTCGAACTGCATTCTACACGAGTGATATTGGAACTAATCTCTGGATCAATCTGTTCGCCGATAAATCTGCTGTTTCGTGGTGCTTCGCTCATCTGTGATAGAACAATGGCTTCTACGTGCAAAACTTGCAGTCCGCCGTCAATGGAATTGACAAAGTCGTCTGTCGTGGTAACTGCCGATCACTGTTCCATCGTACATGCATTCCCCAATCGCAACGATCGACTTTGGAGGTGATTGCAACACACAGCAGCAATCTATTTTGGCTATGCGATGATTGTGCCAGCAGCTTCAACAATTGGCTACAACTACCCGTTACCACCGCCCCCGCTGCTGATTCATTACAGCTGTGTCAAGCAGTCGAAAAATTAAATTCTGTCGTCACCGATCTCTCGTCTCGCATCTAAAAACACTTCCCGTGTGGACCTGCTGTTCCAGCCCAAAAGATGTTTTTTTCTCAACGTCTGCCGGGCGAACAACCAACACCTAAACGTAGTCGAGAAAACCATGCCAAATTTCGTGCTACTGCCGCTACTGTTTGTGGCACCAGAACTATACAACGCGAAATCAAAACTGTAGCAGACGAGCGACAGCAATTTTGGATCTATCTGAGCCGTCTTGATCCATGCCACACAGTGAATGATATCGCCGCTATGACCCAGGAGTGTCTAGGAATCAATGAAACGCCTAAGGCTTGTGAAAAAAGATGCGGATCTCACTAAGCTGAACTTCGTTTCATTCAGAGTGGAAATTCCAAGAGATCTCAAAAAAGCAGCTTTAAGTGCGTGTACGTGGCCGATCGGAGTTTTGGTGCGCGAATTTGATTTTAATCAAAAACGAGTTGACCGATTTCGCCAATAGTATATTGGCCCCGACAAATGCTTTTATTATGGACAGCGAGAGTCAACCGACTCTCGCACAAGATAAATACCGTACACTTTACGCTCCTGACAACCACCAAAATCCGTGTTTACATTTTAGAACACTTGACAACTCGTCGTCCCAGCCGATTATTGGACCGAGGATTTCGTATTCACACGTCACAAACTCACCTCTGCACCTGTACTACCAAAACGCTTGCGGCATGAACTCGAACATCGATGACTACCTGCTCGCCTTTTCTGACAGTCACTACGACTTCATCGCATCAACGGAAACATGGCTTGACGATCGCACCTTATCTTCCCACCTGTTTGGAGCCGAGTATGAGGGTTTCCGTTGCGATCGCGGCCCCCAAAATAGCCAAAAGAAGACCGGTGGAGGTGTACTCATCGCTGTCCGTCGCAGCTTGAAGCCCCGGAAAATCGTCGACGCAGCCTGGAACATTCTCGAACAAGTTTGGGTATCGGTCCAGTTATCCGGTCGAAAGTTATACATTTGCGTTGTTTACTTTCCACCGGACAGAACACGCGATAAGCAGCTAATCGACACTCACATCCAGTCCGTTTTAACTATCCACGATAGAGTGAAAAGGTGTGACGAGATCGTAGTCATCGGAGATTTTAACTTGCCTAATTTATACTGGGCCCCTAAACGAAGCGGGTTCCTTTATCCCGATCCGGATCGCTCCAACTATCATGCTTGTGCACTTAATCTTCTCGATGGATACAACGCCACTAGGGCTATTTTTGCCTGTTGGTAATTTGTTAATAAATAAATAAATACATACATAAATGAATGCATACCGTTGTTGGCTGATCATGCAGGAAAGCAAGGAAAGCTCGTACCGTATCCATAATTTTGTGATCACGCAGCCGTGCTTTCAGATAGCGTTTGTCACCAGCAGCGTATTGCTCCGTTAGTCTGACAATCGGTGGACGCATAGGATCTAGCAGCGGAGCAGTATTTTCCGGTTCTGACTGTGTAGTAGTGCTCTGTGTTGTACCTTTTTCAGATCGATACGGGTTGAAAGTTTCTCCTTTCCTGAAGTTGATGAGTTTTGGAGCAGAAAGTGCAGCTATCGGATGGTCGGTTGATGAGGGTGGCCCGGCGAATTGAACTTTTGCTGTGGCTAGTAATTCTTTGTCTGATGCGTTGATGCGTTGATAGTTTTGCGTACCGCTGTGCTGGTTGTTTTGTTTACTGGTATGAGTGATTTGTTGTTTTCTTTTTTTACGGTTTCTTTTGGCTTTTTCGGCAGCTTTTTCTTGTAGTCTTCGAGACCGTTGCTTGGCATCATAAGTGGACCAGTCCTGCTTCCATTGCCATTTGTTACCCAGAAATCTCCATCCTGGAGATGTATGGTCCGCTTTCGGGTAGAAATTTTTTTCAGCTAGTTCTTCCTGAAGATTTTTTTGAGGTTTTGCACTGCATGTGTCACCTGAAGATTGGAGACAGTCCCTGAGACAAATTTCACCTTCTCGAGTATTTCAGTAAGTTTTGAGTCGTTATTTGTATGAGGTTTCAATGACTCAGCCTCTGTGATTGAACTAATAAAATTGCTAGTCAGGCTTGAGAGCCGTTCGTCAAAATATTTACGTATTTTTTGTGGCATCGTTGAAAACGACTCGCTGATGCCGGTCAATGTCGTGTGCAATTTATTGTCACACGACTTTATGTGCTGCCCGACCGCACTGCACATGTTTTGATTGCTTTTGTTAATCGCTGACAAAGTTTCTTTGACATCATTAAGTAGGTGCTCAATACTGTCGAACAATTCTGACACTAAGCAGAATTTTTTCATATCCGCGGCAATGCGATGATTGGTCTCCGTCTGTCGATAAATTGCCTCCACAAGCTGCGCCTGTTGATGAAGCAGCTTCCGTACGTCAGCTTCCTTCCGGAGAATTTATTGACATTCCGTACACAATGGCGCCATATAAGATGTGTTGAAAAGTTCGCGGTGTCTTTGTACGCCGATACACGCAGCATGGTAAGTTCTACTGCAGAACTCGCACTTCCAAAGAAAGCGGTCGTCATTTATGCTGCACGAATTTACACCGCACGGCATGGTTATTTACGTTAATACACTAAACGGAAGAGTTACGACACGGATGGTCAGCAAAAACACGCGACGTTGTCAAGGTGTGAAAAAAAAAACAAAAAAAAAATGTATACTATACAAGTTAATTGCGGAGCGAAGAGCAAACGCGTCCGCGCCCGATGACTGTTCGAGGCGAAAAAAAAAGATATATATCCCTCCATCCGCGCGGATTGAACAGAGGCATCTTACTGATATATCAGAGTTGCTTCCTGTGCCTTTTTTGATATTGGGAGATTTTAACTCTCACTGTTCGCTGTGGGGGTCGCTGTACGACGACATCCGATCTTCTTTAATCTGTAACTTTATCGACGACTTCAATATGACACTTTTGAATACTGGGGAAGCGACACGTGTACCTAATCCTCCAGCACGTGAAAGCATGCTTGACCTATCACTTCTCTCGACATCACTAGCGTTAGAATGCCGGTAGAAAGTAATCAATGATCCCCACGGTAGTGATCACCTACCAATCGTTATCTCAATTGCTAATGGGTCAATTCCAACGGATTCAATCAATATTGCGTATGACCTCACACGTAATATTGATCTGGAAGACTTATAAGACGTTTATTGTGGAATCCATCGAGTCCTACGAGGAACTTCCTCTGGAGGAAGAATACGCGCTTCTTTCTGGCTCGAACATCGACGCACAGTGGCCGGAAGCCGGACAAAACTCAAGTTCTAATTATTGATATTTTACTTTATTGATATTTTTGATTTTTACGATCTAACCCATCGGTTGCCACAGGTCGCATAGTATGCATTTCATAGGAAATTTTCTCTACTTTTCGAATATTAAGGTCCCATTTTGCCCTTTTCTGCCCCGCTGAACAAAAATTTTAATTGAAAATAAAATAGTTTGAATGAAGACGCATGGTGATTTGTGAAAGTTACGTTGTTTTACAGAAGTAGTTAGTAGTTTCATTCAATTGTTCTAGAAGAACATCATCAGCTTACGTTCAGATGTGAAAACAAGGTAAAAGAACACATATAATTATAATAAATTTACATGGATATTCATTTTTCAAACCAATGCATGAGGTTTCAACATTTTACTCGTCATCGTCAGTATCATCATGACTGAAAATTAATGAACCTTCCACCTCTTATGTGAAAGTGCTTTTCGATTTGTTGTCGAGTCTAAAACTCGGAACTACCGGATCTGACGCAATTAGCAGCTCACGAAACATGTCACCGATAGTTCTCTCACGTGATCCTTTCCAGGCATTTATTCATTTTTTCCGGTTTGCTTTTTTCATGCTTTCTTAGGCTCCTTCCGAAAGTTTGCCAATGGGGCTCGAAGATTAAACGATTATTTCACCTCCTTGAATTAGTAATTTGTGCACAGTTGTTGAACATCCATACAATTTTACGTAATAATGAACGGAAGCGTTGGACTTAAATTTTGATGCATCAATTCTTTCGCCACTCGAAATCGTTGCTAGCAGCGTCTGAAATCGCTGGATTAAATTAAACCCTCTAGTGCCCAGTGCCGCCTCTAGATGGTCTTCAGTTGAACTTCTAAAAAGCTTCAATAAGAACTTGAAAAATGTTTATAAATGTTTGGGCACTAGAGGGTTAAATCGACTCCTGTTATCTCCAAAGAAGATTCTGCATTGAAAAAAAAACGTTTTGCTGTAACACTGTTATTGCTATTTCCGAAGCCAGCGTGCGGTTCGTCGACATGTAGACCAAGTTTGACAAAAAATTCTCTTTGAATTCGCTGTTTGATGCTGTTGAGCTGATCGATGTTACCTGTTTTCAAATATTGAGAATAGGTAATATTTCCATTTAATTCTTCTCCGAAAATTTATTATGAAATTTAATTTCAATGTTCAATATTAAATTTAAATTCAATATGAAATCTGCTCTCTGAAAAAACAGCAAATATCGACAAATCAATAAAAGTCTTCACACGGACTATAAAAATCTTCATTTTCAGATAAATTTGCATATCTGGTATCCCTGATTACTATAATACGATGGTGACACGTCACGAATTATGCACTAACGTATATAGACACTGTATTTTTACTAGTATGAAAACACATAAAACTGGCATAACCCCTTTTGACCATGTTAAACGACAAATTTTTACTTAAGCGGGTATTACACGAAGCAAATATTTGCTATTTTTGGTACGGATTTTATTTTGCGCAAAGAAAATTCGTACCAAAAATAGCAAATATTTGCTTCGTCTAATACCTGCTTTAGACTCAAGTTTTTTAAATCTATTTAAATGGGACCATTTTGTAATACCAACATATAATATACTGTATAGTTTGTTTAGAATGCACATTTCTCTTAAAATAGTATAGCGTGAAAAAAAAGACAGAACAGTTAATTAATGGCAGTGGATTTTTTTTCAAGACAGCTAATTACACACAACATTGATTTTATACGAATGAATATTGCTTTGTTTTCTACTCACTTATTTTAGTTTAACGTATTTAATATTTTGTTTTCTAAATTAATGCGATGTATTAACTGAGCCAAAAAAGATATCCTTTTCAATACTACATGATCCCAGTTTTCCAACTGCGAAATTTGGCACACAATCGGCTAGTTCACATTTTGACAGTTTATAATGGTTTCCTATATTCGCTTCGCCAGAAACTAACTATACTGACACCGTACTTATTTAAATTATATTTATAATTGAAATTTTAAATTATAATTTTGAAATAATTCATTATTATTAAATATTTTATATTATATATACTATTCTCAGTTTCGCTGATGACAACTGAATCCTCAAACATAACAAAAGATGGAAATATAAATGAGTAATGATATACATTAAAACACTACGACGTAATTTTAGCCATAAGAAAATTTTAATTGCCCTTTAGGGAGATATTTTTCCAACTTTTTGAATTTTTGATACCAAAATTGAATTTTTCATAAAAAAATCAACCTAATATGGATTTTTCTGCTTTTCAAATGAACATTTTGGGTTTTGTCCGACTTTTTTTCGGAGACCCGCCACTGTGCGACGCCGCGACTCAAGCACAGACGAAACCGATACCCGGGGTAACGATTAGACGGCGTCCTCCTACCAAGTGGTGGGACAAAGAGTGCTCTGAACTGTACGCGCGAAGGTCCTCGGCGTATAAGGGCTACCGAAAGTACGGCTCTGTTAAGCTGCTTCGAAAGTACGAGGTGATGAAAGCGAAGAAACGCGGATACTGGCGGCGGTTTGTAAACGAGTTGTCGAGGGAAACAGCGATGAGCACTCTTTGGGATACCGCCAGGCGCATGCAGAATTGTGACGTTTCGAATGAGAGTGAGGAGTATTCAGACCGCTGGATACTCGATTTCGCCAAAAAGGTCTGTCCGGATTCTATACCGGAACAGAAGATCCTTCGCGACGCGTTTTTAGTAACTACGGAAGAGCCTCCATTTTCGATGTTCTCGTGCAACAATAATGCTCCAGGGTTGGATAGAATCAAATCCAACCTGTTGAAGAATCTACCCGACTCTGCAAAAAGACGCTTGTTGAATTTGTTCAACAAGCTTCTTGAGCTAAAAATTGTTCCGCTTGACTGGAGGGAGGTAAAAGTTATTGCCATTCGAAAACCCGGGAAACCTGCCTCTGATCACAATTCTTATAGGCCGATTGCGATGCTCTCTTGCCTCCGGAAATTAATGGAGAAAATGATCCTCTCACGGTTAGATAAATGAGTTGAAACAAATGGTTTACTTTCAGATACTCAATTTGGCTTCCGCCGGGGCAAAGGAACGAACGATTGCCTAGCGTTGCTTTCTTCTAAAATTCAACTCGCCTTTGCTCGAAAAGAGCAAATGGCTTCTACATTCTTGGATATTACGGGGGCTTTTGACTCTGTCTCTGTTGAAGTTTTAACCGAGAAACTTCATTCGCAGGGACTTTCACCAAATTTGAATAATTTTCTGCTCAATTTGTTGTCAGAAAAGCATATGTATTTCTCACATGGTGATTCGACAACTTCCCGCATTAGCTACACGGGTCTTCCCCAGGGCTCATGTTTAAGCCCTCTCTTATATAATTTTTACGTCAATGACATCGATGAATGTCTTGCAAATTCATGCACGCTACGGCAACTTGCAGACAATAGCGTTGTATCCATTACTGGAAGCGAGGCTAACGACTTGCAAGGACCATTGCAAGATACCTTAGACAATTTGTCTGAATGGGCTCTTAAGCTGGGTATCGAATTCTCTCCGGAGAAAACTGAGCTGGTCGTTTTTTTCTAGGAAGCATAACCCAGCTCAGCTGCAGCTCCTACTAACGGGTAAAACGATCACTCAGGTTTTAGTCGCTAAATATTTCGGAGTCTGGTTCGACTCTAAATGCACCTGGGCTTGTCATATTAAATATCTGACACAAAAATGCCAACAGAGGATTAATTTTCTTCGTACGATTACCGGAACCTGGTGGGGTGCCCACCCAGCAGACCTTCTAAGGTTATACCAAACAACGATATTGTCAGTTCTTGTGTACGGTTGTTTCTGCTTTCGCTCCGCCGCGAACACGCATATTATAAAATTAGAGAGAATACAATATCGTTGTTTGCGTATTGCCGTGGGTTGCATGCAGTCGACCCATACGATGAGTCTTGAAGTACTAGCGGGTATTCTTCCGTTGAAACATCGTTTTTGGAATCTCTCTTACCGGTTGCTAATTCGATGCACAGTTATGAACCCATTAGTAATTGAAAATTTCGAGAGGTTGGTCGATTTCGAGAGGTTGGTCGGTTGGTATGGCTCAAGATATTAATCCTTCTTCATACGATTCCTCCAATGTCGCACTTTGAGATACTTCTAATAATGCTATATTCTTCGACACCACCATGAAACAAGACATTACTGGTATCCCGAATCAATTGCGACCGCAAGAGATCCCTAAGATTTTTTCCAATAAGTTTAAACATGTTAGTTGTGATGAAAGGTTCTACACAGACGGATCTAATCTAGATGAGTCCACTGGCTTCGGTGTTTTCCACGAAAATTTTACCGCGTCCTACAAACTCGATGCTCCTGCTTCCGTGTACACCGCAGAACTTGCTGCTATTCAGTACTGCCTTGGGATCATCGAAACCCTACCCATAGACCACTACTTCATCTTCATAGACAGTCTCAGTGCCATTGAGGCTCTGCGCACGATGAGGACTGTGAAGCACACCCCGTATTTCCTGGGAAAAATACGATGGTTTTTAAGTGCTTTAACAGTATGGAGCTGCGTAGCCGCAAGGTTACAGAGTTCGCTTTGTCAAGCAGATGGTCGTGGGTTTGAATCTTAGCAAAACCAGGCCATCCGATGTCAAAAATGACTTAAGCATGGGTTTATTCTCAGGCTCCCCACCAGTTACTCTTCCTTTACGCTGAAATCTACAAATACCTTTACGTGACTCCCTCTTAACAAAAAATAAGTCCCTCTTATAAATAAAACAGGCCAGAAGGACGCACGACGAAACTTCTCCAGGGAATTATAATTAATGATATTTGGCAAGAGGATCGAGTATCGGTATAGTAGAACAGTAAGCGTGTAAAGGAAGAGTAGCACATTACACACAAGCACTGATGAACAATAATAATAAGCATGCCACTTCTCAAAAGAGGAATTGCTATTAACAGAAGTGCGGAATACAGCAGACACCCGGGTATATCTCACAATAGATCTACGATTCTGGTCGCAGTGAGGAAGTCCATACAGGAAAAAAAGTGCTTTAACAAATAAAAATTACCGGGTTACCTTAGCGTGGGTCCCTTCTCATTGCTCCATTCCGGGCAATGAAAAGACTGACTCTTTAGCTAAGGTGGGTGCTAATGATGGTGATATTTATGAAAGACCAATTGTTTATGATGAATTTTATAGTATTTTGCGTCAGAGAACACTCAATAGTTGGCAATTATCATGGAATTCAGATGAACTGGGACGGTGGCTACATTCCATTTCTCCTAAGGTATCGACGAAAGCATGGTTCAAGGGGTTGGATGTAGGTCGAGACTTCATTCGCGTGATGTCAATACTTATGTCCAATCACTACACGTTAAACACGCACCTCTTTCGTATAGGGCTTGTAACAAGTAATCACTGCGTTTGTAACGATGGCTACCATGACATCGAGCATGTTGTTTGGTCGTGTACCGAATTCTTTGGTGCTAGGTCCAAGCTAACAGATTCCCTTCGGAAGGAAGACAACCGAACGTTCCCGTTAGAGATATTCTGAGAAGCGATGATTTCCAGTATATGTAAGAACTATACTTGTTCCTAAAAAATGCCGACATTAACGTATGAAAAAAAATATCTTTTGTATATTCACCAGAATACCCAAGCCACTATGTACTGATTGACGAGCATACTGGAGATACAGAAAGCTTACACAAAGCGGAAACAACGTGGCACTCATAGCGAGACTCTGCCACCATACAAACTTCTAACTTAAGCAGTGTAATAAATCGAAAAATTAAGTAATTCATTAGATATTAGATATAAGATATAAGCGAATAGTTATTAATTATGAGAGATAAGTCAGTTTTATTTTCATGTAAATCAGTTCTTTAAAAACAATTGCAACTTCCAACCTTAAAATTCCCCACCAGAAAATGGCAATGCCATACTAACCCCAGTAAATCGGGCGTAACGATCACTCCTTCTAACAAAATTCGCTTCTTTTTAAATTTAAAAGCCAATACATTGTAACCACTGCTCAGTTAAGCTACCGCATATGAGCTAGAAAATAAATAACTTTAAAACTTAAACTTATCAAGCAGCGACCAAAAAAACTTGAAGCGATATATGTACTACTGGAGCCAATAACATTGATGGTGATATAACGAAATCGAAGAAAACTCGAATTTTCTCAGAACGGCCGACCTAGTGGAAAATTGTGAGTATGAGCGATTGTTGGTCTACTAGTGGGTCACCATTTCTGAAAATATCATTTTTAGGAATTTTCTTATAGTGGAGTAGTAGTCGAATAAATGACCCACACACGTATATAAGGCATATTATTGAAAAAAATCGAATTTTCCCAGAACGGCTGGCCTAGCGGAAAATTGTGAGTATGAGCGATTGTTTGTCTACTAGTGGGTCACCATTCCTAAATATCATTTTTGGGAATTTCCTTATAGTGGAGTAGTAGTCGAATGAGTGACCCACACACGTATATAAGTCAAATTATAGAAAAAATCGAATTTTCCCAGAACGGCCGGCCTAGCGAAAAATTGTGAGTATGAGCGATTGTTGGTCTACTAGTGGGTCATTATTCCTGAAAATATCATTTTTGGGAATTTCCTTATAGTGGAGTAGTAGTCGAATAAGTAACCCACACACGTATATAAGGCAAATTGTTGAAAAAATCGAATTTTCCCAGAACGGCCGGCCTAGCGGAAAATTGTGAGTATGAGCGATTGTTTGTCTACTAGTGGGTCACCATTCCTGAAAATATCATTTTTGGGAATTGCCTTTTAGTGGAGTAGTAGTCAAATAAGAGACCCACACACGTATATAAGGCAAATTATTGAAAAAATCGTTAATGAGTTATTCGACTACTACTCCACTATAAGGAAAATCCCAAAAATGATATTTAGGAATGGTGACCCACTAGTAGACAAACAATCGCTCATACTCACAATTTTCCGCTAGGCCGGCCGTTCTGGGAAAATTCGATCTTTTCAATAATTTGCCTTATATACGTGTGTGGGTCACTTATTCGACTACTGTAGAGCAACTCCTGTCACCCTACCAGGAATTGTGATACTTAGACGGAGAAATCTAAACGCGACACGAAATTCCTATACATTCGGCGCGGACCGTACGGAATCTCATTCACTTTACGAATAATTAAAGGTTTACATGCGAACTTACTGCTAACCCAAAAGTGTATTTCGTGAGAGGCAATTTCCCCTCGCGAAATCACTACCTATCCTTATTACCCTTATGGCCTTTACTCGCCCTGTCTCTACTTTAGAACACTTAATCTAAGTCTACTGAAAGTGGTGCGCCGTGCGCTCGCCACTCTATCTTGTTTACAAACAACTTCGGTGACTCACTCCTCGCGCGTCGACGAGTTACCGACCCATCAAGTATCCAACCGCGGGCTTTTTTTGTTTTATTTCATTTGCTTACGGGTGGCGGTTTTCGTCACCCAAGCCAAGCGGAAGACTTGGCTTCAACAGTAAGCAAGCTCTGACCTACTTTTGCACACAACTGAAGGCTGTGCCAACGTCGAAAAGAATGCGGTAGGAACCGGCTTCTTTTCGGGGTTCTAAGTATGTCACCTAATGTGACGGAACCCTGTCAACAATTCAATACCCTATGCTATCAGTCAATGAGACGTGTTATAATAAAAAACACTCAATATTTAACAAACGGAAATTCGATAATACGATAATACTTTATTAAGACACTTTATATCCACAAGACTTTATGGATTTGACGGTTTGACCCGAGCGTCAATGACATTTCTCAGGATGGATTGGTATGATCTAAAATTTCTACTCCGAAACCCTACTTGGTTTCGGAGGATAGCGAAAAATATTTGATCACGTAGATGTTCATCTTCCGTTTTCGTCTCATCAATCTTTTAAAATCTTGCAGTTCTTTAAAGTTGGTTTAGGTTTTGAGGATATTGGGTGGCATTGCGCAGCTCGATTCGAACGATTTTCGCTATTTTCGAGTAGGTCACACACTGCCAGTTATGCCTTAAGCTTAAAAGGAGCAGTCATTGTCATTTGTCCTGCGGCTCATCTAACCCGCAAAGTCGAAAAATACGAAAAACGAAACATAACGCCCCCCAGCGATCATTTAGTTTTGATCGAGTTGCTCGAAACGAAATGCGCAATGTCACCCCAGCATTTTGAACGTTTTCAGTTCAGTGTCTTCGAGGAACATTTTTCTGGCCTCTTAAGTTCTCCTCTAGTCCCAGTACAATTAAAGCGACAGTTATGGTCTTTCAGAATTAAGGCTGTGCGAGATTTCGAATGATTTCGTATAATTTCGCAAAACTCGAAATTTCCCGAAATTTCGCGAAATTTCGGTTTCGCGAAATTGCCGAAAAATTTCGTTGAATTTCGCTAAATTCCGCCTAAAATTTCGCGAAATTAAAGTTCCAATTTCGACGATTACGAAATTTCGCGAAATTTCGGACCAAATTTCCGATGCACATTATTACATTATTTTGGTTTGTGCTCATTGCGACTATAAATTAAATTGAATATATCTCAACAGATATCTGGTATACTAAGTCAGTTATAGAAGAATAAACTCTCAGCCGGTAATTTTTGTTTTTAAAGACAAAACCGTAACATCATGCGGGAGATATTTTTTATTCACGCAGAGCATAAAATTCATGTCATCACTGAAGTCAAATTCGAGGAATATGAAGCCGTCCAAATGCGCTACAAGGTATCTAGTAATTTGTTTGTAGGAATAAATTTTACGCATCTTTTACGTACATCAAAATGTGGTTATATTTGTAGCCCACAAGGTTAAAGAGGTCACTTTTTGTCTTTCGTTTAGGAGGGCATAGCAATTTCTGTCAAAACTAAAGCTCTGAAGCTCTATCTTACAGGCCAAATGTTCTATGCTACTCGACTTGTAAAAATTTTCAAGCGTTTTTTCGGATTTCTCTGTGTTAGAGGACTCCTCTTCGCACACCGTAGTGTATTTAAATGTGTTTTATCAGATAGTTCATTGCTATCACTAGGCTGACCAGATATCATGCCTTATAGTGTGCAGACAGAGTGATCGATGTGTTAAGCAGAAAAAGTTGTAATTGCCTGAATTTTTAGTATTGTTTCAAAACACTCTGACTTCAAAGTCAGCATAAGTTTCAAAATTGCCAGGTACCTTATCAAAAACATTTTAAACGTGTTATCAAAAGAGTATACTTGATCAATGAATGAATAAAAAGTAAATGGTTCGCTATCGTTGAACACATAATTGAGAAATGTTACTCTTGTTTAGGGGACACACAATTTTACAATGTCAAAAACAAGTTCAGATTATGGCATAGAAGTGATTCTGACTTTGCACTTGACGAATATACAAGGTAGAAGAAAAGAAAGGTTAGAAAGAACGAGAAATAAGAGAACGAGGATGATTTCGAATAACTTGATTGAGTAAAGAGAAAACTATTTGTTTGTTGCATTACAACATTCCATTCTAACTGTTGATTGGTTGAAAGAAAAATAATTTTTGGTTTGTTTCAAAATGGCCGTTCCCAAACACGTAGTCATATATAGGGAGACGGGGGGTGGCTTATCAAAAGACCACGAAAAATCCCCCCGCGTGCGGGTTAACGAACAGACCACGTAGTCTTTTTTCTGACTTATAATTTATTATTGCCACTAAGTCAAGTCGAAGCTTTCGCAATTTTTTAATTAATATATTTATTTGACACGACTAATTAATAAGTGTCACGGAAAGTTTGAGAGTTGTCAGCAATTAACTGTAATCAAATTTTTGAAACATATTTCAAATTTATCCGAACGAAGAAAATTTTTTTTTGTTTTAAACAGGCTTTGCCTTATATGGCATTTACTTCTTTAGAATAATAGTTCTATTTTGCAATGCGTCGGGATTTATGTTATTTTTCCTGAAAGTATATTTCAATACTCAACGACCGGTAAAAAAATCAACGTTTTGGTCTTAAAAACAATATATAAGACCTGGATGTTCGTGAACTGAAGGAAGAAAGAAAGATGTTTATATTTTGTTCGACATTCAAAAACTTTGTAATTTATTTCAAGGGAAATACGGCTTTTTCAGTCTTAGGGGTGTATCAAAACGCTACTATGTTTTATGTCCGACGTTTCGGCCTTTGAACTTGGCCTTCCTAAGGGGATCTACAAGTTTATTAAAAACATTTTATAAAAATAGTACTTTTTTTTTCTTCAAAAACTCTGACATTGTTTTTTTCAAAAAACTTACATATAGTTGTACCGTTTTTCGTACAAAGCTTTACGATAGGTTGTCATAGCTGTCTATAGGATCTCTTTCAAAGTACCTATATTGAAACGTTAGAGTTAGTTTGAGCTTTACTGCCGCTCATGGCAAGTCCGTCCCAATTGCATTTTTATCAATTTTGAGTTTATTTATGGAATCAATTCCTTTTTATATCTACTTTCGATAAAACAAATATTTTTGAATACTTTGTTCTGAGGAACTATGAAAAAAATAGCAAGTTGGTTTGTCCCATAGCAAAAGTGATCGCTAGTCGGTCCCATTGAAAAAATCTTCGCAATTTAACCCCACAGCCAATAATGATTATGAAAAATGTGATATTTACCAAAACTAATGGTCTTCAGGTTTAGAATTGGATGTACCAAGTGATATTCGATAGGAGGTTTGATTAAATTTTACGCGTTCTACATCGTGTGGCTCTAGCTGATAGTACAATGTTTTCTTCAAGACAAAGTTTCCACCAGTAGCTTCTTTCAGCTGTTGTTCGTTGACAGTGAACGCTTTAGGTGTGTCACTGTATTGTTAGTTGAAGCATTCTTGAGTAAATACTACTTTTCGTATTTTATCCGTATTTTATGTAACGACGTGCTTAAGAATTGTTCAATTATTGTCGTGAATTTCGTTTTGAAGAATTTGTCAGTCATATTAAATACTTCGGTACGCTACTTAGCTGTTTTTTAACGGAGCAAACATTTTCCTAAGCTATAGGTATTCTTTCATATTTGTTTCCACTGCTACGTGAAAGCTGTCCGCCGTCACGAACGTGTGTCCGCTCTCAGGAAAATTTAGAACAAGTTCCTACACCTAAACTGACTTTGAATTTATCAGTATGTAAAAACAAAATCTAATTTTATTTTGAGCGGCGCAGTTGGTAGGTATATTGTGTTATGCTTCTCACAAAAAACTTGTTTAATAAAGCACGAAAGAAGGTCATTTATGAATTGACCAGCGATAGATTCATTCCAAACGCACGGTATAGCACCGCCATCGATTTGCAGTAGTTTGTTTTTCATCACCGGTCGTAGCTGGCTATGGGACTGACTTGCTATCATTCTGGCTACGTACCGTAAAAGTAATCGCATGTGAGTCCCAGCTTATGATTTTCAACAAATTTTAATCAAATTTCGGTGTTCATGCAAGTTCTATGATGCAAAAGTGTTAGATTGTCATTGCAGTACTAAATTCTGTTGATGGTATTGATTGAAAAAGCATTTGAGTGCAAAATTTCACCTAAAGCGTTACGATTTGAATTGCTGTTTTCTCGTCAGCACCAAAACGCAAATGGGACGGACCTGCTATGAGCGGCAGTTTAGAGATTACCTACAAACTTTTACCACATCACAAAGCACGATGCGTTGGTGGATTCAATTTCTTTTTCTCGGGCTTTTTATCGCATCACTCCCCTACGTCCCAGGTTTAAGTAATGCTATCGTCAGGTGCCTAAAAGATGATTACCCGTTGATCACTTTGGGGCCGTGTCGACTGGTGTGCCCCAAGGTAGTAACTTGGGGCCAATTCTTTTCCTGCTGTTTATTAATGACCTGGCCAAGTTAGAGCTGCATGGAAAGTTACGTCTCTTTGCTGACGACACGTCAGTCTTCTATCAAGAAACAGAATGCACTGCTATCCAGCTTCAAACTAATTTGATGTCAATGAATCTATCGCAAACCAAGTATATGCTCATTCACTCGTTCCGCAGAGAACTCCCGGCTCGCGAGCCAATTGAAATCGCCAATCGTGTCATCGAAGAAGTATTTGAATACCCATTTCTCGGCCTAACGCTAGACAATAGAATGAACTGGAAGGCCCATCTTGAGTCTCTCAAGCGAAAGCTAACATCACTCTGTGGTATATTAAGGAAGGTTTCATCATTTTTGCCTTTGGCGACTATGAAAACACTATACTTCTCACTAATCCATTCTCGGCTCCAGTACCTAGTTGCAACGTGGGGACTGGCTTGCAAATCTTCTTTGAGAGAGCTACAGGTGATACAAAACAGAAGCTTGAAAGCCGTGTTCCGGAAACCTCATCTGTATCCCACTCATCTACTATACGAAGATCCCAGGGACTCAACCCTACCAATCCGTGTACCCCAGGAGTATCAAATGTTGATCCACTTGCGAAATAACATCACTTCAACCGTCCTTGTCACAAGAAGAATGCACGAAAACCGCTCAAGCAGACAAACTGGTCACCTGTATTTGCCACGATTCAACACGGAATACGGTCGCAAAAAATGTCGTACATTGGTAGCAAACTGTTTAACGACCTCCCCCCATCATGTAAAAATGCCCCCACAACATATATCTTCAAGCGTCGTTTGCGAGCTATCATGAAAACGAAAATACCACAGTATCTAGCCCAATTCTGGATTACACCCGAATACCACAAAACACTACTCACCAATGCCTCTGCCGTACGCCGTAACCAGAGCAACGCCATCAACGCGCGAACCACCAGCACCACCCCACAATTGTCGACAAGTATCATCACCAGCTTCAACTTATAGTTAACAACATCGTATCACACTTCCTTAAAAGAGCAGATGCTCACTGGAAGTGCAAACTTGTTCTAGCGATTCAAGTGTAAAAAATATATCGGAAATAAATTAAATTAAAATTAAATTATAAGGTTTCACTTATTATCAACTAAATATTTTTCTAGATGATTTCTAGATGAGTATACAATTTACCATAACTATAAGCGAAAAATTTATCGTAGATGATCAATTTGCTTAAACAAATTTTATTTATTTTGATACTCAACAACAAATTAAAAATCATTTTGAATATACTCAACAGAAAAGCGTATTTTAAATTACTTTCAGGTAAGGAAATTATTATATTTGTTAAAGACAATGAAATATTATCAATAATTAAACAACCATTATCTGTTTGTTATTTTGGTTTTGAGAAAATGATATTACTGAAAATTCTATTTACAATTTGCGCAATATCTAATAATCAGTTTTCTTGAACCTTCATTTTTTTCATAAATTTTTCATACTTTATTGTACATATATTTGCAGAATAAGATCACAAAACAAAAGACCACGAAAGACCACGGAGGAGAAGGGGGGTATGAAAGGGATCAAAATATGACCACGTAGTTTAGGAATGGTCCCGAATGCATTTTATTATTTTGGGTGTCGCAGAAACTCACAGGGCATATTTTTTTGGAACAAAATTATTTTCTACAACCTTACCAGAGACACTAGTTATGCCAGTCAAACAAACCGATTTAGCTGAAAAAATAATTTTAATCTCCAATTGGACAGTCTGTGGGTAATTAAAATATTTTTATAATCGAAACAGTTGGTTTGATTGGCATAGTGCCTTTGGCAAAGTTATAGATAATAATATTGTCCTTCCAAAAATAAACATGTTGTAAATTTTTCTTAAATTTAATTTTTCTTTGATTTCTTCATCGCTTCCGTATTTTTTTTTTGTAATTTTTACACAAAAAAAGATTTTTGAAAAATAAGCTTTTTTATGTTAATTTTAATGTTTCTTTTACATTTAAAAAATCAATTTTTCAGAGTTTTTTTTATCGGAAAGATAAAATTACTGTCTAAAACTTTTCCAGAGACGTCACACTGATCAAAAAACTTTTGGCTCTGAAAATATTTATAATCACAATAACCCTCCCAAAATAGCATTTTAAATAGCTTCTCAGCCTATAGAAACGTTTATGCAAAGTTTAGGCCAAATCTAAAATGACAAAAAATATTGAAACTGAGACATTTTTTGTGGAACTGCTCAGTTAAAAAGTAATTTTAAGTTATATTAAAAAATGTGCAAAAATATTGAAAACTTCAAAGTTTACAGAATAGTTAACTTAAATTTCATTTTCCTCGATTTGATAAAAATGTCACTAGGTCTAGTCTGACTAAACGGTGTTAAAAAAAATTCAATAACACTGGTCGACAAAAGCGAAAAAAAAGTTGCCCTCCAAAGGTTTTACAGCTTTTCAACCATTCCTGTGAATTTTGCTGCTTTTAGAGAATGCAGAAATGCATCAGAAGGCCGCCGAGGAATTGCTTATCGGATTCGTCGCTTTTACGTTTGCATAGGGAACAACTCTTTGGAAAAGTTATCTTTGCTAGGGACACCAAAACTCACAGGAATGGTTGAAAACCTACCTACCATCTCTCATTTTTTCCAGTTCGAGCTCTAGGACAAAACTTGGATTTTGAATGATGAAAGTGCTATGAAAGAAGGATTACTATTTTAAACATAGTTGCATTCAAACCAAAAGAATCAGTTCAGAAGTTCATTAAATTATTATTTACAAAGACATTTCGAGTTTGACCTTTATATCATTTGTATCTATCGCGCTACTATTACCTGCAATATAATCTGTATAAATGAATGCATCAAGATTTTAGTTTTTAACATTTTTGATTTTCTCGTCATTGTCGGTTTATCGATAACTGAATACCTACGTTACTCTTCGTCGACCAGGTAAGCACCTTGCGATCAGCTGTTGAAGGGTACTTCGTTAGCGTACGCTCCAACGTTACAAATCATTGTAATGCTATGTTTCAGAAACATTTATTTTATTTTTCGAAATTTCGCGAAATTTCGCGAATTTTAGAGACCAATTTCGTTTCGTCTCGAGAACTCGAAATCCACCTTGATTTCGTTTCGACTAATTTGGCGAAATCGAAATTAAGGGTTAATTTCGTTTCGTTTCGTTTCGACACCAGAAAAGCCAGTTTCGCACACCCCTATTCAGAATTCCCTCTTTTGCTGGTCGGTTTCCTCGATGCCAAAAACGACAAACCTGTTCATATTCTGCTTCAGAAAAGCCACAAAAATGAATTGTGAGTTGTCATAAAAAATCTTTGTTTTGTTTATTCCCCAACACTCGCAAAACGCTTATATGGAAATAGCCAAAAATGAGGTGTTCAATTGAAATATGACATTTTACCTACCTATTGGCAGCGTACAAAGGGTTTTAGAACGATCTATTTCTTGTACCAAAAAGGGACAGAAATAGACCAAAACGTATACCAGTTTCAAATTTTTTCAATTTAGATCTGGTATAAAACAAAATTTACACCACCGGTGCAGCAGTGAATTTGAGTTTGTTCCAAAAAATAGAACAAAACAACGATTTGGACCACCGCTGAAGATGCCCTTACGTCCGGACAATTTCCATCAGTCTGGAAAAAATCTTTTCTTTTTCCGATTTTCAAGTCAGGTAAGAGATCTGACATAAAAAAAATTATCGTGGCATTGGAATAATATCGTGTATCCCCAAACTATTTGAAGCTATCGTAAACCAAAAAATATTTATTCAGGTAAAGAACCGCATAACGTGTAACCAACATGGTTTTTACAAAGGGAGGTCTACGGCTACCAACTTACTTGAATTTGTTGATTTCTCTCTTGCGTCTATAGACAGAGGCAACTTCGTGGAAACTCTATACACGGATTTTAGTAAAGCTTTTGACAGAGTAGATATTTCCATGCTTATGTTCAAATTATAAAAACTGGGATTTGAGTCAGGCCTACTTAGATGGATTGAATCTTATCTGACAAATAGGACACAAACGGTCAGGTTTAAGGGACACCTTTCTGTACCAGTAAAAGTGACATCTGGAGTTCCACAAGGGGTCCCATTTAGGCCCTTTGCTTTTCATTTTATTTGTTAGTGACGTTACCCTTGTGTTGAATCGTCTCAAAGTATTGATATATGCCGATGACATGAAGCTGTACATGGAAATAAAACACAAATCAGACATCCAACAATTCCAACAAGAGGTTGACATTTTCTACATTTGGTGTAAAAAAAGTCTTCTTGATCTCAACGTAAAAAAAATGTAATATTATATCCTACACAAGGAAAAGAAATCCTGAACATGCCAGTTGCACCCTTGGACATCAAGTTGTAGAAAGGTGTTATCAAATTAGAGATTTAGGAGTAATTATGGATTCTAAGTTAACATTCATTGAACACTACAATACGATCATCAATAGATCCAACAGTTTGCTAAGTTTTATAAAAAGGTTCAGTTATCATTTCGTAGACCCGTACACTATAAAAACTCTCTTTGTTACATATGTTAGATCTATTTTAGAATACTGTAGTGTTGTTTTGTCGCCTTATCAAGACGTCCATTCCAATAGAATCGAATCCGTACAAAAACATTTTTTGTTATATGCACTAAAAAAACTAGGTTGGAATTCATTTCCTCTCCCTTGTTATGAATCGCGTTGCATGCTTATTAATATAAAAACGCTTGAAAAAAGAATAGAAATTGCTTCGGTGACTCTTGTCAACGATTTAGTTTCACAACACATAAGTTCGGAAAATTTGCTTGGATAACTTAACTTTTATTTATTTATTTATATTATTGTTTTCATCTGGCTAAATATGCCTTAATGAATTTTTCGTGATGAGGAAAAGCCCTTTTGAGTCACAGTTTGTTACTCAAAAAGGCATAAAAGCCTCATATCTTTTCTTACTCTACAAAAACATTTACAAGTTACAAGTATAATTAAGAACTAATATAAAAAAAGAAACGAACAAGTTACATGTTGATTGGTCAGTCAGTATAAATCTATCACTATTATTATAGTTGATTTCGTAAAAATTTTCGTCATTGAAGTTCTCTCCTTCTATTCAGAAGTTTACGTTGAAATGCCGCATTAGAGAAGTTGAAATCGAAATCGAGGTGGTAGACCTCATTAAAGCTGGTAGCCATAAAACGGATCGGCTCATGGCGACCGTATTCCGTACGCCGGGCATCGAGAGAGAGAAAATCCCGCTGCCGTAGAGTCCTTTCAGGTGCGTAAAAATTAAGTTGTGTCAGAATTTGCTCAGAATCAGCATCTCCATTTAGTATTTTTCCGACAAAAACAGCCTTAGCAACGAATCTCCTGTGTTCTAGTGTGTTTAGACCCAACAGGTTACACCGCTGTTCATATGGTGGCAAGTTCACTGTATCTCGCCATGGCAATCGTCGAAGAGCGTATTTTACAATTTTCTTCTGCAATGATTCGAATCTGTTTTTCCAAGTGTGCTGATATGCACCACACAACTGCATTGGACTCTAAAATCGAGTGCACTAAAGCACAGTACAGCGACCGCATACAGTGAGGATCGCAAAATTCGTTACATATTTTAAACATAAATCCGAGCTGCCTGTTGGCTTTAGTAATTATTTTGTCGTAGTGAAGGTGAAATGAGAGTCCAGAATCGATTATTACTCCCAAGTCTCGAATGTGGTCAACTTGTACATGAGGTTGATCTGAAATGCTGTAGTTGTAAGTGATTGGGTTCAGTTTTCGATGGAACGTTATTGCATTGCATTTATTGATGCTGATCGTTAGAAGATTCCTCGAGCACCATTCTTCGAAAATGTTGATCCATTGTTGGAGCACAAGACAATCATCAATGCGTTTCACAGTTATGTATAATTTGACATCATCCGCATAAAAGGTGGCAGGAAAAATCGACAGCTCATTGATAAAAATTGAGAACAGAAGTGGACCGAGGTTGCTTCCTTGTGGTACGCCTGACATGTTGGAGAAGCTTTTAGATGATACGGATCCGATCTTGACACAAAGCCGTCTGTCCGTGAGATAGGACCTGAACCAACTAATAAAATCATCGGAGATACCTAGTTTACTTAATTTTAGAAGCAATATACCATGATCAACTCTATCGAAAGCAGCTTTTAGATCAGTATATATGCGTCAACCTGAGAACCGGCATCAATATTACGTAGGCAGTGTGAAGTAAACTTAACCAGATTCGTGGAAACGGATCGTTTGGGGTAAACCCGTGTTGGTCAGCTGATATGTAGTTTTTACAGCTTGAGAACAGTACTCCGTTCATAACGATCTCAAATACTTTGGAGCATGCACATAATGACGTTATGCCGCGATAGTTTGCAATATTTTGCTTTTCTCCTTTTTATGCACAGGGAACATGATTGACAATTTGTTAAAAAGTAACGTCAATGGCTGGATGAATGAGTTCGTGCATCATTTCAGGACCCAGGAAGGTATTACATCTGAGCTGGGTGACGTAGAAAATTTCATCTTGGAGATAGCGGACTCAACCTGTTGGTGGTTTACAATAAAATTCCTCAGTTCACATGCGCTGGTAGGGGTATCTCTACATGCATCTGAAGCTTGTTGAGCGGAAGCCGTGGAGTTGTTGCACTTTGAAAATGGGTGGCGAAAAGTTCGCATTTTTTAGAAGGGGAGCATGCTACCTCGTGATCTAGGAACATCTCCACGGGAAGCCCATTATCCTTCCGTTTGGAGTTAACGAAAGTCCAAAACTGTTAAGGATTTTTACGGAGATTATCTTGTGTTCTGAGGGAATAACGTTTATACAGATATCGGTTGTAGAGGCGGTAGTTATTGCTGGCACGCAAAAATTGTTGCTTATGGAACGGGCAACGGGTTCCACTATAATTACGCAGTGCTCTAGATCTTATACGCTTCAGACGCCGTAAATGAGCATTTCCCCAGGGTGGTTTAGAAAGAGGTCTACAAGCAGGAACATGTTCAACCAATGCATTGTTAACAAACTGCGAGAAAAAGTGAACAGCCTCGTCAATGTTGTCTGCACTATCTAAGAACGTCCAGTCCATCCGAAGAAAAATTTCGTTCAACGCTACGTAGTTAGCTCTGCGATAATCCAGTACAGTGTCGTTTGAGTAAGGTTCGAAAACAGTCGGAACAGGTAGTTCAGCTTCAACTAAAATGACAGGGTGGCCAGGGTCTACTGAAGTTTATGCTCCTACACGCTCATTAAGAACGCGAAAAATTTTTGTAATAAATTCTTATAGAACAGAATATGCCATGGCCGGGCCAGTTAATAATATGATGAGTCTTTTCAATAAATATTGTGAAGTTATTGATTTAACGATGTCACGAAATGTACTTAGAAAAATATTGAACACTAGAAATACATAACTATATTTGTGATGTTAGCAATAGTTTTTAAGATGTAGTCTACTATGATTGACGAAAATAAATAAACAGAAAGAATTCCTAAGGCAAGTTGTCTAGGGCTCTTCAAGCTAAAGGACGAAACAGCGGTCCTAGCCGACGCGAGTCCTCATGCGCTTGGAGCAGTACTAATTCAAACTAATGCTATGAAGGAATCTAGAGCTATCTGCTTTGCGTCAAAATCTCTGACGGATACTGAACGACGATACTGCCAAACGGAAAAAGAGGCGCTCGCGCTGGTTTGGAGTGTCGAGAGGTTCCAGACTTACCTGATCGGCAGGGAGTTTAATCTTCTTACGGACTGTAAAGCACTTACATTTCTTTTTTCACCTACGTCACGTCCATGTGCTCTACTACGGGTACTACGCCTGCAAGGGTTTCAATACAGGATCGTGCACATTTCGGGGAAGCTAAATATAGCGGACGTTGTCTCAAGACTTTAGTGCTACTGCTCATGGGAAGATCTCGAAAAGGCCAGCCGTGATGATCCCAAAATTCTAATTTTTTAAGCTCCTGATTCTGGACGTTCTGATGAAGTACCATTAGAGTAAAGAATGGTGTTCTCAGAGTTATGTAGGTTATTTGAACAGCTGCATCAATAATGTTTTTCTTACGTAAGATAATCAATTCACCCCCCTCCCTCCCATGTAAGACAGCGTAAGAAAATTGCACAACCCCCCTCCCCCCACACTTTGCTTACGTAATTATTGAACGGCCCCAAACAACGTGTTGTTGCGAACTGATTGTATAGTGGTACCTTTAAATTTGCAACATTGAGTCCTTCAACTGGCTCACGAAGGACACCCAGGAGCTTGAATTATGAAAGGGCATCTTCGCGCCAACGTCTGGTGGCCAAAGATGGATCAACATGTCGAAAAATATGTTAAAACATGTCGCGGTTGTTTGTTGGTATCCCTGCCAAATCCGCCGGAACCAATGGTACAGAAGGAGTTACCAACACGACCATGGGAACAGATAGCCATTGACTTCCTAGGACCGCATCCTGAAGGAGAAAATCTTCTAGTATGTGTGGATTATTTTAGCAGATTTTTAGAAGTCGTGGTCTGCTGCTATTACCGAACTAATGATTATTTTTTCTCGATATGGAATACCAGAGAACCTAAAAGCCGACAATGGTCCGTAGTTCACATCCTTTTTGTGAGCAGTATGACATCCGATTGGTGCACTCGATTCCTTATTGGCCTCAGATGAACGAGGAAGTTGAGCGTCAAAACCGCTCTATCCTGAAGCGATTGAGGATAGCCCAGGAATTGGACAAGGACTGGCGGAGAGAGTTGAGGCAGTACCTTCTGATGTATCACGCAGCCAATCATACGACCACAGGGAAACCCCCATCAGAGCTCATGTTTGAGCGCCGCATACGCACTAAATTGCCAAGCATTTCAAAGGCGTCAGAGCAATACGACGTCGTTTGAGAACGGGACGCTTTTGAAAAACAGAGAGGAAGGTTATAGGCGGATAAGAAACGCGGAGCTAAACCAAGCGTGTTGCAAGTGGGAGATCGCGTTCTAGCGAAGCGTACCAGGAAGGGAAATAAGTTGTGTACCGACTTCTCACCTGAAACTTTCGATGTTGTCAAGAGAAGCGGAGCTGATGTTACCATTCGTTCAACCAAAACAGGTAAGGAATTCAGAAGAAACGCGGCACATTTGAAAGCACTTCCCCGCGAAGAATCCAACGGTAATGATCCCACTGCGACCATTATTTTGATCTTTTGTGGTATGAGGTAAAACGGATCAACAGTGTTGTAGATGAGAGAGCGGGAAATAGAAGCACCCTGTAAGAGGAATGAAAGAGCAAAAACAGAGCGAGAGATGGATCGAACAGAAAAAGACATGTAAAAGGCATACATTAATTTCTAAATTATACACAAACATAAAACAAATCAATTTTGTGTCCTCAGCCTCAAGGACTTGAAATACTGTTTCAGTTTATACCGGGACATCGTAAAGTCAATGGCTTCGCAGTGTTTATTATAAGAATTCATCATACTATTTATAGGTCCATTTTTTGCGTATTCCGTACGATGATGGTTAAGAGCAAATAAACTACGGTGTCGAAGTTGTCGAATGAGCGCACAAAGGTTCCATTTAGAAAGTAGTACTGCTGAGTCAACGTTCTGCGAAACAATATCGTTTACAAATGAAGTTTGGATGTCAATCAACATGCAACGTGCTTCATATGACGGAAGACGATGTGAGGTCAAACCTACCTTACGAAGAGCATATAGTAGATATTGCTTTTGTACTGATTCTATTCTTTCTTCATGTACGCCAAGACGAGGAGACCACACAATGCTACAGTATTCCAATATTGACCTCACATAGGCAATATACAAAGTTTTGATAGAGTATGGGTTTGGAAAATTGTAGCAGAAGCGTTTGATAAACCCTAACATGTTGTTTGCCTTGTGTATGATAGTGTTTAGTGGTCAATGAAATTAAGTTTAGAATCTAAGATTATTCCTAAATCCCTAACTTTATCACATTTTTCTACATTCTGATTCCCTAATGCAAATACAATTTTGGGCGTTGTTAATTTTCTGCTAAAGGATATTACATTGCATTTTTTCACATTTAAATCAAGTAGGCTTTTCTTACACCAGATGTAAAATGTATGGATTTCATTCTGAAATACATTGATGTCTTCTTGATTTTTTAATTCCAAAAACAGCTTCATGTCGTCGGCATATAGTAGAACTTTAATATTTTTGAAGATGAAGGAAATGTCATTTACGTACAATATAAGAAGAAGTGGTCCTAAGTGTTTTACGTTTTGAGTAACTTCTACTACAATTTCTCGTACGTTTTCGCGACTCGAATACTTGCCCGCTCTGGGTCGTCACTTTTGGTCTCCTGGTGGATAATTCACTGGGCGGACTTTCAACCCACCTATGGTCACTGAGTGAAAATTTAACGAATATTTCAAGCAGAAACAAGCAAAGAACTTAGAAAAAACAGTTAAATTTCGTTACTAGACCAGACATGTTTATTTTAAACTGTTTGTATTAAACACTATTGTTAGTAAGTGGGGTAAATTTTACTTGCGCATATTGATGAGAAATCGTTGCTTCAGCACACCGCGTGCTGTTGGCTGCTGGGCTGGTTGGTCGACTGAAGGGATGCGAGGGGGCTCCGGAACGATGATCGATGCTCGTTGTTGAAGTTGTCTCCGTGATGCAACGGACGCAGCGGCGTCCCGCTTCAGGTACAGGAAATCTCGGATTTTCAGCCAGTCTTGGCCTGATGACGAACGGCCGATGATTGCTGGATTTACTGGCGAATATTGGCCTAATGACGAGCAGCCAATTCACCGGAGGAGTTGCGGGCACGATGAATTTCTTCCCACCGGTTGGTTGCATAGGCTTGATGTCCCAAAATGGCGTAAAAGTACCGCCAACGAACGAAATGGCGTTTTCGAGCACACACGACACTAACTTTGTCGAATAACTTGCCTTGGTTGGCCACACACAACTTACACCTCCGGGTGAAATATTATCAAGAGAGCGAGAGTCTGTTGTCCGCCCCCTTTTATCCCTTAACAGTCCGCTTTCCATCGCAGACCCTCCCTGCCTCGCATCGCACCGCCCTGTCCTTCTCGCCGTATCAGAGTTTAAGGGTTTACAATTTTTTTATCGTTTTTGTTTGGGTTGGTGTCAGGGTTGAATATAGAATTTTATTCTAATTTTGGAACACATGCATTTTGTTTTGTATACTAACGCTTGTTTCGTTTTACCAATACATATTTTATTTTAAATTTAGTTACATGAAAATTTATTTAATAGATTTTTAGCATCATATTTTTATTTTAATTACGAGAAACGCAAATTTAAATATATATAATATTAAAGAGAAAAAATGACGTTTGACCAAATGAATCGAATATTTACAAACCTTAACTCTAATGACACCACCCGTGGCTATTAAGCAAAAATTAAACATAACTCAAACATAAAACTATGGAGCGTTGACAAATAATTTTAGCTTAAACATTTACTGACAACAATTTTTACACTTAAACTATTAACAATATAAATACTTGTAACGATCTAGCCGACCCAGTGACCAAAGGATTATATTGTGACCGTTGCAAAAATTGCGTCACAATTTTCCCGGAACCGGATAAAAAAAAAAACTGGAAGTTTTTTTTTTTTTTCGAGTATCGACTTCTGATGCGACTACTTCTCTCTTAGCGTCTGTGCAATTTGTGGGATGATTTTTCATGGCAATCAGAGGATCTCTTTCCCACCTATTGTAAGATGCTAAGACAGTGAGCCTGTCCACCTTCAGTCAGCGTCAGATGCGACTACTTCTCTTCCAGTTTCAGTGCAATTTCAGGGATGATTTTTCCGAAGGCCAGAGGAGCTCTTTCCCATTAATTGTGTGATACTAGAACAGTGAGCCTGTCCATCCTCCTCAGATGCGACTACTTTTCCTTCAGTTCCAGCTCCATTCGTGAGATGATTTTTCCGTAGGCCAGAGGAGCTCTTTCTCACGAATCGCCTGATCCTAAAGCAGTGAGCCTGTCCATCCTCCTCAGATGCGACTACTTCCTCTGCAGTACCAGTACTACTCGTTGAATGATTTGTCCGAAGGCCAGAGGAGCTCTTTCCAACGAGTTGTATTGGGCACTACAGCGGTGAGCCTGGCCACCCAAATACTCTATCCGAAAAGTGTCAAAATCAGAATCAATCAAAACTCTCCAACTATCAGTATAAATGGTTTAATTCGTTTCGAATCTAGCAGTTGCGTCAGATAACCGCCTTTCCCGTCGCCGCTTATCATGTTGAGTAGAAATGCCAAACAGTACCGTTTTACCTTACTCAATTTAATTACAACTAAACATCATTTGTTTTTTTCTATCTCTTTTGTCGCAAACTTTATTTTATTTGGACCACACTATTATTTTTTTGTTTTAATCCTATCTCGCTCACGCGGTCTCATGTCATTCATATTATTCCACATTCTTATATCGCATTCAACACTACGTTCGCCATTATATCATTCATCTCATTCATTCTCTTTTTCCATTTACACTTCACACCCAAAACCACTTCCACTTGTTCACTCATTCATCTCATACATTCTTCTACACACACACACAACAACCTTATTCTCTCTTTCACACAAATACACTTTCCAACCGAAACTAGTAACCTATTTGTTGTTGTGCAGATATTATGCTAGGGCGCCCTATAATTATTATTTTTATTATTATTCGTATCAGAAACATGATACACAATGTGATCTAGTTCACTCTTCACGAGCTTCAAAACTCCCTCAACTAATGAGGAAAAAAGCAGAAGTACGCAGAATGTTACTATTCACAAATGAGAGTGCATAGTCGACTTGGCTGCGTACGTGCGCAGACTACCTCATAGTCAAACACAACCTACCATAGTCGACTAAATGTTTACATGTTATCTGGTACTGTCAAAATTTTCTCAACATGAATCTCGACTCGATCTACAAACGTGGTTACTCGCTCCAGCAAAGAACGGAGCGAAAAAGGAATTTTGGTAAGTATAACTGCATAATAGTTAGTTTTTTTCTTTTTTGTAGGGTTAAACGAATAAAGGATCCAAAACAAGTACCGAAAATTGGATGGATGAAGCAATGACGGCAAACTGAGCGTAGAGGAAAATCTAATTTTCACCAAGAAACCAAGAATACACTATGATGGCAGTGCGGGTGTGTGTTTGTTTGTTTTTTTTTTTTTGACACGGAGAACATATTCGCGAAGTTTTTCGAGTCAACCGGGTTTCAAATGTACCGCTGGCCAAACGCCGAGACTTTTTCCGGTCAGATCCTCTAACTCATAGGAGGAAGAGCCTAGCTTTGCCTTCACTCGGCACGGTAGATACTGTGGCCCGTACTTCGAGTTATAATTATTCGCTGCGCTGGACGGTTTCATATTTTTACGATATACCAACTGTCCTTCAACGAACGATTTCGCGAACCGGCGGCTGCGTAAATTGTACCGATGCTGAGATGATGCGTGTGCCTTTTCAAGATTTTTGCGTACGGTCTCGAAGATGCGATTAAACATTTTCTCACGACGTTCGTGCAGTTGCTCGGGAGTTAATTTTTCGTTAGTGCGTTCTAGTTTGTGGTCGATTCCCGCTTCGAAAAATTCATGTCCGTGTGTTATAAAAAACGGAGTGAAACTTGTCGAAGTATGCACACTAGTGTTAAGTGCCATCTCAATTTCGGAGACTCGTGTGTCCCACAGACGTTGATCTTCTCTTACGTAGGTGCGGATAGCTGCGTTGATTGTACGGTTTACGCGCTCCACAGGGTTGGCCTGGGAGTGATACCGTGTGTTCAACCAATGCGTGATTTGGAACCGATCTAACAAACTTTTGAACTCCTTGGACACGAAGCTACTACCGTTGTCCGAAATTATAATTTCCGGGACGGAATTACGAAGGAACCACTGGTCTCTTAAGACCGTGCACATCGGTGCACTGCTGACATTTTTAGTGGGGTGGATCATCACCCACTTGGAAAAATAATCGCAGACAACCAACAAGTGTTGATTACCGCGACGACTGCGTGGTAAAGGACCGACAAAATCCACCGAAATTATCTACCAGGGTCGAGTGGCAATTTTCATCTTTCCCATTTCTGGCACTACGGGGACAGAAGTGGCCTTTACTTCCTTGCATACACCGCACTGTTGGACGTATTTTCGTACTTCATTAGCCATTTTTGGCCAATAATACCGCTGTCGGATCCGCCCTACAGTTTTTTCGTAACCGGGATGAAAAACATCGTCATGGCATCTTTTCAAAATCGTTTCGATGTCTGATGGAGGCGGAATTTGCTTCCACTCGAACCGTGAATCATGAATTTCAGGTATGGAGACAAATTTAAACAATTTACTACCGTCAACTTTGAAATCTACAAAATCATCGGGTCGGTTGGACACTTTATCGAGCATGTTAGTGTACCACGGAAAGTCGGTAACCGCAGCGATACTTCGAGAAAGTGCATCAGGCACTATGTTTTCTTTGCCTTTGCGATGCCGTACAGACATGTCGAACTGCTGTAAATTTAACGCCCACCGACTACACCTTGAACCTACCTTCCACTTTGTGGTCAAGATATGGGTTAGTGCGGAGGAGTCGGTTATCAGGGTGAAATGATACCCTTCAACGTACCCTCTAAAAGCATCGATGGAAAGGATGGCCGCCAACGCTTCCTTTTCTGCGGCATGATAATTCTTTTGTGGCGTCGTTAATTTATGCGAATAGTAGGAAATAACGCGTTCCTCTCCCTCGTGTTCTTGTGTAAGCACTCCCGCAATTGCCACGTCACTCGCGTCCGTTTGGATTGTAAACTCCCTACTGAAATCCGGGCTGCCCAGGACGGGTGACGAGATCAGTAGCTCTTTGATAACGCAAAATGCTTCCTCAGCAGCATTATTCCACTGAATGTTTTTAGTCTTGCTCTGTAGGAGATCCGTCAGAGCAGAGGTCACCCCGCTGAACCCGGGAATGAACCGTCGGTAGTAATTGGCCATTCCTAGGAATCTCCTTAGTTTTGTTATGGTATTAGGCCTTTCGTATTCTACGATCGGACGAATTTTGTCAGGATTGACACTAAGACCGTTAACACTCAGGAGATAACCTAGGAATGGGATTTCAGACACCCCGAACTTGGATTTCTCCAGATTTATGCTTAGATTTGCCTCTCTCAGCCGATGGGCAATCTCTTTGAGCAGACGCAAATGTTGCTCGAACGTTTCCGTGACTACGACGATATCGTCCAGATACACGAAAACGTGCGGTTCAAGTACGCCATGGCCAAGAACCTTGTCCATTAGTCTTGCTAAAGTAGCAGGACTGTTAATCAGCCCAAAAGGCATTCGGGTGTATTGAAACAACCCTTTCCCTTGCACACTAAAGGCGGTATATTTCCGTGATTGCTTCTCTAAGGGCACCTGTAGGAAAGCTTCGGAGAGGTCTATCGTGGATAAATACCTCGCCTCCGGAAGCTGTCCCAGGATTCGCCCAGGATGGGGTAACGGGTACGCATCTCTAACGGTTCTTTCGTTGATCTTACGGGCATCAAGGCATAATCTAACTTTGTTCGGTTTGATCACCGGCACACAGTTCAATGACCAATCCGAAGAGCTTCGTTCAATGATTCCGAGATCAAGCAGACGGTTAAGTTCCACCGCGACAAGTTCTTGCGTCTTGGGGGACATTACATATGGGAATTGTCGCACGGGTGGTTTGTTTTTCCACTCTTCTCCTAAAACTATTTTATGTTCTGCCCCTTTAGCCAGAGTTAACTCTCCCTCTCTAGCAGGCAGAAACATTTTTTTAACGTTTTCGATAGCAGCGATTTCTGTCTCGTTTAATATTGAAGCGGACGCCTGGTTTGATGTCTCGTCAATCGTAGTCAGTAGTGTTTCCTTTATTTTCTTTTGCATAATCGGTTGAATTTTGAAGCGGTTCCAAAAATCCATTCCACAGATACAATTAATAGAAAGGTTTTTGATCACTAAGGTAGGTATCATTTTAATGCTCCCTTTAAAGTTAAATGGAAGTTGAGCTTGCCCTAGGATGTTAAGCTCATCTCCACTAGCAGATCGTAGAGTTACCCTTTTGAACGGTTGCTGTAACTTTTTGTTACTGAGCTTTGAATAAACGGTTTCACTAATCAGGGTATAGTTACTACCGCTATCCAGAAGCGCGTGTAACGAATATTCATAAATTTTTATGTTAACGTACGGTCGGTTGTCATTCGCTACCGGGTAAGAAATGTGCAAAGTTTCTGAAGTGTCAAGATGCGAAGCATCGTTCGAGGGTATCCAGAACGGTGGTGGATTACTCGCTTCAAGGTAAGTATGTTTTACGCGTCTGTACTTTGCGAACCGCGATTTTGGGTCGCGCGCGGACCGTTTTTTAAACAGTAGGGGCAATAATTTGTTGGAAAACCGCGAAGTCCACACAAGCTACAAAAGATATTGCGTTGCTGCCGGCACATAGCCATATGATGTCCGGCTCGGCCGCAATTAAAGCAGGTGTTACTAGCTGGCGGTACGTGTGCGTTCACCAGGTTTTCTAGGTTGAACAGTTTTTGGGGTCCTGAAGGTCCCGCAATGGGCTCGGGCCTAGAGGAACTATTCGAGGAATTCGGTTTTTCTTGTGAGTTTACTGTTTGTTGATTATTTTTGGAAGACTGATTAAATCGAGAGTTACTTTGCGCCGGTGACGTTGGATACTGCTTGATGTGGCCGGGCTGCGAACTAACTGCCGCTTGCGCGATACTTTTCTGAGTCTGTGGTTGCTGTTTGTCTTTCTTTTTAGATTTGGAACTCGTATCTTCGACAATTTGCACCGTCCTTTCGTTCCCTAAAAATTTATGGTAAGATGAAAAGTTGATCGAATCTAACTTTTGAGCAGCTGAAACCAGCGAGAATAAGTCTACGATCGGAGTGAACGCTAGGGCACGTTTGTAGTCCGGTCGTATATTTTGAAGTAAAATTTGTAGTTTTTCGTATTCGGGGATTTGTACATTCATTGTGCGAAATAGTTTTTCGACTTCAAAGTAGAATTCGTGAAATGATTCATTTCTCTGCTGAAGTCGGTGGTAAATTTTCTTCTTTATCCAGGCGTCGAGCTCTGGATGCATGAATGTGCGTTTGAGTTCGAATACTAAATGCTGCCAATTAAGCAGTCTACCGGTTGCTCGCTGTGTCATATACCACTTAAGGGCAGAATTAGCGAATAAATGAATCGCTGATTCGAAAATTTCGGTTTCAGATACATGTTCGGCTTGCGCAAGTGCGTGTACTAGTTCTAAGAACTCGTTTAGTTTCCAGCCTTGATCATCGCCACCATACTTGGCTACGTTCCATTTTGAGACGGGTAGTGTGTGTCGATTTGGCATCGAGGGTAAGTTGGGATTAGGATGAGGTAAGTTGGGCATAGCGGAGGAATATTGGGCAGGATTTGGAATGCTGGATCTTACAGGATACTCTGGAATATTTGAAAAGTGTGGATAAGCAGAGACACTAAAAGAATTAGGATTCGAGAAATAAGGATAGTAAGGGTGATGTAGAGAACTTTGAAGAATGTGGGGGTTATCGGGAACTGTTTGTCTTAGGATGGGATTTGAATTTTGATTGGGAATTGTGTTGTCAGGACCAATGGAAACCGGATGGTGATTTCGGGAGAAAGGAAAAGGATTTATTTTATGTGAATCGGGACGTAAACCGTCCGCAATTTCCTCTTCGTCATTTACAGTTTGAGTAACTGCATTCTTGGTGACTTTAACTCGTGCCAATTCGGTCTCTAACTCCGTAATTCTAGCTTGTAAAGCATAAAACCGTGCCCAATCATCTTTATTAAATTCAATCGCGCGCGAATCTATTCGCTCATCATCGGTGAGGTCAGGACTATCAGTAGAATCTAAATTCTCATCAGTCGGAACGGGATCATTAGGAATCATCTGCGATACGATATTGTTACCAAAGACAGTCTCTAAATTCTCAGCTAGTTCTACAATCGTATTTTGTATTTGCCCATGCAGATTGGGCGAGCCCCGTGAGTCGGTTAAAGCTGTTAACATGCGAATACATAAGTGTAGCATCCGTGTATATAAAATTCTATTTTCCTCTTCACTCGTATTTATCTCTAAGTTAGTTTTCAAATCAGTAAGCTTGGCCATACATTGCTTCAGCTCTTGATTTGGATCGCCCAAGATCCGTAAACATTTATCACTACTTCCCTCCTTTTCCTTCTTTAGTTGCTCTTTTAACCATTTTCGTTTACGTGGTTTGTCGAGACTCGGAGAAATATTAACTGCGCGGGAGATTAGTTCATGGTCTAACTCCTCATCAGTCAAAAAATCCACTCTCATAGCATAATACCACCCAAACAACAACTCACTTGCCTGATCAAATGTCAGACGTGCAACAGCCATATCCAAATGATTAATTTAAACCTACGAAATTCTTAAAAGCGCTGCAATTTTTCACTCTATTTCGAAATATTAAACCCTATGAGATTATCAAACTTTTGCTTGAAGAGTATAGAAAAACCAAATTCAATTTAATTTCCTACGAAAAATGCTACCAGCGAAACAAATGAACAAACGGCGTTTGACATTTCTATCGAAGCGATATAAACGATAACTATATCTGACACTTCTACTCAACCTGACGCGATTCTGACGGCACTTGACACAAGGGATTTATCATCACTCGCAACGATTCTGATTTTTTTATAAACCACTTTTTCTGATTAACTTTCGAATTTTTATATCAATCTGATGACAATGAATAAAACGATAGTTTAATGAATTTTCCCCAGGAGACCATCTAAAAAGGGATTTACTTCTGGTCTAGGAAGTAAATCACTTTTTATCAAATTTTGCGTTGGGCGCCAATTTTTACGTTTTGAGTAACTTCTACTACAATTTCTCGTACGTTTTCGCGACTCGAATACTTGCCCGCTCTGGGTCGTCACTTTTGGTCTCCTGGTGGATAATTCACTGGGCGGACTTTCAACCCACCTATGGTCACTGAGTGAAAATTTAACGAATATTTCAAGCAGAAACAAGCAAAGAACTTAGAAAAAACAGTTAAATTTCGTTACTAGACCAGACATGTTTATTTTAAACTGTTTGTATTAAACACTATTGTTAGTAAGTGGGGTAAATTTTACTTGCGCATATTGATGAGAAATCGTTGCTTCAGCACACCGCGTGCTGTTGGCTGCTGGGCTGGTTGGTCGACTGAAGGGATGCGAGGGGGCTCCGGAACGATGATCGATGCTCGTTGTTGAAGTTGTCTCCGTGATGCAACGGACGCAGCGGCGTCCCGCTTCAGGTACAGGAAATCTCGGATTTTCAGCCAGTCTTGGCCTGATGACGAACGGCCGATGATTGCTGGATTTACTGGCGAATATTGGCCTAATGACGAGCAGCCAATTCACCGGAGGAGTTGCGGGCACGATGAATTTCTTCCCACCGGTTGGTTGCATAGGCTTGATGTCCCAAAATGGCGTAAAAGTACCGCCAACGAACGAAATGGCGTTTTCGAGCACACACGACACTAACTTTGTCGAATAACTTGCCTTGGTTGGCCACACACAACTTACACCTCCGGGTGAAATATTATCAAGAGAGCGAGAGTCTGTTGTCCGCCCCCTTTTATCCCTTAACAGTCCGCTTTCCATCGCAGACCCTCCCTGCCTCGCATCGCACCGCCCTGTCCTTCTCGCCGTATCAGAGTTTAAGGGTTTACAATTTTTTTATCGTTTTTGTTTGGGTTGGTGTCAGGGTTGAATATAGAATTTTATTCTAATTTTGGAACACATGCATTTTGTTTTGTATACTAACGCTTGTTTCGTTTTACCAATACATATTTTATTTTAAATTTAGTTACATGAAAATTTATTTAATAGATTTTTAGCATCATATTTTTATTTTAATTACGAGAAACGCAAATTTAAATATATATAATATTAAAGAGAAAAAATGACGTTTGACCAAATGAATCGAATATTTACAAACCTTAACTCTAATGACACCACCCGTGGCTATTAAGCAAAAATTAAACATAACTCAAACATAAAACTATGGAGCGTTGACAAATAATTTTAGCTTAAACATTTACTGACAACAATTTTTACACTTAAACTATTAACAATATAAATACTTGTAACGATCTAGCCGACCCAGTGACCAAAGGATTATATTGTGACCGTTGCAAAAATTGCGTCACAAGTGGGAGCCTTGGGGAACACCTGAAGTAACTTGAATGGGATTTGACTTTTTTCTATTAAATTTTCTTGTTTGTTGCCTGTTTGTTAAATATGATTCAAGCCACTTCAGGAGACCAGACTCAATTCCATTTTTTTGCAGTTTAAAAAGTAGCATTGGTATGTCAATACAATCAAATGCTTTTTTAGATAGAGAGCTTCAACACGGTTACCATTATCCATTGCATTCAATGAGTGATCTACGAATTCAAGTAAATTTGTCGATGTAGAGCGGCCTCGAACAAGCCGTGTTGTTTGTCTGTTATTCGATTTTTGACTTGAGCAAATATTTTTTCATTGACAATTGCCCCAAACAGTTTAGGAATGCAAGAGATAATTAAAGAGATAATTAATAATAATATAATATATAGATAGTATATATATAGATGTATATATATATATATATATATATATATATATATATATATATATATATATATATATATATATATATATATATATATATATATATATATATATATATATATATATATATATATATATATATATATATATATATATATATATATATATATATATATATATATATATATATATATATATATATATAGATAATTAAAAATCTTTAAAAAAATATAATTCATAACATTTCCATTTCGTACCAGCGAATCTGACTTAAACCAGACGTCAAACAACTCGGATTTTTCAAAGTTACACATTTCAACACTCCGCTAAAATTTCCGAGCACCTGTTAATTCACCAAATGTCCATGGTTTACTCATTTACGGGCAATGGTTGCCCGATTTAAAAAAAAAGTTGGTTAAAAAATAATCAAATTACAAAAAATAGCAATCTAATTTCCGAAAAATTACTATCAATCCCCTTAGATTCCAGTACGATATATATACACAATTGGAGGGAATAAGTATCCAAATAAAATGAAACTGAAAGTAGCTGCCAACATCTGCCTTTCCACAAGATATGTTCTCTCAAAAATTGTACCATAAAAGTGCAAAAACAGATATAACTCCTCCAAATTAAGAGATAACGATACATTTTCTTCTGAGACAATGTGACAATTAATGTTAGTTTAAAGTTTGTGGAACACTTGAACAATGGCAAAATTAAGATAAGAGCGTTATCACGCAAAAACACATTTTAAGGGGGTGCTTTACTTTAATACCTTATAAATTTGTCAGGTGCAGAGATAGAATTTTCCAATGCTCTACAAACTTGCTTGTAATAGCTAGTTCTACAATGTGTCGGAAGCAAGATACCAAGTTCATTAAGAAATAAAAAAGTTAATTTTTTTATTTTGGTGTAAAACCCCCTTAATGAAAAAAAATTATCGTCAAAATAAAGTACTTATGAAGCTGAGAAACTTTTTAGAAGACATCGAAACGCTAAAACCATGCGTTTCGTCACAAACACCAATGTCCTACTATTTTTGATATCGTCCCACTGTGCGCCGCCGATGATTTTGAGTCGGCGCGCCGCCGAGGTAATTTTTATTGCGCCGATAGTCATTTTTTTGCTGGTTGTTAAATTGTTTGTCTACTTAATTCTTAACAATTCTTATTTCTCTTTTGGACATCCTGTCCTGAATTGTTCAGAATACTGATTAGAATTATCTGACATTTTCATTTAATTGCTTATTAAGCTAGTATCGCACTTGGAAAAATTAACTATTTTATTTTACGAGATATTCAATTTTGATCTTCGGCAAATTTGTAGAGCTATCGATTTCATAAAACTTTGCCGAAGACACAAAATTCCTATGTCTTATTTCTGAAGAAATATAACCGTTTTCTTTAAAAGACTACCTACTACTAGTTATTTCAATTAAATTATATCTTAACTACTTCTGATCGACTTGAGATGTTCTAGATAGTTTTAGATAATAACAAAATACAAATTTGTCTAAAAAAAGAAGTTATTTCTGTTGAGACAACTCTGAGATAGATCGATTCTAAGGTAAAATTATGTCAATTTTCAAAATAAAATTATTTAAAATTATCAATTTTTGTGAAGTATCACTCAACGTCATTTGTTTTGGCATGTTTCGAGGTACAAGTGCACGAATTTTTCAGAATCGGGACTCTACGGGAACTTCGTATTTTCATAGTTTTAAAATATCGCTTTTCAACTACCTTGTTCTCTTGAATATTGCCCAAAAACTAGTTTTTTTTTTTCACTTAAATGATATCTTAACCACTTTTGATCAATATTAGATGTATTAGACAGTTTAGAAAAAAGGCAAAACTCATGCGGTTACTGAGATAGGGGAACTGCTCCATTATTCATCTCATTAAGCCGATATTCACGAAAAATGCACTGATTAAACAACAAATTTTCACAAAATCATTGAACAAATAAACAAAATACGCTTACGTGCTCTTATAGAATCGTTCAGTATTGTATATTTAGTAAACTTAGCTAGATTTATCCTGAATTTTGTAAAACAAACCATTTTGCACAACGCTTCCATATCCATCTCAAACCATAAATCACTGGTCAATTATTCATCTCACGACGCCCCCATATTCATCACACTTCAATGCACTGTTAATCATGAATGAATCACATTATCATGAATGAACGTAGCCGCAGCCCCTCATAGTAGGTTACCTAGATATCCGCTGTAGTTGTTTACGTGCAAAATTCGTAACCTAGGTAACCACTGCAGTGCTGTCCATTTATGTCAATTATGTCGGAATAATTCAACATTTTCAGTATGATTTGTTCGTATTAACAGAAACCGATTTGGCAACTTTTTTTTTCTTCAAGGCAGTGAAAACAGATGAAAATACATACAGTTGAAATTTAGGAATTGTAGAAAATCATCTCATATATTTCTGCTAGTTCAAGCTGTTTTTTGGAAATTTGAGGTAAACGTTTCAAAGATCAAAGTATTCTTAGTGTAGTGAGTATTTTTGTTTAGTGATTAAAATAAAAAATGGTCCGCTAGTGATGAGAAAAACTTTGGTTGGCTGCTGAACGAGTCCCATTGTAACCGTACGGACAATGCGCGGATTTTGTTTTCTGAGGTAGGTGATTGAAATAAATGAGTTTCCGAGTGCAGATGCCTGACTATTATATCAGATTTAGAGCTTTTAAGTGAGTTTTTGAGGTTTCTACTTGATGAGAAATCTAAAGTGAACTAAGAAGAATCCATTCCATGGATTAGCAGATTGGTTTAAGAAGAAAATATGCATTTTTTCCTGTTTTAAATTGTGTTTACATGTTGAATGAGATGAATATACGGGCTGAGATGAATAATGGAGCAGTTCCCCAATTGTATGTAATGAATATGAATGTAATATCTGTGCAAGACCAAGCAATAACTTTTTTAACACTTTCATTATTTTCTTTCGAAGTGCCAACCAATTTTGATAGCCCGTGGTCCCGTACACGATTCGATTTTACGTCCGTGATTCACCTTTTTTCTCCTTTCATATTTCGAACAATTTACCTCTTATTGGTTGATATACAGCCAATGTTACGATACGCAATATTATTCGTAACAAACACTAACAAACCCGTGTGAAGCACTGTTTAAAACAACGCAACTTAAGCGTAAACAGCTTAGTATCAATATTGACAGATTGGTTTAGCTCACGGCTCCAGGCTCAAGGCACCGCCTACTTCAAACTTCGGGTTTTGCATGAGGATGGATGATAGCATTGTTCGAGGTGAAGTGATAAGCTCAGGGTACTATTACCGATTGTTCATGTTGATGTAATATCTAAGTAACCGCATGCGTTTTGCATTTTATTTTTTTCTAAACTGTCTAATACATCATAAGTTGATCTAAAGTGGTTAAGATATCAATTAAGAGGAAAAACTAGTTTTTGAGCAGTATTTAGGAGAAAAAAGTAGTCAAAAATCGATGTTTTAAAACTATGAAAAGATAAAGTCCCCGAAGAGTCCCGATTCTGAAAAATATGTGTACTTGTACCTCGAAACATGCCAAAACAAATGACGTTGAGTAATACTTCACAAACATTCACAATTTTAAATAATTCGATTTTGTAAATTGACATAATTTTACCTAAAAATCAATCTATCCCGGAGTTGGATCATCAGAATTAACTTCTTTTTTTAGAAAAATTTGTATTTTGTTATTATCTAAAACTTTCTAAACTACCAAAAAATTTTTTTTGTTGTCATTTTTTTATTGGCTTAAATCATGCTAAAACTATCCTAGAATCACAATCTACATCGCTCAAGTACTGATCTAAACTCAAAATTCGTTTAAATCTATTTTTACCGAACAACTTTCATGCTTCAAAAAAACGTTTTTCGTTTATTTTGGCGATGTTCGTTTTTGTTTTTAATTTCGAGGCTTTGTAAACTAGTAGAAGTTACCTATGATCGATATCGTGTTTCAAATTTGTAATATAGAGGTCGCTGCATCAAGTTTCGATCGTTATAGCGTCTCTACAGCACGTGTTTACTCACGATTTCCATTTGTTTAGTAGATCAGCCGTTCTCGTTATGTATTTTCTTTGTTTGAGTTTTTTGTTACTGTTTAACTGTGAGTCATACTCAAAAGTACTTAAATATGAGTGAAAAGTTTGAGTTTTGCGTGAGATCGGACGCCAACTGCGTCAAAGTCACTGAGCGTCGCATGTCTGATACCACGAAAGAGCGTAGGCGCAGCCTTAGATCAGATAAAATAAAAGGAAGAAGAGGAAAATAAAACCCAGAAAGGACAACTTTACGGCACAGAGGTAGTTAACTGAAGGTTAAAAAATTATTAGGGGCTTTACTGTTGCGATTCTTGAGATTTATAGCAATTTGAAACTTTAAACGCGTTTTTCTCAAAACCATGTTTTCAAAATCGGCGAGCAGTAGAACTGAAAAAGTTAACATCCGATTGAATTGAAATTTTAACTGTAGCTTTTTCATTAGATCATCTAGTGAAGTACACACGATTTTAACGATTGATTAACAGTAACTAAAGTTATAAACAATCAAAGTCTATTTTTTTTGTCGAAACAGAAATTTTTTTTTCAAACCGTTGCCATTTTGCGAAGAAATATTCTAAAAATATAATCATGTGTACTTCACTAGCGACACTTATGTAGATAATGAAAATTTTTTTGTTTTGGTTATAGGTGAGGTTGGGCACGACTTCTACTGCTCGCCGCGAAACAACTTTAAAAAAAGCGTTTCACGGCAATCGCTGCACAGCCGCCACTTTGTAACAAAAATAGCAATAAAAATATTTTTTCTATTCTGCAAGAGTTGCTCAATCCAATGATATAATAATTATATACCTTACATCTCAAATGTCCTGTAAAGAGATTCATGAAAAAAGCCTTGTTTTTTGAGCATTTGGTAGATATATCCCCTTAATCGTAGGGTTTAAAAGTTAAGTTATCTCGAAAAAAGTCCGCATGCTAAATTTCAGCTAAATTCAGCTAAATTTCAGCTAAATTCAGCTAAATTTCAGCTAAATTCATTTTCAGCTAAATCGGACTTTGTGAACACGTGATCAATGTTTCAACTTTTTGACTAATGAAAAAATACACATCGATTTTTTTATGCCAAATGCCTTGAAAAGTCATAAACGTCGAGATCTGGTGTAGTTCCGGAAAAAATTGGCTTTCTGGCGTTTAAAAATTTTTGAGCTGGGGCCAATGGAACATATGGGAAGAAATTAACCTTCGAAATTCGTTTAGCGGAAGAGCTGGTGATATATATATATATATATATATATATATATATATATATATATATATATATATATATATATATATATATATATATATATATATATATATATATATATATATATATATATATATATATATATATATATATATATATATATATATATATATATTTTTTTTTTTTTTTTTTTTTTTTTTTTTTTTTTTTTTTTGAGAAAACGAAAAATCTATTTTCAATGGCACCCTGATACATAGGTTACGACTGGGTATTTGTATTCGAGCCCGACGTGAAGTGAAACTTTGTATCTCCCACTTAATTTCTTAAAATGTCTTGAGGAACCATGTGAGATCGAAAAACTAAGAAAAGAAGAGAGTTTTTAGGAGTTCTACTCGAAATCAACAAATACATTGAAGGAATTACAGCGTTAGAAATCCTGCTTCGAGAGTCGCCTCATTTAAAACAGATGTCAACCAACGATACTGATATATTCTATTCATGAAAAACAACTGAGAAAATGGAGTGACTCAACCGTCAGCCTCAATTCAAAATTTTACGATAAGCATTGTTTGATCAGTATTTACCATCAGACCGGCTGGAGTGTGGAATGCCCAGCAAAGTTACATATTCAATTTCGGGGTGTCAATTCCATTCAATTAGCCGCGTGCCGATAGCTCGCTCCACAAATACAATTTTCTAAATTGATGTACGACAAACTTGCAGCTCTAAAGTAATGCTACAAGTTTGTTGAAGAAAGCAATGCTCTAACTTTTGTGCCTAAAGTGTGAGAGCCCTTATTCAGCGGGATGTTTAGCCAATATTCGCGGTGAATATTACAATATTCACCGCGAATATTGACTGAATAAGGGCTCTTACGCTTCAGGCATAGGAGTTAGAGCATTACACTATTCGATAAACTTGTAGTACTACTTAGTTAGTTTTGTGTGTTACTTTTTTCCCACGATTTGTTCAATCTAAGAAATAAAGAAGTGGAAAATAGAAACTTGTGGGAAAACTGGTCCAATTTTACAGTCAAACTTGTTTTGCATTGTTCTGATGTAATCAAACATATAAAACTGTGATTGGTTCTTTCTTAAAAATTAAAAAAACGGACATTTTCACTCGCAGACTCTGAACCAGACATCCGAAATGGAAGTATGTGGATCGTCAGTTTTAACTTTGACGCGAATCCGGCTGGCTTACCAGAGGATTGAATAATGTATCCTTTTTGGCATATGATCTCGACCAAAAAATTGACTGATATCAATAACATTGAAAAAACTGGAGACTAATCAACAGTGCGTATTGCTTATATTTCAGATTTGGCTTTTGGATTTTTTCACCTAATATAAATCACATACATTAGAAAATTGCGTGGTGGGGCAAAGCAAACATGTGGGAGGCTATTAATCCTAGCGTTAGTTGTTTGAATATTTTTTGAGATGCTTTTTTTTTTCCATACTCCATGACGAAGTTCCAGTTCGACTTGAACATATTGCGAAAAATATTTTTGTGTTCCTGCGAAACTGTTTCCAAATATGAATACCGTTTTGTTTCATCTAATTGGTTCATCACTTTCATCATCTGCTTCCAAACTGGTGTGTTGCAGTGACAGTTTTAACCAGATATTTACCTGCTAAATTCTTCGAAAATGCATAGGTTGTTGCCAGGGGCGGATTAACACGAAGGTGAAGCAGGCGACCGCCGGCTGGTCAAATATCGAAGAGCGCCAATGAATTATAATAATATTCTCAATGTTCCGCAGGTTTTTTTTTTGACTGCCTATTTTTTAGATTGCTATTTCTCAAAATTATCGAGTAAATAAAAAATTGTATGATAATATCGGACTTGGACTTGCACGGACAAATACTCGAGGAAATGTTAACGAATGAAAAACAGTTTATTGAAAAACGATTCTAATGATTCCACGTCATGATTGGGAATGAATTAAGTTCTTCTCCATGAGCGCTTGTATTTCGAACTTCTCAAGATTTACCTGGCAGTACCTACGTCACCACCTCTTTTTGATTATGGAGCCCACAACTGATTGTCGGTCAAAATAGGTTTCACTTGTATTTGCTCAGCTGCGATGTGGTCGTGTACGGACCGTCGTCGAGTTCGGACGCGCGTGCTGCACTATAGTATATATATACATTTTTTTTTACTACTCAACTTTTTTTTGTACCTCAACATTTTTTTTTTTCATCCAACCGACGACGTGTGGAACGCGCGCAAGCATTCAAAAGTAGTTTATTTGTTTTTACTTGATACGGTCATTTGTTAACGTCGCGAGTGCAATGAAGTGCGGTATCGTAAACTGTGCGCAAGATGACAATCGCTACCTCTGGCGTTGTCACGGAATCTGTAACCGAACATTTCATGCTGCGTGCATAGGTGCACAAAGAAATCACGAGGAAATCCTGCGGACTTTTATGCTGCCGCTATGTCAGGACTGCCAGGAAAAGTTCGTGACCGACCTAAATCTTAAGGCTCTGACATCTCATCTCAGAAACATCTCAGAAAATATCGGAAAGACGCTTGAAGTAAACCATAAGCTGCTTTCAAATTATAAAAATCTCAGCGCGACTCATGATAACTTGCTGGAGCATATTGAAAAAAGCCTGAATGAAATTAAACTTAGCGATGGCTAAGTCAGCAGCGACAGCAGCAGCAGCAGCAGCTACAAACTCAACGACAGGATCAATAAACAAACTACTCGCTACAATTGAAACCGGTTCAGCGCAGTCTAATGCTGATTCTGCTCTTCGTGAAATTCTCGACGAGGTAAAATTTGTCTCTGGAGCTATTACCAGTCTCCAAATAAATCAAACTAGCGCATCACAACAACACAAGTCACTGCATGAAGAATTAAATCAAACTTTGGCAGCTAACAATAAAACTACGAAGCCCATAACGGACCATTCTTCGCCAGGATGGCGATTTTTGGGCAATAAATGGCGCTGGATGCCAGACTGGTCGGATTATGATGCTAGACAACGGACTCGTAGGCTCCAAGAAAAGGCTGCCGAAAAATCTAGACGAAACAGGAAACGCAGGAGGCGACAATATATTGAATCGAAAAACTTCAACAACAATCGAAACCATACCACCAACAGCAACAGCAACAGTAACAAGACAACGAATAGTAACTATGTCAACAACAACCACAAGTTCACACACACTTACCAAAACGACCAGATCCGTGTCAATGGATCGGATAAACAGTTACTGGCAACCGCCAAAGTTAAATTTGCCAGACCACTATCAACTATTGACCACCCTATAGCAGGCCTCGCAGTTCCAAATTCCATCAACTTCCGGAAGGGTGAAACCATAAACCCTTACCGTTCAGACAACCAGAACCAACATAATATTGAATCGCCACCAAATGAGAACACTACTTCGAAAGCAACATTAGAATCGCACCCAACATCGTGGTCGCTCGATCCCATGCGGCCTCCTGTTGTCAACCTAACACAACAATCAGCTGTTGGAGACGGGCGTTTTCTGAAGGCGCGTTTACGAGATCCAAAAATTATGCACCTTGTACGTCTTTACCTTGCGTACATGCATGACAAAGACCCAACGGTTTGCTACGACGGTATGACGAAAGCCAGCATACAAATTACTTTGGCATCAGAGGGACTACCAGTAGCTGCGGAGGAGCTCAGGAAATTTTTCTTCGAGGTACATGAAGAATTCGGCGTACCGAAACAAGCGGCTTCCGAAGACCTTAATTCTTATAGTAGACACTTGAACAACCAGAGGATTCAATCCCTGCAACGCGCAAGGGAAAGTGCCGACAAATTTTATAGACCGATTTTTCGGAAATAATGACTCCTTTCGATGAGAAAGAGAGTAATTCAAGACGTGACTCTGAAGAGTTTGTAATTTATTGCCAGAATTTTAACAGAATGAGTAGTTCAAAAAAAATTGATATTCTCAGTAAAAAGATTAGTGGTTGTATGTATTCAATCATTATAGGAACGGAAACAAGTTGGTCTGAAAGTATAAAGAGTGAGGAGGTTTTTGGAAACAGTTATCAAGTATTCAGAAGCGATCGTGATCTTTTGTTAACTGATAAAAAATCTGGTGGCGGTGTACTAGTAGCCGTCAAGACAAAGTTCGATGCAGAGTTGGTCCCAACGATGAAGTATAAAGAATTTGACGATGTTTGGGTCAAAACTGTATTAAACGGTCAATGCCACATTTTTGCATCAGTATACTTCCCTCCACAATTTGCAAAAAAACAATATTATGAATTATTTTTAGAAACCGCCAACTCAGTAATTTGTAACTCTGACCCGGAAATTAAAATTCATATATACGGCGATTTCAATCAAAACGATGCAGACTTCATCAAGGACTGCGATAACGAATCACTGTTGCTTCCTATAGTAGGAGATAACGAGGCACTACAGCAAATTTTCGACACGACCAGTCAGTTAGGATTATATCAAGTAAACGCAATACGAAATGAACTGAACTGTTTTTTAGATCTCTTGTTCACAAACTGCACTGAAGATTTTAGCGTAGATAAAGCCGTTGATCCTCTATGGAAAAATGAGAAATTTCATACAGCCATTGAGTATTCATTGAATATAGATAGCACTAGATCACGTCCCAATGATAGTGAATTTGAGTATGTGTATGACTTTAAAAAAGCTAATATAACAGAAATCGACCGTAAACTCAGTGTAGTCGACTGGCAATCACTTTTGCGAGGCAAAGAGGATATTGAAAAAGCCGCGAATACGTTTCTCTCTCTATTATACGAAATTATAAATGATACAGTTCCTAGGACGAAAAAACGCACTAACTTTTGTTTCAAAGATCCCGTATGGTACACGCAACAGATCAAAAACTTGAAAAACAAAAAACAGAAAGCCCATAAAATGTACAAACACCATAAATGTGAGACCAATCTGGAACGATACAAGAACATATGCAGCGAACTAGATGCAGAAATCTCATTAGCTTATGAGAATTATAACTCTAGGGTAGAAAGTAAAATCAAATCTGATCCAAAGCAGTTTTACCGTTTTGCAAAGGAAAAAATGAAAACTAATAATTTTCCATCACGCATGCATTTTGAAGGTAACGAAAGTACCGAGTCTCAGCTTATTTGCAACCAATTTGCGAAATTTTTCCAGACCGTTTACAAAAACCCGGATGAAAATAGAGATTTTAACTACTTCACGCATTTACCTGAATGTACCAATAGTGTATCAGTTCAAAATATAACTGTTCAAGAAATATTAACATCATTAGAATCCCTAGATGCAACTAAGGGTGCTGGGCCAGATGGAATTCCACCATCTATGCTTAAAACATTTGCTTCTTCTTTTGTAAAACCACTGTTTTGGCTTTTCAATCTTTCAATCAAAACAGGTGAATTTCCTTCCATGTGGAAAAAATCATTTCTCATCCCGATCTTTAAGTCAGGTAAACGCTCTGATATAAAAAATTATCGCGGCATAGCAATCATCTCTTGTATTCCGAAACTATTTGAATCAATCGTTAATAAACGAATTTTCGAACAGGTGAAAAATAGTATTACAATCAACCAACATGGTTTTTTCAAAGGAAGGTCCACAGCTACTAATCTATTAGAATTCGTTAATTTCACACTCGCTGCAATGGATAGAGGTAACTACGTTGAAACATTATATACCGATTATAGTAAAGCTTTCGATAGAGTCGATATAACATTACTGATTTTCAAACTAAAACGCATTGGACTAGATAACCAACTCGTGAAATGGATTGAATCTTATTTGACGAACAGAACACAATTTGTCCGTTTCAAAGGCCATCTCTCTGATCCAGTGAAGGTAACATCTGGAGTTCCGCAAGGATCACATTTAGGACCCTTACTATTCATTTTGTTCGTTAATGATGTAACCCTTTTACTTAATCAGATCAAAATTTTAATCTATGCCGACGATATGAAATTGTATATGGAGATTAAAAACCAGTCTGACCTCGAATTGTTTCAGTTGCAGATCAATACCTTCTATACTTGGTGTCTGAAAAGCTTACTTGATATAAATATTAAGAAATGTAATGTCATATCATATACAAGAAAACTTTCAATGCAAACTATGAACTATTACATAGGCCAACAACTTGTAGAGAGATGTACCAAAATGAGAGACTTAGGAGTGATCCTCGATTCGAAACTCACTTTCGTGAATCATTATAACACAATAATCAACAAAGCCAACAGTATGCTTGGTTTTATTAAACGTTTCAGTTATCATTTCAAGGACCCATACACAATAAAAACTCTTTTTGTGAGCTATGTTCGATCAATATTAGAGTACTGCAGTATAGTTTGGTCCCCATATCAAGAAGTTCATATCAATCGTATTGAATCAGTTCAAAAACAATTTCTGGTTTTTGCATTAAGAAAACTCAATTGGGCATCATATCCTCTCCCTTCTTACGAATCTCGCTGCATGCTTATTAATATCGAAACTCTGAAGAAACGACGAGAAACAACCATGATTACCTTTGTAAACGATATGATCTCACAACGTGTTAATTCACCAAATCTGCTGGAAACTCTTAACTTTTATGCTCCTTCTCGTCCTTTAAGAACGCGCAATATTTTTACTAACAATAATTACCGGTCACTGTACGCCAAACATGGACCAATTAACAGCATCATGAACGCATACAACAAACACTGCGAGATTATAGACGTTACCATGTCCCGGAACGCATTAAAAAGCGCATTACGTGCTAGAACTCGATAGCTTAAGATTAACGTATACATTAGAATTGTAGTCTACATTGATTGACGAAATAAATTTAGACTCCAACTGTATGAAAAGGTATTTGATGTCAGGTTTTGGGTCATACATATGCAACTACGGTTGTTCTTATCGATCGTAACTGGTTGCATGATCTTAACACCAACATCATGCAGAAAATAGGCTAGCTAAGTCACTCCAGCCACATAAGCGCTCAATGACCGTGGCTGTAAACTTCGAACAAGAAGCCACTTACTGATTTGCGAACCACTGTGTCCGCCTCAATGCTAGGGAAACAATCTTCGTTGAACTTGACGCCTCTTGAAATAACGGTTTTGTTCGCCAATTTGTCCAAAAGCTGGTATCCATTCGGAGCGTTGCCAATCGTTACCATTTCTCGGCTCTGGGGTCTAATTTCTCTGCTAGTACGGAGAACATGTCATAGCTAAGCTTCCGAAAATCCGTCAATCTGTCAATGTCTGGTTATGCGTTTATCCACATCTCTGCAGGGGTTACGTTTTCAGCTAAAGCCATCGTAGGGCAAAATGAAATTTGCTGATTATTCAGTAATGCTCAATTGCATAAAAGTGACAGATCGTTTGCTGCATGTTCAGTAAAACAAAATACAAATTGCTGGTTGTCAGCTATGACAATTTGCTGTACATTCAGCAAAGCATAAATCAATTTACTGGTTAACCAGTTAGTTCAAGGGAACCATGTTTCCCTCAGGCACCAGCTTCCATACGCCCATCGGATCATAGTCAAATTACTGTTGAACTAGAGATGTATGATTATCATTTCAACCTTTCAGTTCATCTAGTCCAACAGTGACTTAGCTATGGTCCCATATCCGCTATCAGGAGCTTAGATATGATCCTGTACCAGCTGCACAGCGATTTGGCGCGTTTTACTAATGTCAGCTTGACGTAATATATTTTGACATATCAATTCTTTCGCTGGATTCCAGCAAACATTCATTTACTGTTTTCTGTTCAGCAAATAGATTTGCTGTATTTTTGCGAATCACTGAATCGATTACTGGTTTTCAGTAAATTTATCAATGAAATACTGGTTTACAGCAAAAATTAAATTACTGAACGAAATTCAGTAAATTGTAGAACTGAATTACAGTAAACTTTTGAAAGAAATGCTGTGATTCAGTAAACAAGTGATTTGCTGATACACTTTTAGCAATGTACTTTGCTGAACCATGAAGAGAATTTTTGGTGTGAACGATTTGATTGGATTCAATCAAAGAAAGATTCTTTTGCGTGCACTATCTAAGCAATTCTGTCCTTTCAAACTCTATTGCACAGTGGTCCAAAAAGGCGAAAAGTGTAACTTAATTCCATAGCGCCTTTCATCTGCATCCCAGCTTAATAGTGTCTTCGGAACAATTGTTTGTATGAATGACCCGCATAATCGCAAATTATCAAAAAAATTGAAAAATTTATTATACTAAAAATAAAAACAAATAACTTTTTTATGTTTGGAGATAGAGGATTGGTTTATTCAAAAAAGTTGCTGGAAATTCGAAAATATGAAACTTTGTTGAACATATGAGAATCCTTTATTTTTCGGTACAAAGTTATGAAGAATATTATATGGAACTTACTTAAAAATTAGTTTTTGTACTTAACATTTGCTAGTTACATTTAACATGAAAGTATTGTTCCGAGGAATTGTTAGGACACACACACACTTTTGCTTATTTTTTGGATAACTTCAAGAACGTATAGGTTAAAAAGGGGCAAGCAGAATCATGATGTCAATACTTTTCCTTGAAGTTAAGCTAAAGTACTATAAACTTCTTTAGGTTTCATTTGTTCCAATCCACCGATATTGAAGTACGGCGAGCATATGTCACAGTAGGTTTTCATATATCAATAATACTATTTTTTAAGGTAAAGAGATAAAGAAATGGCTTATTCAGCAAAGTTTCAGAACGTACAAAAATATGAAACTTTGCTGAACAAACAAAATTCCTATCTTCATTGGGTACAGAGTTACAGAGTATTTTCTACAAAAGTTACTAAAAAGTTTTTTGACGTAGAATACGTCTTACGGCAACAATTACAGGGACCCAATTTCAATACAGGGATCCAATTTCAAAACCGAAAACATCGAGAGCGTCACAAAAATTGTCCAATTTCAAACGTTTTAAACCCAGTCAGTTTCCAACCGATTTCTGTCATTTTTGATACGTGATACGGTGAACATGGTAGCTTGTATACCACTAGTGTCTAATTCAAAAAGCTTTTTTTTGTGTGAAATAAAGTGCTATAGGTGATCTAGTGCTAGTGATCCGACGGCCAAATTGGATATCTTAACGGATAAGTAGAAATGTCTTTGCATGCTTTTGATTTATTCTGTTTTTTATTGATTTAATTTGTGCCAGCGCCGACCACCGCGTCTATATCACATAGACGCTACGGCTGCTGATTGAAATTTCATTGTTGTATTTTTCATTGTTCGCTGCCTATAGCCTCTGCCGTTGCTGCTGGACGATACCAGCGTATTTGTCTGCAGCGGCGTCTGCTTGTTTGTATCGGGATAATGGATTGTGCGAAATGTGGCAATACCATTCGCATTAGCGATGATCCTGTTATTTGCGTTGGTAAATGCAAGTCTCAATTCCATAGAGTGTGCACACCACTGACAAAAATAGCAGCGAAAGTCGTAAATGATAATGATAATATTGTGTTTAAATGTGTATCATGTCTATCAGCCCAAGATGACGGCGGAAACATTGATGCTTTGAGTGGTGAGCTGACCAAGATTATGGGTGTATTGTCATCTATGTCTCAGTCGCTTACCGATAACCAAAGCAAAATTGAATCAAAGATAAACACGGCAATTTCAAGTGGTATCCAGATGATTTTGAAATCGGTCAGTGACTCTCTGCGTGAGAGTATGGTATGCATTGAAACCAGTGTTGCCAGTAAGCTGAATGATTTCAAAAAATATCTTGAAATTAAAGATCGGGAAAATAATGCAGCCTCAATGAACAGAAAGAGAGCACGTAATGAGAGAACGGTTCACTCTGAATCGGACTCAAATCCCAGTAAGAAAATGTTTTTAGCACGCGATGAACTGATTGTGGACGATTCGAGACGCGATGACGAGGTTTTTTGTTGCAATAAACAAGCCTACGCGAACGTTTTAGCGGGGTCAACTGGGGCCGTTTTTAAAAAAATTCAAAGAAAAGAGAACCGTAAGGCTCGGCCGGTCATTGTGATCAAACCAGTCGAGTCTTCTCAATCTAGTGAAAACACTAGATTATTTTTGAAAGAAAAATTGGATCCAAAAATACACAAAATTAGTAATTTTAGGAACGGAAAGAATGGCTCGATTATTGCTGAGTGTGCAACAGGGGATAATGTTGAGGTTGTGAAAAAAGATATAGAGAGCAATCTAGGTGAAAAGTATAGTGCTGTTATTCCCACAATTCCGAAACCAAAGTTGAAAATTGTGGGAATGAGTGATCGGTATTCCTCTGAAGACTTCATTGACCTGTTGAAAAGTCAAAATGACATCAACGTCAATGAAGTAAAAGTTATTGCGGAGTACGAAAATACTCGCTTCAAATATAATAAATATAATGTAATTGTTGAAGTTGACAAGGATACTTATAACGCCTTGATGAGTGCTGGAAAAGTAAGCATTGGGTGGGATAAGTGTCCTGTACAAGAGGCCATTAATGTTTTGCGTTGTTTTAAATGTGGAGAATTTGGCCATAAAAGCACGGAGTGTGTTAATCCTGAAACATGTTCCAAATGTAGCGGGCAACACAAGACATCTGATTGCTCTTTAACTGAATTTAACTGCGTGAATTGTTTAAAGTCAAATAAAGAATTGAAAATGAATTTGGACGTTAAACATCCAGCTTCTAGTTCACAGTGTCCGGTTTATCGGAGACTGTTCGAAAAAAGAAAAAGCTACATGTTTTAAGTAAATAGCAGCTAAAAGAATCGCAATGTGAGAGGAAGTTAGAAATATTATATCTGAATATTGCTGGTTTATCTACAAATTATGTTGCTTTGCGGCATCTTGTGGAAACAAAACGTCCAATGTTAGTATTTACAACCGAAACTCATATAGTAGATGCTGATGCATTTGATCAGTATAGTTTTCCGGGATACAAAGTTGCTTTTTGCCTTTCGCATTCCAGACATACTGGTGGGGTTGCTATTTACGCCAAGGAATCAGTAACATTCAACATTCTATCAAACGAATCTGTTGAAAACAATTGGTTCCTTGGAATTTCAGTTGAAGGAGGCATGACGATTGGAAACTTCGGACTTTTATATCACTCCCCTAGTTCAAGTAACCAGCGTTTTTTAGAAATGTTAGATAACTGGTGGGATAACTTCGTTGATTTAAACAAATTAAATGTCATTGCTGGTGATTTCAATATTGATTGGTTAAATGATCCAAATTCGAATCAATTGAAGCAGTTAGCTAACTTTTACAATTTAACACAAACGGTTTCAGAATTTACGAGAATTTCCAGACATTCGCGTACATTAATTGATCACGTGTTTGCCAATTTTGACAACGTTCATTCTGTTACAGAGGCCGATTGTAAAATTTCAGACCATGAGACAATTTGTATTTTGATAAAGAATGATCGAAACCGTGATGAAAAGGTAAAAATTAAGTGCTGGAATAGATATTCAAAGCAGGCATTGTCTCAGCTTGTTTTGAGAAGCTTGGATTTTCTCCCAATAACTGGTGATTTGAATAATAAAGCAGCTGTTCTCACCAATACGCTGAAAGAGTGTACCAGTAGTCTAGTTTTTGAAAAATACATTGAATCGGATAAATCGAACAGCTGGTACTCTTTGGATCTTTTACGTTTAAAACGTAAAAGAGATAAAAAGTACAAACAATTTTGCCGAAGTAACGATAACAATGATTGGAATAGGTACACTGTCGCGCGTAATTTATATTCACGCGCCTTGAAAAAGGCCAGTTGTGAATATATACAGAGGAAGATCGATCAACATCAAAATAACAGCAAAGAGTTATGGAAAATATTAAAAACATTAATGAAAAATAAAGATCGTTTTCCGCAATCCATAACATTTGACGGTTTGAGAGAACAATCAGCGCGAGTAATAGCAGAGAAATTCAACAATTATTTCGTTGACAGTGTTCAATCGATCAATCAAAGCATTGATTTGGTCAATGAACCGGACGAGATAATACAGCCGATCAATAATAACTGTAGCTTTGATGGTTTTCATCCTATTACTTTTGCAGAGTTGAAAAATATTTGTTTTTCTTTGGAAAGATCGGCTGGTATCGACAATGTCAACGCAAAAGTAATACAAGATTGCTTTTATGTTATTGGACACGACCTGCTGGACCTTGTTAATGAATCATTACAAACGGGGCACGTGCCTGAAGTTTGGAAGGAATCTCTTGTGGTTCCTATCCCCAAGATTACTGGGACGAATAAAGCCGAAGAGTTCCGTCCCATTAACATGTTGCACACATTAGAGAAAATATTAGAACTTGTTGTAAAAGGCCAGCTGATGAATTATTTAAATAGTAATAACTTGCTAATCCCAGAGCAATCAGGTTATCGAGAGGGTCACTCTTGTGAGTCTGCTTTGAATCTGGTGTTAGCAAAATGGAAAGAAAAAATCGAGGCTAAAGAAACTATTTTTGCGGTGTTTTTGGATCTAAAACGCGCTTTTGAAACAATTTCTAGGTCCTTATTGTTACAAACATTGGAGCGCTTTGGTATCGTAGGGACAGCATACAAATGTTTTGAAAGCTATTTGTGTGCTAGAACTCAGAAGACTCGTTTTAACGATTTTGATTCGGATTCCATTGCTAATACACTTGGTGTACCGCAAGGAAGTGTTCTAGGGCCCATTTTATTCATTATTTACATTAATGACATGAAGCGAGTTTTACGGTTCTGTGATATTAATTTATTCGCTGATGACACTGTTCTGTTCATTGCAGCGAAGCATCCGCTTGATGTTGTAGCACTTCTAAACCAAGATTTACATTATCTAGCGAATTGGTTAAAATTTAAACAACTAAAGTTAAACATTAGTAAGACAAAGTACTTGATAATTTCTTCAGCCAACTCCAGACTAGACGTAAATATTGAAATTGATGGTGAGACGATTGATCGCGTAAATGAAATAAAGTATCTTGGAGTAATTATTGATGACAGATTAACTTTTAAGTCTCACATTGATAATGTCATCAAAAAAATGGCCAGAAAATACGGTGTCTTGTGCCGGTTAAAGGATGAATTGACTATTAGAAGTAAAATTCAGTTGTACAAGTCAATTATTTCACCACATATAGATTTCTGCTCATCCATTTTATTCCTGGCAAACAATACGCAAATATTGAGATTGCAACGTTTACAAAATAGAATTATGCGATTAATATTAAAATGTAATAGATACACTTCCTCGAGTTTTATGCTGGACGCATTGCGATGGCTTTCTGTGAAGCAAAGAGTATATTTTTTGACAATGGTGTTTCTATATAAAATTTTTAATAATATGTTGCCTCGATATTTGTGTGACCGAATTGATAGAGGAAGAGATTTGCACAGGTACAACACTAGAAACGCGGAAGATGCCAGAACACCAAATTTTTTTTTTGGAAGATCACAGAACTCTCTGTTGTACAAAGGAATAAACTTTTTCAATTCGATGCCCAGGCAAGTAAAACGTGCAGCAACAATGGCAGAGTTTAAACGGCTTTGTATTTCACACATAAAGTCTGTCTACAAAGCATAGATTTTTTTGTAAATTTATAAAGAAGATTGTAAAATTGAATTTTTTTTTTAATTTATTTGGTACATTAAGTTATTATGTTCATTGATGATGATGGATTTTTTGTTTGAATATAGTTATATAATATTAAATAGTAGAGTAAAAAAAAAAGAGTCGGCTACACATGTTTGAGTCACGCGCGCGGAGACTGACATAGACAATCTTGATATGAGTACATCAGGTTTAAACCCCTGAAATGGAAACAAAAAGCATATCGGGTTGACAAATTGCTTTTTGGCTTGTAATATTTTCTAAATTATTTTACTTTCTTTTTAACAATTCATCTGTTTTCAGAATTTAAAATGGGGCTTGGAGCGAAAACTGAAAAGGCTTGAGTTTGCCTGTGATCTGTAGAGCTCGTTATCGAGAACTATAGTATCATTGGATCTCTCTCGTAGTTCTAGATCGTTATCTAGAACCAATTCTGATTAGTGCACGCTCTTAAACATTGGGTTCAATTCCTAATCAAGTCCAGATAATTTTCGGGTTGGAAACGTTCTGGATGAGCCTTGGATTGGAAATCCGTCAAATTATTTTTTTTAATTATTGGTATTCATTTGAAGGGTTACTATGTCTGAAATTAATAACCAGTCCGTTATTTGTTTGCCAACTGGTTACATTGCATGTTTTTAAAAATATCTCATATAGATAAATCGTCCAGCTCAAACCGATGTAGGGGTATGAGGTGGGACCATCATCATCATCATCATTTTTGCAGCAATCGATTGGAAAATCATTTAAGCACCCGTCCAAATGCAAAAAATTGTAATCCGATTGTTCAAACTATTATAATATTGAAAATTGTTGAACAATATCGAAATGCAAATGTCGATTTTTGATTGGTCGCTTGCTGCCTTTCCCTAAATAGGACGACAGAATGGAGTACCTAGTTAGCCGGGAATGCACTCTTTGGGCTATATAAGAGACTGTTTCTCCTCAATCAAATCAGTTTACTAGCAGCGGGCAGCAGCAGCGAACAGCAACACCGATGGCAGTAGGCTAAGTGGATCAGCAACAGGCAACAGCGGCGGTGGCAGTGGTTACCTGCAGTTCTTACCTCTTTAAGTTCGGCTTCCCTTCGATCGTTGGTGAAAACAACCCGAAACTGAAAGAGACTCACACTGCCAGGTGGTTTGAGATGCCACCATCATCCATTGTATGTATATTTAGGGTGTGTGCACATAACGTTTGTGAATATCTGTAGCGTGTGTCCCTAATATATAAGGTGTGTGGCTAGCGTGTGTGACTTGCTATATAGCGTGTGTGTATGTTTATGGCGTGTATGCATGTCTGTAGCGCATGTGTGCATGTTTATAACGCGTGTGGCAACGCCACCACCACCGTAAGAAAAACATTGTTAATGCAGCTGTTCAAATAACCATGTTCATGACAGCGTGGACGGTGAAATTCATGAAAAGGAAATTACAAAATTACTCGAATAAAGGACAGAAGACGAAACGATGTTCTGTGCTTGCTTTATAATGATAAAACTAAAATAAAAATCTATATATGCTGGCAGTAAGATCTTACTAGGGGGGACGGGGGGTATCAAAAAATCTTACGATGTCTCACAAAGGAGGGGGGGGGGTTGAAAAAGTAGAAAAATATGCTTACGTAATTATTGAACGGCTCCTAACGTGTGTGAATATCTCTAGAGAGTGTCCCTAATATATAAGGTGTGTGGCTAGCGTGTGTGGCTTGCTATATAGCGTGTGTGTATGTTTATGGCGTGTATGCATGTCTGTAGCGCGTGTGTGCATGTTTTTAGCGCGTGTGGCACCGGCACCGCCAGGTGGTTTGAGAAGCCACCATCATCCAGCGTATGTCTTTGGGCTATAGCAAAGCAGACGAATGACCTTTTGGGGTTAAAGTCCCTTCAAAAGAAATCAATCAATCAAACCCCGTCAGTTTCATTACTAAACCGTACCGGTTACATACGGACGCTAGGTGTTAGCAGCTGAAAGGAGGAAAAACAAAATAGTACCGGTCATCTCATGCCGGCTTCACCCGTAACGCTGGTGGCTGTTAGTAGTACATGGCTACTGCAAAATACTAAAATGTCTGGAATTCTGGACGGACTAACCAGTAAACAAGAATAATCGCAGCTGGTACCTTTTGGTGCCTCGAAGTTTTGTAATAGAAGCGTTGCAATTCCCTCTACTATTTGTCTTAATGGAATATAAGAATACGGTAGTCAACGTCATGCGGTCGTGTGAATACCACCCTCCTAGATTTTTTTCGGGTTGCTATATAGCGTGCGTGGCTTGCTATATAGCGTGTGTGGCTTGCTATATAGCGTGCGGCTAGCGTGTGGCTAGCGTGCGTGGCTAGCTGTATAGTGTGTGTGTGTATGTTTATAGCGTGTATGCATGTCTGTAGCGTGTGTGCATGTTTATAGCGTGCGTGGTTTGCTATATAGCGTGTGCATGTCTAGTGTATCTGTGCATGTCTATAGCTTGTGTAGCTTGCTAATTAGCGTGCGTGGCTAGCTATATAACGTGTGCATGTCTATAGCGTGTCTGTGCAGCGTGTGTGGCTTGATATATAGCGTGTGGCTAGCGTGCGTGGCTTGCTACATATCGTGTGTGGCTTTCTATATAGCGTGTAGCTAGAGTGCGTGGCTTGCTATATATCGTGCGTGGCTAGCTGTATAGCGTAAGTTTATGTTTATAGCGTGTGTAGAGGATATTTCTCTATCCGGACTCAATTGCCGAAAGAATCCTGTACGCGCAGTCGGCGCGGAATCAAAACCACCAGTTTAGCGTGGACTAACTAACTTTTATTTTCGCACAACACTACTTAAATCATTCGTTGTTTTGCTTTCGTCTCGATTAAACGCAAATTGTTTATCTCCGTTTGATTCGCAAAATAACAATACACGAGTTATCGTACGGGTGTTTTTTTTTCGATTAGTTCTTGTGCTGTGCGATAACAATAGCCTGCAGTATATCGGCAGAAACATCTTCTGCACACTGGTAGGGGCAGGCTACCCCGCCAGTGATCTGATACTCAGCTGATATATCAGCAAGAATAATTCTCCCGCACCGCTGTTACCCCGCTAGCAGCACGGACCACCATACGATCGAGCGAGTGGAAGTCAACTACAAGTGGCATCTACAAGGTCGCGTGTAGGATACGGCCACTGTTTCACAACACTGGATCGTCATTGTTTGTTCTGCGGAGACACTCGATTGATCCTACTATCAGCCGTGAGGTCGTGACTTAGACGTTCGGTGAAGTATTCACTTTGGATTTTTTATCATTATTATTAATATTATTACTATCAATATTATTATTATTAATATTATTATTATTATTATTATTGTTGTTATTATTTTTATCATTATTATTATTATTATTATTATTATTATTATTATTATTATTATTACTATTATTACTATTGTTATTATTATTAGTATTACTGTCTTTTTTTATTTTGATCCATTGTAGTTTGAAATATTGTTTTTAAAATTTAATATCAACTATTTGATCCCCCCACACATTCGAATATTTATCGTTTGTGTGCGGTAGAGCGTAACGCTCCCGCAAAACGGACGACATGCAGGTGCAACTTTTCCTGGATGTGGAAACAAATGGGGAAGAAATTGAAATTTCCCCCAGCAGTTCTCCCTTACCTTCCCCTGTACCACCCCGCTACCTAGCCCCGTACCAAGGGTACCGGAAATACGGGTAAAAGCTTATCCAGATGCCGCTAGCCGTCCCTACGTTGTTTACTTCCGGCCCATAAAAAAACCTTTGAATATAATTCAAATAGGCAAAGACCTGGCAAAACAGTTTTCGGCCGTAACCGAGATTACGAAGGTGAGGCCGAACAAACGGCGAGTTGTCGTGAGTAGCTTGAAGCAAGCAAACGAAATTGCTAGCTACGAGCTCTTTACAAGGGAGTACCGCGTGTACATCCCTGCCAAGGACGTGGAGATCGACGGTGTGGTTACCGAAGGAAGCCTCACGGTCGATGACATTTTGCGTCACGGGGTTGGCTGTTTCAAGAACCCCCTGATTCAAAATGTAGAGATACTGGATGTCAAGCAATTGCATTCAGTATCCATCGATGAAGGAAAGAAGAAATTCCTCCCTTCGGATTCCTTCCGGGTGACATTCGCCGGATCCGCACTGTCGAGCTACATAGCTTTGGACGGGGTTCGTCTGCCTGTACGCCTGTTCGTACCGCGGGTCATGCATTGTCAAAATTGCAAGCAGTTAGGCCATACAGCTACCTACTGCTGCAACAAGGCACGCTGCAGCAAGTGCGGAGGCAATCAGGCTGAGACCGCTTGCAGTGAGGATACTGAAAAGTGTCTTTACTGCGAGGGAACTCGGCATGACCTTTCGGCGTGTCCCGCGTACAAACAGCGCGAGGAAAAAATTAAGCGTTCCCTTAAGGAACGATCAAAGCGCTCTTTTGCAGGAATGCTTAAGAGGGCTGAGCCACCCTCGACAGGAAACATCTTTTCCTTTTTGCCAACCGATGAGGGTACATCTGACGATCCCGTCGAAGGGTGTTCTTATGCCTTGCCAGAGGGATCTAGGAAGAGGAGAATGCTCAACTCTCCTAATCTTTCTCGCAAAGGTCGTAAGATAACCCCTAGCGGAATGACCAATAAGACAACACAAAAAGGAAGCGGTGAAGAAAAACCGAAGCAAGTACCCCCCGGTTTTGATTTCAAATCAAACCAGGAGTACCCACCGCTTCCTGGGGCACCAAAAACCCCTCGTGCACCCATTTTCCGATCAGAAGTCATAAAAGAAACAGGGTTCATAAAATTCTCTGATATTGTGGACTGGATATTTAAAACATTCAACATACCAGATCCCCTTCAAAACATTCTTCTTGCCCTTCTCTACACAGTGAAAACCTTTTTGAAGCAACTCACAGCAACTTGGCCCCTCATTTCAGCTATCGTATCTTTCGATGACTAATACGTCGAAAGAGGTTAGGAATTTTATCACTGTATTACAGTGGAATTGCAGAAGTATCATCCCCAAATTCGATTTATTTTCACATTTGATAAACACATACAATTGTGATGCGTTCGCGCTCTGTGAAACTTTTCTCAATTCAAATGACCAACTTAATTTCCACGATTTCAACATCATTCGTCGAGATCGAGACTCACACGGTGGAGGGGTACTTTTAGGGATCAAAAAGTGCTATTCATTTTTCAGAATCGGTCGATTCTGTCGCCTCGATCTCGAATATTGAAGTTGTTGCCAATCAAACGAATATGAATGGAATAGACCTTTGCCTTTTTTTTTATTCTCGCTTATTTTCCGTCGGTCTATTTCCGCCACTGTTGTGGCCAATTACCAACGCCCAGGGAGGCGACTCCACACCCAGGTCCCTAACTCACGACCCGTTTATTAACGGACCGGCGCCAACGGCTTTACTTCCTCATGCGATGGAAGGCGTGATCCCAGAGATTTTTCGCCTCAGAAAATCTCCCGGTGTCGGCTAGGATTGAATCTAGACCAGTTGGGTTGGTTGTGAGTGGATCACGCCACCCCACAACCATCGACACCTATGTCGGCGGTGGGATTCGAACCCAGGCGTCGAGCGTGGTTGGCGGAGACGTTACCAACCACACTAGGCCCCCTGCTCCAGACCTTTGCCTTGTTTCGTTATATATTCCCCCATCCGCGCGGATTGAACAGAAGCAACTCCTTGATATAGCAGAATTGCTCCCCGTACCTTTTTTGATTTTGGGAGATTTTAACTCTCACTGTTCGCTATGGGGGTCGCTGTACGACGACAACCGATCTTCTTTAATATGTAACTTGATCGACGACTCCAATATGACACTTTTGAATACTGGGGAAGCGACACGTGTACCTATTCCTCCAGAACGTGAAAGCGTGCTTGACCTATCCCTCTGCTCGACATCAATAGCGTTAGATTGCCAGTGGAAAGTAATCAACGATCCCCACGGTAGTGATCATCTTCCAATCGTTATATCAATTGCTAATGGTTCAACTCCCCCGAACCCAATCAATATTTACTACGACCTTACACGTAATATTGATTGGAAGCGTTATGAGTCTTTTATAGCGGAATCTATCGAGACTCACGAGGAACTTCCTCCGGAGGAAGAATACGCGTTCTTAGCTGGCTTGATAATCGACGCTGCGACTCAAGCTCAGACGAAACCGATACCCGGGGTAACGATTAGACAGCGCCCTCCCAACAAATGGTGGGACAAAGAGTGCTCTGATCCTCTTACGGTTAGACAAATGAGTTGAAACAAACGGTTTACTTTCAGATACTCAATTTGGCTTTCGCCGGGGCAAAGAGACGAACGATTGCCTAGCGTTGCTTTCTACTGAAATTCAACTCGCATTTGCTCGGAAAGAGCAAATGGCTTCTGCGTTCTTGGATATTAAGGAGGCTTTTGACTCTGTCTCTGTAGAAGTTTTAAGCGCGAAACTTCATGCGCAGGGACTTTCACCAAATTTGAATAATTTTTTGCTCAATTTGTTGTCAGAAAGGCATATGTATTTCTCACATGGCGATTCGACAACTTCCCGAATTAGTTACATGTGCCTTCCCCAGGGCTCATGTTTAAGTCCTCTCTTATATAATTTTTACGTCAATGACATCGATGAATGTCTTGCAAATTCATGCACGCTAAGGCAACTTGCAGACGATAGTGTTGTATCCATTACTGGTAGCGAGGCTAACGATCTGCACGCATATTTTGAAACTAGAAAGAATACAATATCGTTGTTTGCGTATTGCCTTGGGTTGCATGCAGTCGACCCATACGATGAGTCTTGAAGTGCTAGCGGGTATTCTTCCGTTGAAACATCGTTTTTGGAATCTCTCTTACCGGTTACTAAATCGATGTACGGTCATGAACCCATTAGTAATTGAAAATTTCGAGAGGTTGGTCGACCTTCAATCCCAAACCAGATTTATGACTTTATATTTTGACTACATGGCTCAAGATATTAACCATTCTTCATACGTTCCCTTCAATGTCGCACCTTTAGATACTTCTAACAATGCTATGTTCTTAGACATCACCATGAAAGAAGACATTATTGGTATCCCGGATCAATTGCGCCCACAAGAGATCCCTAGAATTTTTAAAAATAAGTTTAAACATGTGAGTTGTGACAAAATGTTTTATACTGACGGATCTAATCTAGATGAGTCCACTGGCTTCGGTGTTTTCCACGAAAATTTTACCGCCTCCTACAAACTCGATGCTCCTGCTTCCGTGTACGTCGCAGATTTTGCTGCTATTCAGTACTCTCTTGGGATCATCGAAACCCTACCCATAGACCACTACTTCATCTTCACAGACAGTCTCAGTGCCATTGAGGCTCTGCGATCGATGAAGACTGTGAAGCACACCCCGTATTTCTTGGGGAAAATACGGCGGTTTTTAAGTGCTTTAACAGATAAAAATTACCGGGTTACCTTAGCGTGGGTCCCTTCTCATTGTTCCATTCCGGGCAATGAAAAGGCTGACGCTTTAGCTAAGGTAGGTGCCATTGATGGCGATATTTATGTAAGACCATGGCTTATGATGAATTTTATAGCATTTTGCGTCAGAGGACGCTCAACAGTTGGCAATCATCATGGAACTCAGATGAACTGGGACGGTGGCTACATTCCATTTTTCCTAAGGTATCGACGAAAGCATGGTTCAAGGGGTTGGATGTAGGTCGGGACTTCATTCGCGTGATGTCCAGACTTATGTCCAATCACTATACGTTAAACACGCATCTCTTTCGTATAGGGCTTGTAGACAGTAATCACTGCGTTTGTGGCGATGGCTACCATGACATCGAGCATGTTGTTTGGTCGTGTGCCGAATTCTGTGATGTTAGGTCCGAGCTTATAGATTCCCTCCGGGCCCGAGGAAAACAACCGAACGTACCCGTTAGAGACATTCTGGGAAGCGGTGATCTCCAGTACATGACACAGCTATACGGGTTTATAAAAAATGCTGACATTAAAATTTGAGTTTGTTGTCTATTTGTTATATTACAATTCCCGTCACAAACTGTAAGAAAATGACACACCATGCTGGAGACACTAAGACGAAGACTCGGCATCTTTATGTTCACGCAGAAACCTCAGACAAAACTGCTCAAATAGAACATCACTGCTAGCCATCTACAAATAAATAAATTCTATAACTTAATATAGTTAAAATAAAAATTGTAACTCCCCTCCTCTCACCTTAAGTCCCCACTAGCTCGTAGTCGGCTGCGAGATATAAAAATTTGCCTCCCTCTTTTCCCTGCTAATTTTGAATTAAAAAAAATGTACTTGGCTCAGTTAAACATAAATTGTATCGTGCCGTGTCAAAGAAACTATTTAAAAAAGAACACTACTTAAATATACCCTACAGGTAACTCAGAGAGAGAGACTTTCTCCACTCTCTGTTTACCTTACTAAGCTCTTAACCTAATCTAGTACTGCTAAAGTACAGGTGAGAGTACGAGAGTATTGTCGCCGCACGGCTTCTGTTTTGTTTACAACACAAAACTTGTTTATTTTAGTCGAGTTTGTTTGCCTGTGACACAGCACAAGGCTGCGCGAAGTTCTTTGCCACCTATGGCATAATCTGTTGATACATAGTGTGTTGACAGAGCCGTTCGCGGTCCTCTGTCAAGGGAACCAAATGTTTCGCCTGACTAAAGCACAGCAGAAGGCTATGCCCTCCTGGGGACAAAATTAAACTTTTATTATACGACTCGTGACAGAGCATTAGGTAATGCTGCACCGGGTGTGACGTCACACGTGTATGCATGTCTGTAGCGCGTGTGTGCATATTTATATCGTGTTTGGCTTGCTAAATAGCGTGCGTGGTTTGCTATATAGGGTGTGCATGTCTATCGTGTCTGTGCATGTTTATAGCATGTGTGGCTTGCTATATAGCGTGTGTGGCTAGCAGTTTGGCGATAGAAATTTTCATATATAATTGCTTATAAATCACCTCATGTAGAATTTAGTTATCACTGTAAATCATTCAAAACTAAATAAAAAATTTGCCATGTTGAAAAACAATTATTCAGTTGTCAATAAATGGCATTGACAAACACAATTAACCTTAAAGTTTATCTGAAGAAATTCTCAGCTAATGAGCCTGAATCACATAATTTTTCGCGCAAGTCTCACTAATTGCAGCAATCAGTTGTAAAATTATCTACGCTATCGTAAAATGCAGAAAATTGTTATTTGAATTGTTATACTATAGATGGCGAATGCACTATTTGCCCTTGTCTATAGCCTCTTCGTAGCCACTGCCTAAATTAAGATATCTTAGTGCAACTTGATACAAAAGACAGCCTCAAAACAATTCAATTTCATTCTTGTTCTGGATACGGCAGCAAGTGAAACCGCGGTGCCGGCTACAGATGTAAACGTCATCTGGAGCAAAGAGACTATTAAATAATTAACCCCAATTGAGTGTATTCTCAAACCTATTCCAAGAAATACATTGACATAAGACAGGCTGTCGTATTCTACGTTAACTCTGCGGTCGTGTCTTAAAAACAACCTCTTCAACTATTTTTCCCAAAGTTAACCCTCTATTGCCCAATTCCGCCATTTGGCGGGCTTCAGTCGAAGTTCCAAAAAGCTTTAATAAATACTTAAAAAGTGTTTATAACGGTTTATAATGATTTTATTGAAGTCCGTTTAGAAATTAATTTGGGCACTAGAGGGTTAAGCTCGAGTGCTTAAATTGTTATAAGTTTCATCCGTTTCAATTCCCCTAACCTTTATTCTATACGTTGAATTATCGAGAAAATGAGCGACAATCTGCTATAACTTTCTAAAAAAAGTCCTGGAGGTGTGTGGCCTTCAAAAAAAACGTCTGTTTTGCATGCCCAAATGCTTCTTTAGAACAACGTTTTCTTGTAAGGCGTCGTACACAAATTACGTAACGCATGAAGGGGGGGGGGTGGAGTCTGCGTTACTTATTGTTACGAGGGGGGAAGAGGAGGGGGGGGGGGGGGGTAGTAGAGACAGTTGCGTAACTGTGATGTTTGCTCGAAATTGAAATTTTCGGAAGGGGGTCAAGCCTATCAGCGTTACGAAATTTTAGGATGGGGGGTCATGCCGAACGTTACCTATCGTTACATAGGGGGGAGGGGGTCTGAAATCTAGATTTTTAGCGTTACGTAATTTGTGTCGGACGTCTAAAACGTCACTAACAAAAGTTCATTACACAAAAAATAACTTTGAAGTAACTTTTGTAGAAAATACTCTGTAACTCTGTACCCAATGAAGATAGGAATTTTGTTTGTTCAGCAAAGTTACATATTTTTGCACGTTCTAAAACTTTACTGAATAAGCCATTTCTCTATCTCTTTACCTAAAATAATTAGTATTATTGATATATGAAAACCTACTGTGACATATGCTCGCCGTACTTCAATATCGGTGGATTGGGACAAATGAAACCTAAAGAAGTTTATAGTACTTCAGCTTAACTTCAAGGAAAAGTATTGACATCATGATTCTACTTGCCCCTTTTTAACCTATACGTTCTTGAAGTTATCCAAAAAATAAGCTAACATATGATATAAGGAATTGTAAGGAAAAGTCCTGGAGATGTATAGTCTTTGGCAAAAGACTGTGTTTTATGTGCCCTAACAATTCCTTCGAACTACACTATCGTGTTAAATGTAACTAGCAAAAGTTGAGTACAAAAAACTAACTTTCAAGTAAGTTCCATATAATGTACTTTATAACTTTGTACCGAAAAAAGATAGGATTTTCATATGTTCAACAAAGTTTCATATTTTTGAATTTTCAACAACTTTTTTGAATAAACCATTCCTCTATCTCCTAACATAAAAAAGTTATTTGTTTTTATTTGTAGTACAGTAAACTTTTCAATTTTTTTTGATTTTTTTTTTTTTTAATAGGGGGGAAAGTTTGTAATGATTTATTTATGTACTAATATCTATTCAGAATTATTATTGTGTGTTCTGCCACAAATGGTGACATTTCATCACTATTATATATATATGTATTTGTACTCTTTTTTATATTATTGAATGTTATTAGCTTTCGCAGTTAAGTTAATGTAATTGTAGGAAAATTATCAAACCTCAAGGAGAAAAAAAAGGAATAAAACAAAACTTAAAATAAACTTAAAACTATCTTACTGACTATAAAGTGAGCTAATCGTTGCAATTGAGGATTGCAACGATTTTTGTCGGAATTTGTTGATAATTTGGCTTGACATATTTTCTAATGTTTCTACATTAGTGAGCCTATGTAGCTCGTTCGTGCTAAACCAGGGAGGACGCTTCAAAATCATTTTCTAAAGCTTATTCTGAATCCTTTGAAGTGTGTTCTTCCTGGTTGTACAACAACTTGTCCAGATGGGAACTGCATATAACATTGCTGGCCTAAAAATTTGTTTGTAAATTAACAGTTTATTCTTGAGACAAAGTCTAGAATTCCTGTTGATAAGAGGATATAAACATTTGATATACTTATTGCACTTTGACTGGATATTTTCAATGTGCTCCTTGAAAGTAAGATTCTTATCATAAATTAGCCCTAAGTATTTAACTTGATCAGACCAATTTAAGACCACACCGTTCATCTTAATAACGTGGTTATGGGTGGGTTTGAGAAATGAAACTCTTGGCTTATGAGGAAAAATAATTAACTGTGTTTTAGAAGCATTAGGGGAAATCTTCCATTTCTGCAAGTATGAAGAAAATATATCTAAACTTTCTTGTAGCCGACTGCATATAACACGAAGGCTTTCTCCTTTTGCGGAAATGCTTGTATCGTCACAAAACAGAGATTTCTCACAGCCTGGTGGTAAATCAGGAAGATCAGAAGTAAAAATGTTATTTAAGATTGGTCTTCAATTTTTTTGATAATTTGCGATTATGCGGGTCATTTATACAAACAATTGTTCCGAAGACACTATTAAGCTAGGATGCAGGTGAAAGGCGCTATGGAATTAAGTTCCACTTTTTGCCTTATTGGACCACTGTGCATTGATCATCTCGAAGTGAATTCCTGGCATTTCAGCGTAACAATCTGCCTAACTGTTCGGTTTAATTTCGAATTAAGTCAATTGAAATTGACTTTGGAATTTTTCAACATTGCGCGATGGTTGCCTTGGATGCACAGCGTTTCCTCCGTTTTCCGTCGAACCTTACCCTCTATTTTTATATTTTTTCTGCGAAGTATTTTGTGTTCAAAGGTTAATAGCGCTAAAATCAAATTCATTCCATGAGTTTTAAATTTACTATTATTTTTGGAAAGTTGAAAATGCATGAATGCTGAATATTTTTTTCACCTTGCAAGAATGTTGAGTTTGGAAATTTACGTTTTGGCAGCACTGCAAAATATTATTCACCCCAACTTTTTGGCAACATTGTCATTTTTGACATGTTCTTGGTATACTGGAATTGTTAACAAAACCAAGTATCGTTCTATTTACTGTGAATATCTAGCGTAAGCTAGTTGGAATCGCCCAATAAACGGAGCATCTAAAATGTATGTCTTACCTGTACAGTTTTCCGATGTTGAAAGAGGACGAATCTTAGAGTTGCACATGTACCATGAGTAGGATCAACAAGCGTGGTTACTAAGGTTACACCAGTGTCGATATGTTACCTAGAAACAACCAAATAGTTAAGTTCATGTTACCGAGTACATGCTTGTCTTTTCTCCTCAGTGAACCTCTAGAGTGCAGGAGAACATCTTGCACTGCGGAGACAACTGCCATCACACTAAAGAGCAAATCAATACGCTCATGCTAGAAGAGAGCGACAAACGATTTTTATCTGTTGAGCTACCTGAACGCACTGCGGTGAAATCTGAAATCTCTCTCTTGCGAGACAATGAACTATGGTGTATTTTCTCACACGTGTGGACATCACGCACAATAAAATCAATTAATTTTACACTGCAGAGCTATCTGCGGTGCGTTTCTCAGCTGGTTTCTTGAGCATGGCAGAAGAGGAAAAGAGATTGGGGGAAAAGAATAGACTGCGTTGCTCGTGCCGCTCGTGCCGGTCGAATTTACTCTGGTGGAATTCGTTCGTAGCTACACGAGGACTACATTTTTGCCCGGTAGGTTTTTTTTCACCTTCCGGACTACTCGCCAGTGGACACTGTTGTGCACTTCTGCGTTTTCTCTGTAGAGTCATTCACCCCTCTTGTTTCTATCAGATGTGGGGTGAGCTGGAAGTGTGTTTGTCTCCCTTCTTCTGTCGAAAATGAAAATGGACATATGATAGATTTTTTTTTTGTGCATGAAATATTTCAAATGTCAATACATCATTTTTTTGGTTTTAAAACGGCCAGTATTGCAAACGATTTCGAAGCCTTTTCGCCTGTTCGCTCTTATACGAAATTTCGTTTCGAATTGTCAACGCATGTGTGATGACAGAAGAAAAAATATATCAGCAACCCTGGCATGATAGGCAAAGTTTATGCGATGATTAGTAAATTAGTGAAAGTTTACAAAATGGGAAATTGCGTATTTTAACCCAGATTTGAAAAAAGAAATTTTTTTTTCTAACAATTAAAATATATTAAATATTTCTATCCTTCTGTTTGATATAGGGAAAATATTTTGGTCGAAGGTGGAATGGATTTCAAAACTAATCATTGGTTGAAAGATTGGAGTATTGACGACGAGAGACTATATCATGCATGTCTGTACATAGAGTGGACAAGAGGAATTTCAATTTTTTATTGTAAAGAGGAAAACGATCTCTGCATATGGATGTTTTTTTCACATTCAGCTAATACGAATATTATGTTATTTTCCCTCCAGCAATGTCACGTAATCTTTCAGGTAAGTTGGTGTTTTTCTCTCGTGTACTAATTGTTGTGTTTTCGTCTCATCGGTATTGAGGTTACGGGCTTTCGAAATGGTATCAAGATCGTTATTTGTGTCGCGCCAGCGAGCCACTTTTTTTGTTTGAGATATGTGTCGTTGAATTATTTGTCCGTTTTTACTTTCAAGAGTAAGACTGCCGTTTCGTTCTCGTAAAATCTTATATCTTGTTGGAGAAAACCGAATTTCTCCCTTTGCGCGAGTTTGACGTTGAATAACTACTGAGTCACCAGGTTTTATTTTACACTGATGTGCACCGCGTCGCGCGTCCTCTCCAAAACTTTTGCTTCACGATCCTTGTTTTCAAAAACATTTTCATCAAAGGTAGCTTTTCCAAAATGCAATAGTGGAAGTCCACGCTTTATTTTACGACAGTGCATTACCTCTTCCGGCGGTACATTTGTTACTGTATGTGCTGCAGCATTGTATGCATTGATTGCTCCTCGTAATTCTTTTGTAAATTGTGATTTGTTCGAGGAAGCACTAGCCATAGCCTTATTAATGACTTTCATGTATGATTCCACTAATCCGTTCTGTTGAGGAAATAACGGAGTAGCAAATATTGGGTTGATTCTTCTCGCGTTACAATAGTGCTTGTAATCGTCGCTGTTGAATGGAGGGCCGTTGTCCGTTTTTATTTGCTTCGGAAATCCTTCTCTTTCAAACACCTCATCCAAGATTCTCCACGTACATTCGAAACTGGTCGTTTTCACAGGTTTTGCTATAAGGTATCTAGACCTATAGTCAACAATGACTAGAATTGAGATCCCACCATGTTTTGCATATGGACCATTGAAATCCAATGCTATCATTTGCCATACGGCTGTATTGGTGCAAATATATATATACGTTTCATCGGGGTAGGCTTTTCAGGTCGGCCAGTTATTGCACAAGTTTTGCACGATTCAACCCACTTTTGGACATCGCTTGAAATCCCAGGCCACCACACACGCTGTCTCATAATACTTTTCATCTTGGCAGCTGACGGACCCTCATGTGCTACCTCTAAAGCCTTTGTTCGAAGTAAATCTGGTATCACTGCACAACCGGTTTTGATTATCAAACCATCTTTTATGGTTAGGAAGTTTTCGATACGTTGATATTGCCGTAAACTGGTAGGCCATTCACCGGAGTCATTTTTCAAGTTTTGTAATGTTTCGTCTTTTTCTGTAGCATTTTTAATTTCTATTTCCGTCAAAAATTCAACAGCATTTGCTTCTAGGTATGTTATTTCACATGGGCTTACTCCTTCTTCAAATGGTTTGTCCTCACCGCTATACAGTCTCGATAAGGGGTCAGCTATGTTGTCCTTCCCGCGAATGTACTCAACCTCGTAGCTATAGGGACTCAAACGAAGTGCCCATCCGTCCGCACGAGTTAAGGCTCTTTTTGAGTCTTCACGAGAGCGTTTTAAAATAAACGTTACCCCGCGTGCATCAGTACGTAGAGTAGAATGTCTCCCGAGAAGAAAATATAAAAAATGTTCAACTGCCCATACAGCGGCTAATGCCTCACGCTGATTTTGGGCATATTTCTTTTCGGTAGTAGTCAGTGCTTTTGATGCAAAGCTGATGACTCTCGGTCTATGGTTATTGCTTTCTTGAACCAGAACAGCTCCCAATGCAATTGGTGATGCATCAGTATAGAGTATAGTTTTGTCGCTTTCAGAGAAGTATCCTAGCGCTATTGTGTAGTTCTCAATCCGTGTTTTTATTGCTTTAAAAGCTGTATCCTGCTCAGGTCCTCATTTCCACGTTTTGGCAGTAGTAAACGCCCATAATGGACTAGAAATATCAGCGAAGTTTTGCAAGTATGGACTTACATATGATGCTAGACCTAGAAAGCTTCTCAACTCGTAAAGCGTTGTTGGCTCTCGAAATTGGCGAATGCTTATTTTCTCTTTATCTATATGAAATCCTGCTGAGTCTAGTTCATGACCGAGAAATTTAATTCTTGTTTTATCGAATTCGCATTTTTCCGTATTAAGCGTTAGGTTATTCTCGCTTAGTATTTGTAACACTCTAGCAACTGTTTCTTTGAGCTCTTCCAGTATTTTTGAGAAAATCAAAATGTCGTCTATATAAACTATAATATTGTCAATATCCTTTAGTATCCTCATCATTTCTCGATGAAATATCTCCGGGGCGCAGTTTACCCCGAACATTAATCTTGTAAATCGGTACATGCCATCCCCGGTCAAGAAAGTTGTTAATATCTCGATTTCTGATAACTCGAGATGGTAAAATGTATTGCTCAAATCCAATTTTGTGGAATACCGAGATCCATGAAGTCGATTATATTCTCTATTTATTGCTTTGTTGGGAGCCATCATGTTAACGACTAATCGGAAGTCATTCTTGCGTTTAGGTACTGCAGGCATTCCGCTTATCCATGTAGGTGCTGACGTAACTTTTTCGATAATGCCACGACCTTCCATTTCGTGCAATCTACGTACCGCAGCTCTTCCCTGTAACATTTACAAATATATATATATATATATATATATATATATATATATATATATATATATATATATATATATATATATATATATATATATATATATATATATATATATATATATATATATATATATAAATATATATATATATATATATATATATATATATATATATATATATATATATATATATATATATATATATATATATATATATATATATATATATAAATTTTTTTTTTTTTTTTTTTCGCCTCCAACAGTCATCGGGCGCGGACGCGTTTGCTCTTCGCTCCGCAATTAACTTGTATAGTATACATTTCTTTTGTTTTTTTTCCACACCTTGACAACGTCGCGTGTTTTTGCTGACCATTCGTGTCGTAACTCTTCCGCATAGTGTATTAACGTAAATAACCATGCCGTGCGGTGTAAATTCGTGCAGCATAAACGACGACCGCTTTCTTTGGAAGTGCGAGTTCTGCAGTAGAACTTACCATGCTGCGTGTATTGGCGTACAACGACACCGCGAACTTTTCATCACATCTTATATGGCGCCATTGTGTACGGAATGTCAAGAAATTCTCCGGAAGGAAGCTGACGTACGGAAGCTGCTTCATCAACAGGAGCAGCTTGTGGAGGCAATTCATCGACAGACGGACGCCAATCATCGCATTGCCGCTGATATGAAAAAATTCTGCTTAGTGTCAGAATTGTTCGACAGTATTGAGCACCTGCTTAATGATGTCAAAGAAACTTTGTCAGCGATTAACAAAAGCAATCAAAACATGTGCAGTGCGGTCGGGCAGCACATAAAGTCGTGTGACAATAAATTGCACATACCAACATTGACCGGCATCAGCGAGTCGTTTTCAACGATGCCACAAAAAATACATAAATATTTTGACGAACGGCTCTCAATCCTGACTAGCAATTTTATTAGTTCAATCACAGAGGCTGAGTCATTGAAACCTCATACAAATAACGACTCAAAACTTACTGAAATACTCGAGGAGGTGAAATTTGTCTCAGGGACTGTCTCCAATCTTCAGGTGGCCAACACATGCAGTGCAAAACCTCAAAAAAATCTCCAGGAAGAACTAGCTGAAAAATCTTTCAACCCGAAAGCGGATCATACATCTCCAGGATGGAGATTTCTGGGTAACAAATGGCAATGGAAGCAGGACTGGTCCACTTATGATGCCAAGCAACGGTCTCGAAGACTACAAGAAAAAGCTGCCGAAAAAGCCAAAAGAAACCGTAAAAAACGAAAACAACAAATCACTCATACCAGCAAACAAAACAACCAGCACAGCGGTACGCTAAACTATCAACGCATCAACGCATCAGACAAAGAATTACTAGCCACAGCAAAAGTTCGATTCGCCGGGCCAACCTCATCAACCGACCATCCGATTGCTGCACTTCCTGCTCCAAAACTCATTAACTTCAGGAAAGGAGAAACTATCAACCTGTATCGATCTGAAAAAGGTACAACACAGAGCACTACTTCACAGTCAGAACCGGGAAATACTGCTCCGCTGCTAGATCCTATGCGTCCACCGATTGTCAGACTAACGGAGCAATCCGCTGCTGGTGACAAACGCTATCTGAAAGCACGGCTGCGTGATCACAAAATTATGGATACGGTACGAACATTCCTTGCTTTCCTGCATGATCAGCCAATAACGGTATGCATTCGAGGAATCACCAAAATTAGTGCATCGGTGATGCTGGCAGCTGAAGGACTACCAACTGACTTAAACCTGCTACGTGACATTTTCCTGGACGTATATGAAGAATTGGGAATATCACGTGATGACGCCTTAGCAGACCTGCAGTCTCATCGGACATCGTTATCCAGTGAACGAACACACCGTCTACAACAACTAAGGGAAAGCACCGACAAATTTTACAAACCGAGTTTTCGGAAATAACGACCCCTTTCGATGAGAAAGAAGAAGACTTACAGGTAACACTCACCAACCCTCAAACATCGTCAACCACCATATCCCCAAAAATTTCTTCACCAACACAAAATGCGACTGAAGTTTTGGTTTACTGTCAAAATTTCAATCGCATGAAAGGCCCAGTCAAAATGAAACAAATTTACAACAATCTTTTAGGCTCATCCTTTTCAGTCATATTGGCGACTGAAACAAACTGGGATGAAAGTGTCAAAGGTGAAGAAATTTTTGGAAATATGTTTAATGTATTCAGGAATGACAGGAATCTTCAAGAATCCGAAAAGAAGTCAGGCGGAGGAGTCCTCATAGCGGTCTCTGTGAATTTTAATTCAGAAACTGTTGCTGCACCTAAATTCAAAGAATTCGAGCACATTTGGATAAAACCGCACATAGCAGGTGAATCACACGTATTCGCCTCTGTGTACTTTCCTCCACATAACGCTAATAAAATTACGTATGAAAAGTTTTTGAATTGTGCAGAAAAAATTTAATCTGAACTACCTCCAGAAGTCAAAGATCACATCTATGGGGACTTCAATCAAAACACCGCTGACTTCATCTTGGACCCTGAAAACGAAAGCATCCTACTCCCAGTCGTTGGAGATAACATTACTTTGCACTTCATTTTTGACGAAATTGCTAAACTAGGTTTGAACCAGGTTAACCATGTAAGAAACCGTGAAAATTGCTATTTGGACCTACTCTTAACGAATATCCATGAAGATTTCTGTGTGACCGAATCATTTAACCCACTGTGGAAGAACGAAAAGTTTCACACAGCAATTGAATATTCTTTATTGTTACATGAATATCAAAGACCCAACGACTGTGAGTATGAGGAAGTCCTTGATTTCAAACTCGCGAACTATGCAAATATTAAAAACAAATTAAACTGTGTCAATTGGCAACAAATTTTTAGAGATGAAGGAAATGTCGAATCATCTGTTAGCGTCTTTTACAAAATTCTGTACAACATCATCTCTCAAGAGATTCCATTGAAGAAAAAACGACGCCACGCTAACACTAAACATCCAGTCTGGTTTAACAAACAAATAAAAAATTTAAAAAACCGCAAACAAAAAGCCAACAAAATTTTCAAAAAACACAATAGCAGTGAAAATCTAGCAATTTACTTGGAAATATGTGATCAACTGAACTTTGCAATCAGTGATGCATTTGAAGAATTCAATGCAAAAACTGAACTAGAAATTAAGTCTTGTCCGAATAACTTCTTCAATTACGTCAAAACAAAACTAAAATCAGACAATTTTCCATCAATAATGCAACTCGATGAACATGTTGGTGATAACTCGGAGAAAAATTGCAGTCTCTTTGCAAATTTTTTCCAGGAAATCTATACCACATTTTCCGAAGAAAATCGCGACCGTGATTATTTTGCATTTTATCCAGAATATCCAAGAAACGTTGGTGTCAACCAACTTCAGGTACAGGATGTTTTGCAGGGTCTGAGAAATTTAGACCCTTCCAAAGGACCTGGACCTGACGGAATACCTCCAGCACTCATGAAAAATCTTTCGAAGGAACTTACATCTCCTCTGTTCTGGCTGTTCAATATGTCGTTGGAAACTGGAATCTTCCCAAATATATGGAAAAGCTCATTTTTAGTGCCTATTTTCAAATCTGGGCGTAAATCTGACATACGTAATTATCGTGGAATCGCTATTATCTCTTGCATTCCTAAACTCTTTGAGGCAATTGTCAATGAAAAGATATTTGCTCAAGTCAAAAATCGAATATACTGACAAACAACACGGCTTCTTCAAAGGCCGCTCTACATCCAAAAATTTACTTGAATTCGTAGATCACTCATTGAATGCAATGGATAATCGGAACCATGTTGAAGCTCTCTATACAGACTTTAGCAAAGCATTTGATCGTATTGACATACCGATGCTACTTTTTAAACTGCAAAAAATTGGAATTGAGTCTGGTCTCCTGAAGTGGCTTGAATCATATTTAAAAAAATTTAATTTGTAAAATTTAATGGAAAAAAGTCAAATCCCATTCAAGTTACTTCAGGTGTTCCCCAAGGCTCCCACTTAGGACCACTTCTTTTTATTTTGTGCGTAAACGACATTTCCTTCATCCTCAAAAATATTAAAGTTCTAATATATGCCGACGACATGAAGCTGTTTTTGGAAATAAAAAATCAAGAAGACAGCAATGTATTTCAGAATGAAATCCACACATTTTACATCTGGTGTAAGAAAAGCCTACTTGAAGTAAATGTAAAAAAATGCAATGTAATATCCTTTAGCAGAAAATTAACAACGCCCAAAATTGAAATTGCATTAGGGGATCAGAATGTGAAGAAATGTGATAAAGTTAGGGATTTGGGAATTATCTTAGATTCTAAACTTAAATTCATCGACCACTATAACACTACCATACACAAGGCAAACAACATGTTAGGGTTTATCAAACGCTTCTGCTACAATTTTCAAGACCCGTACACTATCAAAACTTTGTATATTGCCTATGTGAGGTCAATACTGGAATACTGTAGCATTGTGTGGTCTCCTCGTCCTGGCGTACATGAAGAAAGAATAGAATCAGTACAAAAGCAATTTCTACTATATGCTCTTCGTAAGCTAGGTTGGACCTCACATAGTTTTCCGTCATATGAAGCACGCTGCATGTTGATTGTCATTCAAACATTATAAGAACGGCGAGAGTACGCGATGGTTTCATTTGTAAACGATATCGTTTCGCAGAACGTTGACACAGCAGTACTACTTTCTAAATTGAACTTTTATGCACCCATTCGACAACTTCGACACCGTAGTTTATTTGCTCTTAACCATCATCGTACGGAATACGCAAAAAGTGGACATATAAATAGTATGATGAATTCTTATAATCAACACTGCGAAGCCATTGACTTTACGATGACCCGGTATAAACTGAAACAGTATTTCAAGTCCTTGAGGCTGAGGACACAAAATTAATTTGTTTTATGTTCGTCAACATATATGATTGATATATATATATATATATATATATATATATATATATATATATATATATATATATATATATATATATGTATATAAATATAAATATATATATATATATATATATATATATATATATATATATATATATATATATATATATATATATATATAAATATATATATATATATATATATATATATATATATATATATATATATATTATATATATATATATAAATATATTTATATATATATATATATATATATATATATATATATATATATATATATATATATATATATATATATATATATATATATATATATATAAATATATATATATATATATATATATATAAATATATATATATATATATATATATATATATATATATAAATATATATATATATATATATATATATATATATATATATATATATATATATATATATATATATATATATATATATATATATATATATATATATATATTAATATTTATAAACATAAACATATATATATATTTATATATATATATATATATATATATATATATATATATATATATATATATATATATAAATATATATATATATATATATATATATATATATATATATATATATATATATATATATATATATATTTATTTATTTATATATATATATATATATATATATATATATATATATATATACATATATATACATATATATATATATATATATATATATATATATATATATATATATATATATATATATATATATATATATATATATATATATATATATATATATATATATATATATATATATATATATATATATATATATATATATATATATATATATATATACATATATATATATATATATATATATATATATATATATATATATATATATATATATATATATATATATATATATATATATATTTATATATATATATATATATATATATATATATATATATATATATATATATATATATATATATATATATGTATATATATATATATATATATATATATATATATATATATATATATATATATATATATATATATATATATATATATATTATCAACGGTGAGTTCGACAAGCACTCCTGGCATTTTTGGGAAATAGCCTTCAGCTACCAGGGAATCGCAATTGTTTACTGAGGGACCGATTCGCAAAAGTTCTAAGTCACTGGCCGTATATCGACTGAGTAGTGACTTCATACCCTGTCGTATAACGTGAAAAATTGCAAAAACGGGTGGTTTTGTTGAGTTAATTACACTGATCTTAGTTTTGAACGTTCGTTCTATAGACATCGGTTGTTTCGAGCCGTAGACATGTATTCCCTTAGTACAACTTTCGATAGTTTCTTGTTTTGCCTTGCCTGAACGGAATTCTTGTTCAAGAGTCTTCCAATCATTCCCACCAATAATGTTTACGTCAGCACCAGAGTAACATTTTTTTCTCTTTTTGTTTGTCAGATGATTTTAACATTTTTATTTTTTCATTGTTAAATTATTATTAATATTAGTATTTTACATTTGTACCTATTTGTTATCTTCGTCAGCCTGATCGTCTGTTGGTGGGTCGTATGTTGGTTGGTCACTCTCTTGATTGCCTTGGTTATAACGAATAGAGTTTACGGGCTTGTTAGGACAGGCAACTGAAAAATGTCCCCGTTTGCCGCAATTGTTACAATTTTTGTTAATTGCTGGACACTGCGCATTTCTGTGAAACAGTTGGTTGCACCTTGAACATCTTGATCGACGACCGGTACCACGTTCAGTAAAACTACGCTTTTGAGTAGGTTCATTTGACGATTCGTTCAAAGGTTTTCGTTTTTGAAGCATTCTGTTATTAGGTATATTAGACCGGTTTCTGATTTGGAAAACGTTGGTATTTGAGGATTCCACGGTTTCTACTGTTTCGACCTCATATACCTCACTGCGGGTAGCCGCCTGTACTATATAATTCGTTTGGTATCCGTATGTTCGACTTCATTTGACTAATTCCTTGTTTCTGAGCCATTTTAGTAATTGTGCTCGTACAAAGCGATCGTGATCGTCGTCGCTGTAGCCGCATAATCTCACCTTGCACATCAAGCGGGCGTGAAACGCCACTGCAGTCTCACCTGTTTCTTGACGCATTCGTAAAAACGCTTCGTGGTCGGCAGCAGTATCCGTCATTCATTTGAAATACTCGTTTATACTGGATATAAATGTTTTGCAACATCCGGCTGTGGGATATAATAAGAACATGATCGATTGGCACTTAATAAGTTCATAAACTCAACACGGGGGGTGTTAAAGATACCCATTTATTGCTAAGTTAAATATAATGTGTAGAGCTGAAACAAAAGAGATGTGACACGCTGAAACAAAAGAGAGAGAACGAATGGTTCTCCTTATCCGTTATGTAGATACTGTAGTGCTGCTATCTGAGAAAGACTCAGATCTGTTAAAAAGAGTAAAAGAGACAAGTCCACACGGTCACCGCGACTGATTGTGGTTAAAGAAAGATCTCCGTGATACCTCAGGCTCATTCTTTGTACGATTTTCAGAGCGAGCAGTCACACTTAAAAGATATGGAAGAAAGATGGCCTCCAAGCGTCACGACATCGGCATCTGCCAAATTTGGACGCAGCTTTGCAGCTCTAACAATTTCTTGAAGATTTGGTCCCATCGATAAGAAAAGTAAACGCGTGCGTATAACTGGATCATTTGCATTGTTCAATAAGGCAGCAATTTCGAAATTTTCGATATAACGATTCCATTCCTCCCACATTTTGTTTGCTGGAACTCCAGCGGGAAAAGGTTTTATATTTTCCCAGCGAACGCTTGATGTTCCTTGTGATGGTGTGTTGGCTACACACCAGCTTTGTTCGTTTTCGCGAACGGTTGACGGTTTGTTATTCGACTGGAAGAAACTCATGGCTGTAGCTAGATCTGCCAATGTTTTCTCGATTCGTTCCATACGCTCACTTGACGTGCTCCTTTTTGATTTTTCATTATATTTTTCCCTATTATTTATCGTACTTGGCTGACTTACCGAGTTCTTTGGCCAATCGTCTATTACTGGACTGTTAAATGCTTCCTCATGCTCACTTGAGTCACTATTACTCAAATCTTCTTCGAAGTGCTCAGTATTGTCATTTCCTGAAGCTTCACTCTCAGAAAATAGAATTGTTTCTTCCGCTACGAAGTCCGGTTCCATTTCATTAGGATGCGTCTTAGGAAAACTTCTTTCGCTCGCATCGTTACTGGCCACATCAGTGTCATTTACAGCTAAAACATACTTGTGCTTGTTGGCCAACCTTAGTTCAATTCACAAATTTTTTTCAACCTTTAAGCATAAACTTTGCGTTTTATTTTTATTTTATTCTATTTTTTTATGACAGAAGTTTTTCTGAAGATATTGGGGTTGACATTATACAGATTAAGTCTCACGGTTGTCCCAAACCGTGCCATATCTTATGGCCATGTCTACCGAATTTCAACAGTCAACGGTCGGTTGTCTCAATCCGACCAATGAGATGTTTCATGGTTATTCTAATGTGAATACTAGTGGTCATCCCGAGCCACTTTTAAACAGCCAATGGTTGTCTCAATCCGCTTCATTTCATATTTCATGGTTACTCTAATATGAATGCTGGTGGTCATCCCGAGCCACTTTTAAACAGCCAACGGTTGTCTCAATCCGTTTTATCCATTGCTTTATTAGGCGAGTTTACTTCACTTTCTCGCGGTTGTCCCATACCGTAAAATACTTATGTCGTTTTCGTTTTCGCGGTGTAGCTACACTTTTTCCGTGCTATACTTTGCAGCTTCAAATAAAACATTTTCAGTGTCATTGCATTGGTATGCGTAATAATGGGATAACTGTCAATTCGTTTTGTTTTGGTCATTATCGCATTCGTAATTTTGTCTCGTTTCCATTTCATATGTCCATCTCGCAAATGTGCTGAGAAAAAATTTACCTGACACTTTACCACGTGGAACGAGAACCAAAACAAACCAGTTTTGACACATACGCGTGAATGTATTAGTAACTTCCTACAGTACACTCTGCTTTTTTTGGGTGTCGTCAGGGACAGAAAAAGTGTAGGGAGAAACAGAAAAAGGGTAGTCCGAAAAGTCAAATAAAACATTTTCGGTATCAAAAGGGTCGTTTGACTGTAGCTACACCGCGAAAACGAAAACGACATTAGTTACGTTATGATTCTGTGATGTCTAGTGGGCGCGTGTCATTTTTTTCAAGCCGATATTTTTTCTGATTTTATAACTGGGCGATTCCAATCTCACCATTAATCTGGCATTCAAGTGTCTTTTTTTTTAAATGTTGCGTGAAATAACGCAACTCCTGGCAGGACCGCCAGTGTGAATATCTAGCGTAAGCTAGTTGGAATCGCCCAGTTGACGGAGCATCTAAAATGTACGTCTTACCTGTACAGTTGTCCGATGTTGAAAGAGGTCGAACCTTAGAGTTGCACATGTACCATGAGTAGGATCAACAAGCGTGGTTACTAAGGTTACGCCAGTGTCGATATGTTACCTAGAAACAACCAAATAGTTAAGTTCATGTTACCGAGTATTCTACACCACACATTTACTATGAAAAACGTTTGCACGGAAATTCAAATAACACATTACATGACAAAATTCTTTCGAAACTGCACCGAAAAAGTCTTTTCGCAACTCGTACAATAACGAGACTAGAACTTAACTCTCGATTCAGAGGGATCCAGCATCCGTTCAGCAAGACTGATTCGTTGCTGCTGCGACTGTATTTCCTCTCTTCAGAAAATGTTTCAAAAATAGTGGCAAACTATTCTTGAATTCTCCCAGCTTGAAACTAGGACGAATTCAATGAAAACCTCGAGACACTAAATCTACCCAATATAATTTGCCTCTCCAACCTAATCGTAACTTTGTCGTTTTCCATCAACTATCGTTTTATTTATCCGCTTCTGAACTAGTAACACTAAATCCACTTTCGACAATCTAATGTGCAAGTAGTTTGGCAAGGTTCCTTACCGATCGGTTGAAGAGCGTACATGCATTGAAGCAAGGCATGTACGCTCTTCAACCGATCGGCGATCATATTTGAAAAACTTTTGCGCAAATGCACTATAATCCGTATTATAACCCTTTTCGGACAAGCAGTAAGTTACGACCGTGACCATCACTCGCTGATTTTTGATTACCAATCTGAAAATCCTATCTAACACTCATCCGAATCATTATATCACCTGTATTTATCCGTTGTCCCCGGGCTAGATAATGCAACTGCTGCTAAAAAGCTTTTTCATTGCCCTTTAGTGCAGATCCTTCTGTACCAATCCCTCAAAATCATCAAAATCGAGGCGCATAAGTTCTTAAGTTAAACGACCAGACGTTCCGTATTTCGCGAGACAGTCCCGCTGCCTAGCAAAATGTCCTACTTAGAAAAACGTCTCGCAAAATGTCCCACATTTATCAAAGTATCTTGCACGCCTTTGAAATGTCCGACGGTTTCAACAAAAATGGACCAACGAATGTCACATTTTTTCGCTGGGACATCGTACCTTTCTGTTAAGTAACATCTTACTCCACAGTGGTACAGTAAGGCAATGTAGGCGGACATGAGTTTTTCGATGCGATTTTGTGGTTTTAGAGTAAAATTTTTTTCTAAGAACTTGTTTCTTATATTTAGTCTATTTTTTATGTGCAAATGAAAATTAGGGTGGTCCTGAAATCGACTAAATAAAAAAACTAACTTTTGCAGAAATAAATCCGGTTATTAAATTGCTAGCAGTGTGGCAGATAATTCAACGACACTAAGGATTGGCCTGCACATTAGAAGCAGTTCAACTTCCCCGCAGCGGCGGGTGCTGGATACCCCGCTACCAGCACCGAGAAGCAGCTGCTGACACCGATAGCAGCAGAAGCAAATCCCCTCTCCTCACCGCCGGGATCTGGATACCCCGCTAGCAGTACGGATCAGCTACTTGATAGTGATCATCCTCTGACATCCACAAGGTTGCGTGTAGGACACGGCAGATGAAAAATAAAACCGACCTGGATATTCGGTGAAGTATTCTGTTTTTATAATTTTTATTCATTTATTCTTTGCCCATTTATACGAGTGACTTTTTTTTAATTTTAATTCATCTTACTTGGAGAAATTGTTTTTTCATTTAATCACTTCAACTTGGTACCCCATTTATACACGGTTGTTTACCGTTAGTGTGCGGTAGAGCATATTGCTCCCGCAAACATGAACGATATGGACAACATGCAGGTGGAATTGTTCCTAGAAGTTGAAACGAATGGAGATGTGATTGAAATATCACCCCGCAGCTCCCCGCTTCCATCTCCACTGCCATCCCCTGCACCTAGTCCACCAAATCCGAACGTGTTAGCTAACGTTCGTATAAAAGCTTACCCGGATGAATTTAAGGGCTGTCTACTTCCGGCCCATAAAGAAACCATTGAATGTTTTGCGCATTGGCAAGGACCTGACAGAACGGTTTTCGGACGTAACCGAAATCACCAAGGTGAGGCCGAACAAACTGCGAGTTTTCGTGAATAGCTTGAAGCAAGCAAACGCAATTGCTTGCTGCGAGCTCTTCACGAGAGAGAATCGCGTGTACATCCCTGCCAAGGATGTAGAGATCGACGGTGTTGTGACCGAAGGGAATCTCACTGTCGATGACATTTTGCGTCATGGGGTTGGCTGTTTCAAGAACCCAATGATGCAAGATGTAAAGATATTGGATGTCAAGCAATTGCATTCAGTGTCCATCGATGAAATAAAGAAGAAATTCTTTCCTTCGGATTCCTTTCGGGTAACATTTGCCGGATCTGCACTGCCGAACTACATCCTTTTGCATAAGGTTCGTCTACCTGTACGCCTGTTTGTACCGCGGGTCATGCACTGCCATAACTGCAAGCAGTTAGGTCACACAGCCACCTACTGTTGCAACAAGGCACGCTGCAGCAAGTGCGGAGGCAATCATGCTGAGACCACTTGCAGTGAGGATACTGAAAAGTGTCTTTACTGCGAGGGAACTCGGCATGACCTTTCGGCATGCCCCGCGTACAAACAGCGCGAGGAGAAAATAAAGCGTTCCCTTAAGGAACGATCAAAGCGCTCTTTTGCAGAAATGCTTAAGAGGGCTGAGCCACCCTCGACAGGAAACATCTTTTCCTTTTTGCCAACCGATGAGGGTACATCTGACGATCCCGTCGAAGGGTGTTCTTATACCATGCCAGAAGGATCTAGGAAGAGGAGAATAGTAAACTCTCCTAATCTTTCTCGCAAAGGTCGTAAGATAACCCCTAGCGGAATGACCAATATACCTACGCAAAAAAAAAGCGGTGAAGAAAAACCGAAGCAAGTACCTCCCGGTTTTAATTTCAAATCTAACCAGGAGTACCCACCGCTTCCTGGGACACCAAAAACCCCTCGTGCACCCATTTCTCGATCAGAGGATAAAAAAGAAACAGGGTTTATAAATTTCTCTGATATTGTGGACTGGATATTCAAAACATTCAACATAACAGATCCCCTTAGAAACATTCTTCTTGCCCTTCTCCCTACAGTGAAAACATTTTTGAAACTACTAGCAGCAACTTGGCCCCTCATTTCAGCTATCATATCTTTCGATGACTAAGACGGCGAAAGAGGTTAGGAGTTTTATCACTGTATTACAGTGGAATTGCAGAAGTATCACCCCCAAACTCGATTTATTTTCTCATTCAATAAACACTTATAATTGTGACGCTTTTGCGCTTTGTGAAACTTTCCTAAATTCATATAATCAACCCAATTTCCACGATTTTAACATAATTCGTCGAGACCGAGACTCACATGGTGGAGGGGTACTTTTAGGGATCAGAAAGTGCTACTCCTTTTTTAGAATCAACCTCCCTCGGATCTCGAACATTGAAGTCGTTGCCATTCAAACAAATATGAATGGAAAAGACCTTTGCATTGCTTCGATATATATTCCTCCATCCGTGCGGATTGAACAGAGGCAACTTTCTGACATAGCAGAATTGCTTCCCGCACCTTTTTTGATTTTGGGAGATATTAACTCCCACTGTCTGCAATGGGGATCGCAATACGACGACGCCCGATCTTCTTTAATTTGTAACTTGATCGACGACTTCAATATGACACTTTTGAATACTGGGGATGCGACACGTGTACCTAATCCTCCAGCACGTGAAAGCGTGCTAGACCTATCCCTTTGCTCGACATCACTAGCGTTAGATTGCCAGTGGAAAGTAATCAATGATCCTCACGGTAGTGATCATCTTCCAATCGTTATTTCAATTGCTAATGGTTCAACTCCCGCGAATCCAATCAATATGTCATACGACCTCACACGTAATATTGATTGGAAGCGTTATGAGACTTTCATAGCGGAAAATCTCGAGTCTCACGAGGAACTTCCTCCGGAGGAAGAATACGCGTTCCTTTCTGGCTTGATCATCGACGCCGCGACTCAAGCTCAGACGAAACCAATACCCGGGATAACAATTAGACGGCGTCCTCCTACCAAGTGGTGGGACAAAGAGTGCTCTGAGCTGTACGCGCGAAGGTCCTCGGCATATAAGGACTACCGAAAGTATGGCTCGGTTAAGCTGCTTCGAAGGTACGAGATACTGGACAGGCAGATGAAGAGCTTAATGAAAGCGAAAAAACGCGGATACTGGCGGCGGTTCGTAAACGCGTTATCGAGGGAAACAGCGATGAGCACTCTTTGGGATACCGCCAGGCGCATGCGGAATCGTAACGTTTCGAATGAGAGCGAGGAGTATTCAGATCGCTGGATACTCGATTTTGCCAAAAAGGTCTGCCCAGACTCTGTTCCGGAACAGAAGATTTTTCGCGACGCGTTTTCAGTAACTACGGAAGAGCCCCCATTTTCGATGTTGGAATTTTCGATGGCTCTCCTTTCGTGCAACAATAAAGCTCCAGGGTTGGATAGAATAAAATTCAACTTGTTGAAGAATCTACCCGATTCTGCAAAAAGACGCTTGTTGAACTTGTTCAACAAGTTTCTTGAGCTAAACATTGTTCCGCACGACTGGAGGGAGATAAAAGTCATTGCTATTCAAAAACCCGGAAAACCTGCCTCTGATCTTAATTCTTATAGGCCGATTGCTATGCTCTCTTGCCTCCGGAAATTAATGGAGAAAATGATCCTCTTACGGTTAGACAAATGGGTCGAAACAAACGGTTTACTTTCAGATACTCAATTTGGCTTTCGCCGGGGCAAAGGAACGAATGATTGCCTAGCGTTGCTTTCTACTGAAATTCAACTCGCTTTTGCTCGAAAAGAGCAAATGGCTTCTGCATTCTTGGACATTAAGGGGGCTTTTGACTCTGTCTCTGTAGAAGTTTTAACCGAGAAACTTCATTCGCAGGGACTTTCACCAAATTTAAATAATTTTTTGCTCAATTTGTTGTCAGAAAAGCATATGTATTTCTCACATGGTGATTCGACAACTTCCCGAATTAGTTACATGGGTCTTCCCCAGGGCTCATGTTTAAGCCCTCTCTTATATAATTTTTACGTTAAAGACATCGATGAATGTATTGCCAATTCATGCACGCTACGGCAACTTGCGGACGATAGCGTTGTATCCATTACTGGTAGCGAGGCTAGCGATCTGCAAGGACCATTGCAAGATACCTTAGACAATTTGTCTGAATGGGCTCTCAAGCTGGGTATCGAATTTTCTCCGGAGAAAACTGAGCTGGTCGTTTTTTCGAGGAAGCATAACCCAGCTCAGATGCAGCTCCTACTAACGGGTAAAACGATCACTCAGGTTTTAGTCGCTAAATATCTCGGGGTCTGGTTCGACTCTAAATGCACCTGGGCTTGTCATATTAGGTATCTGACACAAAAATGCCAACAGAGGATTAATTTTATTCGTACGATTACCGGAACCTGGTGGGGTGCCCACCCAGGAGACCTTCTAAGGTTATACCAAACAACGATACTGTCAGTTCTTGAATACGGTTGTTTCTGCTTTCGCTCCGCTGCGAAAACACACATTATAAAACTAGAAAGAATACAATATCGTTGTTTGCGTATTGCCTTGGGCTGCATGCAGTCGACCCATACGATGAGTCTTGAAGTGCTAGCGGGTATTCTTCCGTTGAAACATCGCTTTTGGAATCTCTCTTACCGGTTACTTATTCGATGCACGATCATGAACCCATTAGTAATTGAAAATTTCGAGAGGTTGGTCGACCTTCAATCTCAATCCAGATTTATGACTTTATATTTTGACTATATGGCTCAAAATATTAATCCTTCTTCATACGATTCCTCTAATGTCGCACCTTTAAATACTTCAAATAACGCTATATTCTTCGACACCACCATGAAAGAAGACATTATTGGTATCCCGGATCAATTACGACCGCAAGAGATCCCTAAGATTTTTTCCAATAAGTTCAAACATGTTAGTTGTGATAAAAGGTTTTTCACTGACGGATCTAATCTAGATGAGTCCACTGGCTTCGGTGTTTTCCACGAAAATTTAACCGCCTCCTACAAACTCGATGCTCCTGCTTCCGTGTACACCGCAGAACTTGCTGCTATTCAGTACTCCCTTGGGATCATCGAAACCCTACCCATAGACCACTACTTCATCTTCACAGACAGTCTCAGTGCCATAGAGGCTCTGCGATCGATGAAGACTGTGAAGCACACCCCGTATTTCCTGGGGAAAATACGACGGTTCTTAAGTGCTTTAACAGATAAAAATTACCGGGTTACCTTAGCGTGGGTCCCTTCTCATTGTTCCATTCCGGGCAATGAGAAGGCTGACTCTTTAGCTAAGGTGGGTGCTATTGATGGCGATATTTATGAAAGACCAATTGCTTACGATGAATTTTACAGCATTTTGCGTCAGAGAACACTCAATAGCTGGCAATCATTATGGAACTCAGATGAACTGGGACGGTGGCTACATTCCATTTTTCCTAAGGTATCGACGAAAGCATGGTTCAAGGGGTTGGATGTAGGTCGGGACTTCATTCGCGTGATGTCCAGACTTATGTCCAATCACTACACGTTAAACACGCATCTCTTTCGTATAGGGCTTGTAGACAGTAATCACTGTGTTTGTGGTGATGGCTACCACGACATTGAGCATGTTGTTTGGTCGTGTTCCGAATTCTGTGATGTTAGGTCCAAGCTAACAGATTCCCTTCGGGCCCGAGGAAGACAGCTAAACGTTCCCGTTAGAGACATCCTGGCAAGCGGAGATTTCCAGTATATGTCAGAGCTTTACAGCTTTCTGAAAAACACCGACATCAAAATTTAAACTCTTTTATCTAATTGTTAGATTTATCATCCCACTACACGAAAATTTATGGCCATACCTCATACTGAAGACACAAAAACGACAACCTGATTCGACTTTAGCGGTACCCGTAGAGGAAAAATTTCCAGATTCAAACAAACGGAATACGCAGTGCAATAATAATAAAAGAAATAATAGTTTACTAGCTAGCAATACTAGTAGCAATAATATTAAAAGAAATAATAGTTACTAGCAATAAGATATCAGTCGATAACAATAATTAAGTTATAAACAAACTCAACTCCCAACCCAAATATCCCTCACCAGAAAAATTGTATACATACTAACCCCAGTAAATCGGGCGTAACGATCACTCTCACTAACCAAGTTTGTTCTTTTTTTAAAGCAAAATTGATTGTAAACACTGCTCCGTTAAGCTACCGCAGATGAGCTAGAAAATAAACAACTTTAAAACTAAAAAAAACATCTTACTCATTTGTGTGTCTCTTACATCTATACAGTAACTATTCGCTAACTGGGCACGCTTTAACTGGGAGGATTCCCAGCTGGGACATCGTACCTTTCTGTTAAGTAACATTTTACTCATTTGTGTGTCTCTTACGTCTATACAGTAACTATTCGCTAACTGGGCACGCTTTAACTGGGAGGATTCCCAATTAAAAAGACAACAATCGTCAAATATCAAAACGAGCTGGGGGCATGTGGATTGGGAACAAAAACTGAAAAATTGAAGTTTTTGTAATCCAGCATATTTAAAATACAAAAACAATAATATAACTGATGAATGTACTCGCTTTAATAAAAGCTTTACTTGAGAGATAAGTTTGTGGTTGTGGCTTCCCTATTTGGTGATCATCTTGAGAACGAAAGCCTTTTATGAAATTGTCGCGAAGCAGCGTTATCCATCGAATTCCCCCTCGGCGTTGAGATGATATCCCAGTTAGCCAGCTGATTTCAATAACTGGAAAGTGCTCGTCGCCCAGTTAGCGAACAGTTGCTGTAATAGCCAAATTGAACAAACGTAATGGCGGTAGAGAACCATTCAGTGAAAAAAACGAACTTCTGAAATAATGTTTGTAGAGTTCCGACAATTGCATTGTTATTTTGAGTCAGTGTATCTTTACCGAATCCATCTAGAGCTATCAGTGGCCGAATATCAACGAGCGCAGAGCGGCTGCATATGTGCGTGGCCTAGCTGCAGATGCTCTATGTATGTGGGAGTAACGAGCGATCGGTGATAGAAACGAACGGACGCTCGACTAGGGCACTTGGATCTAAACCAGCACCGTAGATAGACGTGTTATTCTCAGGCTCCGTACGACTGAACCCAACGAATTGGCACAGTTGGTAGGATAATGGTGAGTATAATTAAAAAGTGGAAACATTTCTTTTCTTTGCCGCTCGCGATAGAAGAATTCTTGTGCTAGTTCTAGATTTTCAATGCTGTACCGTTTGAATGTGAATTAATTGAAAGCCTAGGCTAGGAAATGATTCCGCTGCGATAGTGAAAAAGCGAGCCCAAAGCGAATTGTAAGGCGTTGTGCGAAAATTAAATGAAACCGCAGTGGTAAAACTACTACGCAGTTACCGATAGCGAGTCCGATGGAGATCGAAGTGCTGTCAATATTTGGCGGGTCCGGAGAAAACCGAAGCGCAGTTAGAAAAGGCGGGTCCGATGAAAATCGAAGCGCTGTCAAAATTTGGCGGGTCCGGTGAAAACCGAAGCGCAGTTAGAAAAAGCGGGTCCGATGAAAATCGAAGCGCTGTCAAAATTTGACGGGTCCGGTGAAAACCGAAGCAAAATTAGAAAAGGCGAGATTGATAATCATGACGCTGTGAACCGCAAGCGAGTCCAATGGAAGTCAAGAGAAACAGAAAGTGGCGTCCATAGGAACAGGGGAAAATGAAGATAGCAAGAATAAACATGTTCAATCTGTTAAATTATTTCGCGATAGTGGAGTTAGTGTTTGTGATGTGATGTTGGTTGAAGATTAGTGTTGACCATGCAAATTGAAGTACGTCCATTTTCTATTGGGCCGAGCGATAGATTACATTCACTTTTGTTTTGTTTTTTTCTTCAATTTCGTGGATTTGATTGCGACGTATTCCTTCTCTGTTATAATTTCAGATGAGTGGAGACGAAAAACACCGAATGCCTTTGGCCATTTTCAACGAGAACGTCGATTCCCGAGATTTACGCAGGGAGTGGGAAGAGTGGCATCGTGCTTTTGAGCTGTATCTGGAAATGCGGAAAATAGAGTCTCAGCATGAGAAATATGTGACAATACTATCACTTGGAGGAAGAGGACTGCAGCGTATTTTCCACAACTTACGAAATGTTCCGGAAGAAGTTATTCCTGTACCGGAGAGGTTTCCACTGATGCCTCTGGATGCTGATGCAGTGAAACGCTTGGAGAGATTTTTTATCGGCAAGCGGAACGAACGTGTAAAGCTCGAAGTTTTCCGCTCTCTCACCCAAGGGAGTGAAAAAACGTTCAACAACTTCATACTCAGACTGCGCTCGCAGGCATCAAGGTGTGAGTTCCTTCCTATACGTGTGTTGGTCACTTATTCGTCTACTACTCCACTATAATGAAATTCCCAAAAACGAGATTTTCAGGAATGGTGACCCACTAGTATACAAACAATCGCACATACTCACAATTTTCCGCTAGGCCGGCCGTTCTGGGAAAATTCGAGTCTTCTTCGTTCTCGTTATATCACCATCAATGTTATTTTCTCCAAAAGTACATATATCGTTTCAAGATTTTTTGTTCGATGCTTGATATTACTTCTAAATGAGTGTGAAATTGATCTTTTCTATCAGTTTTTGGACGTATTAAGTATAATTTTTGTTTCAGGAAAAATTGAATGTTATTTTCTCTGCGTAACTTGAAAGCTGACTTGCAGGCAAGATCTTGCGCATTTCTCGCATTCAAGATCTTGCGCATTCAACCCGGGTGAAAACCAGCTAGCTGGCATCTCTATCTTATTTGCTTTGTTTCATCGCAGCTAAAATCGCAGCGGATCCGCGATTTGCGGGCCCCATTGACAGATGCTATGTTATGCGTATGAAAAGTGGCGGTGATATGATATCTCGTTTACACATACGCTGAGATGTTAGTTCTCGAAACATGGCGGGATGCCAGCTAGCTGTGAAAAACACATATCCTTTATCACGCTTAATTGCAACACTTTTATTCCACTCCTAACATTATCACCTTGTTTATTTACATTGCTCGATTGGTACCCTCGTTTGACACTGATCTGGTCCCTTTGGTTTCATCATTGCACGACTCTATATTATAAACATAGACTCTGAGCCTAAAGTGACCAAACATCATCCATTATGAGTGTTTCGAAAGCGGTACAGAACTATTTTCGTACGAATGTGTTAGTGCCATCCGTTGATGAAAATGTAAACAAGTTGCTGTTTTGTTTAGACCTGTGCGCCGACCATATCATCGGCGGCGGCGGCATAGAAAAACTTTTACCTCGGCGGAGACCGGCGCGCCGGCGTGACGCCGTTGGTAATTATCGGCGGCGGCGGCGTGTACCGGCGTGACACTAATTACCACTTCTGAAATATTGCGTATAATGTGTACGTATAATGTGTCATGTTCGGTTTGTTTTTTATTTCAACATAAATAAATGGAAATATGTTCATCCGGGTTGACAGGATGTCAAGAAGAGAAATAAGAATGGTTAAGAATTAAGTAGACAAACTATTTAACAACCAGCAAAAAAATGACTATCGGCGCAATAAAAATTTCCTCGGCGGCGCGCCGACTCAAAAGCATCGGCGGCGGCGGCGTGCGTAAAAGTGTCGGCGGCGGCGACGCGGCGTGGCGGCGCATAGGACTAGTTTTGTTTGCAATGCTACATTTTAAGCAGCTGGAAAAGTGTTCTCCTTCTCATGTCTCAGCCTTAAGGCAAAGTCTATATTTATAATATAGAGTCGCGCAAAGTTAAAACCAAAGCTTTTGTAATGCTAAGAATGTTCTTCCTTTGCCTAGTTCTGCTGTAAAATTAACGTATCACCATAGACAAACAGACGTGCCACTCGATGACGATTTCATCGACCAGAAAAATAACGATTATTTTGAAATTTTGCTTAGCAGATAATAATGACGCTAGTGTCGCTATAAGCAACCGTGCACAGTGCACGGTAGTGATGTCCGATTTTTTCAACTAATCGATTAATTGTTAATCGATTATTTTGTTCGCGTCCGCTAATCGGACTTGCCTGATTGCGTGACCCCTACGTTCAAAAATAAAATGTTAGTGCTGACCAACAGTCAGTTACCAATAAACTTGATCTCTAGATTTTACTAACAAATCTAGCAGAAAGTTCTAGAAATATTCCGTGGCCTTCCTCTTGATTTCAATGTACGAAGTTGGTTCATCAAACAAGCCTATGATCGAATCTCTACTGCAAATTCTGTGAAATAGTGTTACACCTGAACTTTGCTTTTTTGCATCAAAAAATATTGTACAATTTTACAACATATTAAAACTTTCTTTAAGAGACTTTTTGGCTATTCGGTTTGAAATCACATTATTTAATATATTTATTAATTCAATTAGCCTAATTCTTTATGAATCTTCGAGAAAGTTTTTTTTTCCGATTCAATTAGTTCTTCAGTTTTGCAATTGTGCATTCGTTTGCAAGTGATTCTGCTGTACAAAAAACTTTACACTACATTAGGCAAACGAATCAATAAATAGGAACCACTATATAAATTTACTTGTTAACGTTTGGAAAGCGAGAAAAGAAACATTTATTTCAAAAATGCTAAACATTCGAATGACAATGAATGGCTCTAGACACCCTGTGACGTGAGTAGGTGCCGACAGTGGAACCATGCATCCTCTCCTATCGACTGTTAGATTAGGAACATTTCTAGGTGGGGTCTTGGGAGCCGATTTCGCAGCTTTGTAATAGTTTGACCGGCTTTGCTGAAAAGACTTCTGAAGGAACTGATGTTCCTAGAACTGGCATGTATTTCATCAGTATTTTATACAGCGTTGGAATCTGTCCTTGAACTCGGTTCCATACTGGGTCATTATTTCTTGGTGCCAAATCGCCATGCAAATACTGCCGTAAACCCCCGGGTAATCCAACCATATGGTTGATGTTTTTGTATCTTGATGCTTCTCTAGCAAGAGTACCGTGGGCAGCCCACAGGTCAGTACTTGGTTCGATGTTGACTGGTTCAGGTTGCTCCTCTCTACACTGCCTAGTGATTTTTTGCATCATATTAACTAAAATTGTATCAAATGTGACATATGTTTATACAAAGAAAAGCAACATTTTTCGTCATACTCACCAATCCAAGAAGTCGTTTTAGATGTGTTCAGTGTTCAGCTCTCAAAATCTGCCAGAGATAATTGGCATACTTTGTTGGCCTGACTTGCTTCCTGTTGTTGTACCTCTGCGTGATAACAAAAGCGAAAATATTTCATTTCTTCATTTTCGCATGCAAAAACAAACAAAATATAAGCAACACCGTCAACGAGAAGTCGTTCGGTTCTTGCATGCGAAAAAGAGGGAAGGAAATATTTTAGCTCTGGCACTCACACATATTTTAACAATCGCTTATGTGAGTTCGCGTAAGTGCGAACAGCCCTTAAAAACTTTTTTAACTTCGTAATCGCGACGCCAAGAGTTTTGTTTGTGAACACGCAAAAAAGAAGTTTAGTTTTCGTTCGTGCGCGCATTTTTATAATTTTGAATGAAATATTAACGTCGCAGCACTAAATCGAATCGCGACTTCTGTTGCGCGCGACTTTTCGCTGTGACTTTAAATATCCTAACGTGGAAAGTAGTACGCTGAATAGCACATCAGATGCGCTATACAGCGCACTATTTGCGATGTAAGGTATAATGTGCGGCATGAGAGTAAAATCAATTGTCGTAAGTCGACAACTACAATTTTCAACTAAATGGATAACATAAAATAAGTGAGAACAGAGGTTTAGAAATCTCTTGTGTTTTCGTTATCGCTGGCATAACCAATTTTCCCATTTTTGGACAAAGTTGAACTATAATCGAACAATAATCGGGGTCAACTATTCGATTATTCAATAATCGAAAAGTCGGTTAATCGATTAAAAATTAATCGAATATTTTTGCAAATATTCGATTAACTCGATAAATCGAGAAGTAATCGGACATTACTAAGTGCACATTTATTATCAAAGACAAAAACCGTCAGTAATACCGTTGGTGTTGATTTAAGCAAGCGTGCACACCTATTAGCAAAAACAAAAACCGTTTTACGAAAATTAGTAGGCAATAAGCTCACATGATGGCGTGTAACGTTTCGAATAAGGACGAAGATTTTTCAGGAATTTTTCTTCGAAGAGGCACTTCTGTTTGTCTGTGGTACCAAGTGGTTGCGTCTCCTCTTCTGCTAAGTTCTTAAAGAAATTATACCGCGTCATTGAGTGTAATTTTGTTGTCTACTGTTATTTCTTGGTAATCGCTATTTTTGCTAATGTGTCTGCTATCTCATTTCCTTTAACCCTTTATAAGGCAATCGCAACTATATTGCCACTAATAAAATATATTTTCGGATTGAGCTTAACCACCCGCCTGGTCAAATCCACAATTAAGAATTCTTAAGAGAATTAAATGATCCGCACTCAGAAAACACAGCAAACATCGCACTGAGCAAACCAGAGCCCGCTACGTCCATGCGAACAATGAATATAGAGAACTGAACCAGCGTTTGCACAACACTCATCTTGGCCGACTTCAGCAACGCCTCAGGTCTAACCCGAGAAACTTCTGGTATCATGTCAACGAACAAAGGAAAGAATCTGGACTGCCTTCGTGCATGACCAACGGTACAAACGAAGCGGATTCAATCCCCGGTATCGCAAACCTCTTTCGTTCGCAGTTTAGCAGCGTATTTACTAGAGAGACCCTAAGTGCTGAAGATATCGTTACTGCCGCTAATAACGTACCTAGAATTTCTTCCCCTAGCTTACGAATGTCCATCACTAGTGAAATGGTGACTAAGGCAGGTAAACAAATCAAATCCTCGACAGGTTGCGGCCCAGATGGAATTCCGTCGCTAATCTTGAAACGATGCCTTGGCCCGCTCGCAACTCCGCTAGCAACTGTATTTAATCTGTCGTTATCATCTGGTATGTTTCCTACTTGTTGGAAAGATTCTTTTGTTTTTCCTGTACACAAGAAAGGCTGCAAACGCACGGTTTCAAACTATCGCGGTATAGCAGCATTGTGCGCAACCTCTAAGCTTTTCGAGATTATTGTTCTTGAAACATTATTCTCAAGGTACTCGCCACTTTCACGTCATTTATCATACGAGAAATAGAAAATGGACATCAGATAGACGCCATCTATACCGATCTCTCCGCTGCTTTTGACAAAATGAACCACGAAATAGCCCTGGCGAAGTTTGACCGTATGGGCATCGACAATAGCTTGCTGACCTGGTTGCGTTCTTACCTTATCGGCCGGAACATGTCGGTGAAGATTGGTGATTTTATTTCATCGCCAATTTCTGTCTCATCTGGAGTGCCTCAGGGGAGCCATCTCGGCCCTTTCCTCTTTCTTCTTTACATGAATGACGTAAACAACACTCTCAAAAGTTTCAAGCTATCGTACGCTGACGACCTTAAGTTATTTCTCGTCATAAAGGACCACGCTGATGCTTTCTTCCTACAACAACAACTGGAGTTGTTTGGTGCTTGGTGCTGCATCAACCGGATGTCTCTTAATGTGACTAAATGCTCAGCAATCTCGTTTGGCCGTAAGCGCACTCTTTTCCATCACAACTATTCGCTTTTCGGTACTGAGCTAAAGCGTGAGACGACAGTAAAAGATTTGGGAGGGCTGCTGGATTCAAAACTGAGCCTCAAGGAACACGTTTCGCACGTCGTTTCCAAGGCATCGTCCCAGTTAGGCTTCATTCTCCGATTTTCAAAGAAATTCCACGATATTTATTGCCTAAAGGCACTATTCTGCGCTCTTGTACGTCCAGTACTCGAATATGCTGCGGTAATCTGGTCTCCCTATTACCAAAACGACACACATAGGATTGAAACCGTTCAAAGGAAATTCGTTCGCTTCGCCTTGCGTAAACTCCCTTGGCGCGACCCCTTCAACTTACCTAGGTATGCCGATCGCTGCAAACTCATCAACCTAGAGCTGTTAGAAGCGAGACGAAATGTAGCTAAAGCTTGCTTTGTTGGCGATCTACTGCAGGGAAACATCGACTGTCACACTCTTTTGGGTCTACTTGACATCAACACACGGCGCCGTGATACTCGCTCACACACTTTTCTGCACATTCAGCCCTCGAGGACTAATTACGGACTAAATGAACCAATGCGCAGTATGTCCCGTGTGTTTAATCGTTGCTATGCTGTTTTCGATTTTAATGTCTCTCGTGTTAGCAATAAGAATAGCTTTAAGACAATTTTCTGTTAGCTTAATTGTACTGCTAGTTAATCTCAATCTGTCATTGGGGTAAAAATTTTATCTGTTGACATCAAATATAATAATAATAATAACCAAAGACTTCTAAAGGTGTCTTAGAACCACGCATCCCAATTGTACAGTTTTTTTTACTGTCTTCCGGGGGTATTTTTGTTGTTGCTGTTTGTTCGTGATACCTATCAAAGAGCGGCTGTGCACTGAAGTATCGTGTATCGCATACCGAATGTTATATACAACCATACATGCTATCGTCGACATGGGAATAAGGTGAACAGTAAAGAAAAAAAAACATTCGTGTAAGGGGAACTAGACGGTAACGTTATAGTCGCAATATATTTTATCTGTCAGCTGTCTTTATTTTGTCAATACCAACACTGCCATAGAGGGCCGCTCTCGGATGTCATCAAAAAACTGTCATCGCTCAGTACATTTTTTCCCCTGCTTAGAACACTTCAGTGGAAATGTACAATATTCATTCTGGGATATTTTTATGTAAACAAACCGCGATTTTTGAGCGGGGGCCTAGTGTGGTTGGTAACGTCTCCGCCAACCACGCTCGACGCCTGGGTTCGAATCCCACCGCCGACATAGGTGTCGATGGTTGTGGGGTGGCGTGATCCACTCACAACCAACCCAACTGGTCTAGATTCAATCCTAGCCGACACCGGGAGATTTTCTGAGGCGAAAAATCTCTGGGATCACGCCTTCCATCGCATGAGGAAGTAAAGCCGTTGGCGCCGGTCCGTTAATAAACGGGTCGTGAGTTAGGGACCTGGGTGTGGAGTCGCCTCCCTGGGCGTTGGTATTTGGCCACAACAGTGGCGGAAATAGACCGACGGAAAATAAGCGAGAATAAAAAAAAAGGCAAAGGTCTATTCCATTCATATTCGTTTGATTGGCAACAACTTCAATATTCGAGATCGAGGCGACAGAATCGACCGATTCTGAAAAATGAATAGCACTTTTTTATCCCTAAAAGTACCCCTCCACCGTGTGAGTCTCGATCTCGACGAATGATGTTGAAATCGTGGAAATTAAGTTGGTCATTTGAATTGAAAAAAGTTTCACAGAGCGCGAACGCATCACAATTGTATGTGTTTATCAAATGTGAAAATAAATCGAAATTGGGGATGATACTTCTGCAATTCCACTGTAATACAGTGATAAAATTCCTAACCTCTTTCGACGTATTAGTCATCGAAAGATACGATAGCTGAAATGAGGGGCCAAGTTGCTGTGAGTTGCTTCAAAAAGGTTTTCACTGTGTAGAGAAGGGCAAGAAGAATGTTTTGAAGGGGATCTGGTATGTTGAATGTTTTAAATATCCAGTCCACAATATCAGAGAATTTTATGAACCCTGTTTCTTTTATGACTTCTGATCGAGAAATGGGTGCACGAGGGGTTTTTGGTGCCCCAGGAAGCGGTGGGTACTCCTGGTTTGATTTGAAATTAAAACCGGGGGGTACTTGCTTCGGTTTTTCTTCACCGCTTCCTTTTTGTGTTGGCTTATTGGTCATTCCACTAGGGGTTATCTTACGACCTTTGCGAGAAAGATTAGAAGAGTTGAGCATTCTCCTCTTCCTATATCCCTCTGGCAAGGCATAAGAACACCCTTCGACGGGATCGTCAGATGTACCCTCATCGGTTGGCAAAAAGGAAAAGATGTTTCCTGTCGAGGGTGGCTCAGCCCTCTTAAGCATTTCTGCAAAAGAGCGCTTTGATCGTTCCTTAAAGAAACGCTTAATTTTTCCTCGCGCTGTTTGTACGCGGGACACGCCGAAAGGTCATGCCGAGTTCCCTCGCAGTAAAGACACTTTTCAGTATCCTCACTGCAAGCGGTCTCAGCATGATTGCCTCCGCACTTGCTGCAGCGTGCCTTGTTTCAGCAGTAGGTGGCTGTATGACCTTACTGCTTGCAGTTTTGGCAATGCACGACCCGCGGTACGAACAGGCGTACAGGCAGACGAACCCTGTCCAAAGAGATGTAGTTCGGCAGTGCGGATCCGGCGAATGTTACACGGAAGGAATCTGAAGGGAGGAATTTCTTCTTCCCTTCTTCGATGGATACTGAATGCAATTGCTTGACATCCAGTATCTTTACATCTTGAATCAGGGGGTTCTTGAAGCAGCCAACCCCGTGACGCAGAATGTCATCGACCGTGAGGCTTCCTTCGGTAACCACACCGTCGATCTCCACGTCTTTGGCAGGGATGTACACGCGGTACACCCTTGTAAAGAGCTCGTAGCTAGCAATTTCGTTTGCTTGCTTCAAGCTACTCACGACAACTCGCAGTTTGTTCGGCCTCACCTTCGTAATCTCGGTTACGGCCGAAAACTGTTTCGCCAGGTCTTTGCCTATTTGAATTATATTCAAAGGTTTTTTTATGGGCCGGAAGTAAACAACGTAGGGACCGCTAGCGGCATCTGGGTAAGCTTTTACCCTTATTTCCGGTACCCTTGGTACGGGGCTAGGTAGAGGGGGTGGTGCAGGGGAAGGTAAGGGAGAACTGCTGGGGGAAATTTCAATTTCTTCCCCATTTGTTTCCACATCCAGAAAAAGTTGCACCTGCATGTCGTCCATTTTGCGGGAGCGTTATGCTCTACCGCACACAAACGGTAAATATTCGAATGTGTGGGGGGGATCAAATAGTTAATATTAAATTTTAAAAACAATATTTCAAACAACAATGGATCTAATAAAAAAAAACAGTAATACTAATAATAATAACAATCGAAATAATACTAAAAATAATAATAATTATAATAATAATAATAATAATAATAATAATAATAATAATAATAATAATAATAATAATAATAATAATAATAATAATAATAATAACAATAATAATAATAATAATAATAATAATAATAATAATAATAATAATAATAATAATAATAATAATAATAATAATAATAATAATAATAATAATAATAATAATAATAATAATAATAATAATAATAATAGTAATACTAATAATAATAATAATAATAATAATAATGATAGTAATAATAATAATAATAATAATAATAATAATAATAATAATAATAATGATAATAATAATAATAATAATAATAATAATAATAATAATAATAATAATAATAATAATAATAATAATAATAATAATAATTATAATAATAATAATAATAATAATAATAATAATAATAATAATAATAATAATAATAATAATAATAATAATAATAATAATAATTATAATAATAATAATAATAAAAATAATAATAATAATAATAATAATAATAATAATAATAATAATAATAATAATAATAATAATAATTATAATAATAATAATAATAATAATAATAATAATTATAATAATAATTCATTCCGCGTCGAACACTCGACATAAACGGACGTGCAAAGTGGTCGTTCTATTACAATCCGGTCCGTGTGTACGAATAGCCAAACAAAAGAGTGTATTATTCGCGCTAAAGGCCAACTAGATTGTGAGTTGTGTCGATACGTTCTGTACCCGGCTCACAACTTTGGCTGTATTGGTGCAAAATACCAGCTGCAGTTTTGATCTGTGCACCGTGAATAGATCTTTTTAATCCAAGCCCATCAGTTGACAGTCGAGTCCGTGTCGCTGTGCTGAGTGATCTCACACCCTGCTCACTGCTGGTGGCTGTATTGGTGCTGCTGTACTGGTGCTGCTGGCTGCTTTGGGTGCAGCTTCGAACGATCGGACAACCACTGCTGGAAGGAAGAAGTAAAGAGGTACGTGTTCTTGTCGGCGCTAGTGCGCTAGTGCGCTACATTTAGCGCGATGGATATAGATCCCTCGCCTCCCGTGCCACCATCCCCGAGCCCCCCTGACCCTGACCCTTCTGTTACCCCCTCCCCTGTTCATTCTCCAGTCCCCCCTCGCCCCAGGCTTTACCCGGACGGATCTCAACAGGGCAGCTATACTGTTTTTTTTCGTCCAAAGGCAGTAGTGAATTCAAAGCGTTAAAACATACTGCAAATTGCTAAAGACCTGACGAAGGGGTACAAGGCCGTGACCGAAATTTCCAAGATCCGACCTAACAAGCTCCGTGTCGTGCTCAGTGATCAGGCACAGGCCAATGCTATCGCTTGCTCTGAGCTCTTCACACGCGAGTATCGCGTCTACATACCCGCACGAGACGTGGAGATCGACGGTGTCATAACCGATTCGAGTCTGTCTGTCGAGTGTATCCTAAAAAGCGCAACCGGTTGCTTCAAAAATACCGAAACACAGGCGAAGATTTTGGATTGTAAGCAATTGCGGTCCATGTCTCTCGTCGGCGGTAAAAAAGTTTACACTCCGTCAGACTCGTTTCGCGTTACGTTTGCCGGATCTGCACTCCCTAGCCACGTCTCGATCGACCGGGTTCGTCTGCCTGTGCGATTGTATGTACCCCGTGTTATGAATTGCACCAATTGCAAGCAGTTAGGCCACACAGCCGCCTACTGCTGCAATAAGGCACGATCTAGCAAGTGTGGGGAGACTCATGCGGAAGATTCTTGCAGTGTTAATGCTGAAAAATGTATTCACTGTGGGGAAAACCAGCATGAGCTCTCCACATGCCCGGTGTACATGCAGCGCAGAGATAAAATCAAGCGGTCACTTAAGGAGCGTTCAAAGCGTTCTTACGCTGAGATGCTGAAGAAGACCGTGACCACTTCTACCATAACATCGAACCCTTTTGATCTGTTGCCCTCTGATGAAACCGATTCTGACGATTCATCAGCGGGAACATCTTATGCCAATCCTGGGGAGTCTAGGAAGAGGAAAAATGTTTTTTCTCCTAAACTTCCCCGTAAAGGTCCTAAGATTTCCCAAAGTGTAATGAAAAGTACGAACAAACCAAACAGTGCTGCGGAAAAACCGAAGCAAACTCCTCCTGGGCTTGCAAATTTAAAGTCCCAGAAGGAGTTCCCAGCACTGCCAGGAACATCTAAAACCCCAGTTGTTCCTTTTGCACATCCAGTTGATGAAACAAACTCTGGATTAGTGAAATTTTCTGACATTGTGGACTGGATTTTTGAAAATTTCAATGTACCTGATCCAATTAAAATTTTTCTTACAGCATTCCTCCCAACAGTTAGATCATTTTTGAAGCAGTTGACTGCCCAATGGCCCCTCCTTGCAGCGATTGAATCCTTCGATGCCTAATTCATCTGCGTATACGAAGGATTCTATCTCTGTCTTACAGTGGAATTGTAGAAGTATTTTACCAAAAATTGATTCGTTTAAAGTTTTGATAAATAAAAACAAATGCGATGCATTTTCCCTTTGTGAAACTTGGCTTACTTCAAATATTGATCTCAACTTCCATGATTTTAATATTATTCGCCTTGATCGAGACACCCCATATGGAGGAGTACTTTTAGGGATTAAAAAGTGCTATTCTTTCTATCGTATTAACCTCCCCTCGATTCCAGGCATCGAAGTTGTCGCATGTCAAATGACAATACAAGGTAAAGAGCTTTGTATTGCCTCAATATATATTCCTCCCAGAGCACAGGTTGGGCAACGGCTGCTCTTTGATTTAATAGAACTTCTTCCCTCGCCACGTTTGATTTTGGGAGACTTCAACTCTCATGGCGTGGCTTGGGGTTCCCCATACAATGATAACCGCTCCTCTTTAATCTATAACCTTTGCGATGACTTCGACATGTCTATTTTAAACAACGGTGAAATGACACGTATCCCGAAACCTCCAGCGCGCCCAAGCGCTTTGGATCTATCCTTATGTTCGACGTCGCTACGGTTGGATTGCACATGGAAGGTAATCCTTGATCCTCACGGTAGCGACCATTTGCCTGTTCTTATTTCAATTAATAACGGGCCAACTCGCATGCGACCAATTGACATTCCGTATGACCTCACACGGAATGTCGATTGGAAGTTATACGAGGAAATGATTTCAAAAGCGGTCGAGTCGATTCAACATCATCCACCACTTGAAGAATACAACCTCCTCGCGGGCTTGATTCTCGACGCCGCGTTGCAAGCCCAAACGAAGAAATATCCCGGCGTAACGATCAAAGAACGGCCTCCCACTCCGTGGTGGGACCAAGAGTGCTCCGATGTCTACACGCAAAGATCCGACGCGTATCTGACCTTCCGGGATACAGACGATGCCGACGACTTTAAACGTTATTCGGAGCTTGATACCAAGTTTAAAAGCTTGACTAAGGCAAAGAAACGCGGATATTGGCGTCGGTTCGTGAACGAGACGTCGAGGGAGACATCAATGAGCACTCTTTGGAACACAGCCCGAAGAATGCGGAATCGCGTAACGGTCAACGAAAGCGAGGAGTCTTCAAGTAGGTGGATATTTGATTCTGCCAGGAAAGTATGTCCGGACTCTGTTCCTGAGCAAAACATTGTTCGCGATGCGTCTCCGGGCCACGACGCGATTGAATCACCTTTTACGATGGCAGAATTTTCAGTTGCCCTCCTGTCCTGTAACAATAACGCGCCTGGGTTAGATAGAATCAAATTCAACTTGTTGAAGAATCTACCCGGCAATGCCAAGAGGCGCTTGTTGAACTTGTTCAATAAGTTCCTGGAGCAAAATATTGTACCGCAGGATTGGAGGCAAGTGAAGGTGATCGCCATCCAAAAACCAGGGAAACCAGCTTCTGATCACAACTCTTATAGGCCGATTGCAATGCTATCCTGTATACGGAAATTGATGGAAAAAATTATACTCCGTCGTTTAGACCATTGGGTCGAATCAAATGGTCTACTATCAGATACTCAATTTGGCTTCCGCCGTGCCAAAGGGACGAATGATTGTCTTGCGTTGCTTTCAACAGATATTCAGCTGGCGTATGCTCGCAAAGAACAAATGGCGTCTGCGTTCTTGGACATTAAGGGGGCTTTCGATTCCGTTTCTATTGACATTCTTTCGTGTAAACTTCACCGACAAGGATTTTCTCCAATTTTGAACAATTTTTTGCACAATTTGTTGTCCGAAAAGCACATGCATTTTACGCACGGCGATTTGGCAACTTTTCGCATTAGCTACATGGGTCTTCCCCAGGGCTCATGTTTAAGCCCCCTTCTTTACAACTTTTATGTAAATGACATCGACGAATGTCTGGCAAACTCATGCACGATAAGACAACTTGCAGACGACAGTGTAATCTCTGTTACAGGAGCCAAAGCTGCCGATTTGCAAGGACCATTGCAAGATACCTTGGACAATTTGTCTGCTTGGGCTCTACAGCTAGGTATCGAATTCTCTCCGGAGAAGACTGAGATAGTAGTTTTTTCTAGGAAGCATGAACCTGCTCAGCTTCAAACACAATTAATGGGTAAAACGATTTCTCAGGTTTTGGTACACAAATATCTTGGTGTCTGGTTCGACTCTTAAGGCACCTGGGGTTGTCACGTAAGGTATCTGATGAAAATATGTCAACAAAGAGTGAATTTTCTTCGTACAATAACCGGACAATGGTGGGGAGCCCACCCAGGAGACCTTATAAGGCTTTACCAAACAACGATATTGTCTGTTATTGAATACGGGTGTTTCTGCTTCCGCTCCGCAGCAAACATTAACCCTTCTTCAAAATATTAACCCTTCTTCGAATATTCCAAATCGTGTCGACTTATCAAATACTTCTGATTCTACTGTGTTTTTCGATACATCCATGATAGAAGAAACTCGTGGAATCCCGGATCATTTACGCGTGCAGCAGATCCCCAAAATTTTTTCCAATAAATATCGAAACATCAACTGCGACAATATGTACTACACTGACGGATCATTTCTTGAGGGGTCCACTGGCTTCGGTATCTTCAATAACAATTTAACCGTCTCCCATAAGCTCGATAATCCTGCTTCTGTTTACGTCGCAGAATTAGCTGCAATTCAGTACACCCTAGGGATTATCGAAAAAATGCCCACGGACCATTATTTCATCTTTACGGACAGTCTCAGTTCCATTGAGGCTCTCCGATCGATGAAAGATGTTAAGCACTCTCCGTGTTTCCTGGGGAAAATACGGGAACATCTGAGTGCTTTATCCGAAAAATCTACTCAGATTACCTTAGCGTGGGTCCCTTCTCACTGCTCGATACCGGGTAATGAGAAAGCGGACTTTTTGGCTAAGGTGGGCGCAACAAACGGTGATATTTATGAAAGACCAATTGCCTTTAATGAATTTTTCGCATTTGTACGTCAGAATACGATCATCAGTTGGCAAAATTCTTGGACCAAGGGGGAACTGGGAAGGTGGTTACATTCCATAATCCCCAAGGTATCGACGAACCCGTGGTTCAAGGGGTTGGATGTAGGTCGGGATTTCATTTGCGTGATGTCCCGGCTTATGTCCAATCACTATAGATTTGACGCGCATCTCCGTCGTGTTGGGCTCGGGGAGAGTGGTATCTGTGCCTGTGGTGAAGGTTATCACGACATAGAGCACATTGTTTGGTCATGCCCTGTACACCGTGACGCCAGGTCTAGATTAGTAGCTTCCCTGCAGGCCGAAGGTAGGCAGCCGGCTGTTCCTGTTCGTGATGTCTTGGCGAGCCGTGACCTATCCTACATGTCCCTTATATACGTTTTCCTGAAATCCATCCACGCCCCAGTTTAGTCCTATCCCCTTCCGCCTACATCCAACCAAACGACAAGAACACGTTAAGACCCCGGATCCGGAAACAGCAACTAGACCCGCACGATACTCTCAGGCCCCGAGGGAGACAACCCAATATGCCAGTCCGTAATATCTTGGCCCAGCAGCGGAACATATTCAATATGCTGCTTACCTATGGCGATGGAAAACCATCAAACAACAAATCAGTGCTTTTCATGCAAAACATTCTAGCTTAAGTTAGATTTAGTTTCAGCTCGTAGTCGGCAGCGAGGATAAAAAATTTGCTTTTAGTTATTAAGATACTTTAGAAAGTAAGCTACCAGATATAATTGGCGCCGTTTAACATTGAATTGTATTTGTGCCGTGTCAAATAAACTATAGATGAGGAAAAAAAAAATAATAATAATAATAATAATAAGAATAATTATAATAATAATAAAAATAATAATAATAATAATAATAATAATAATAATAATAATAATAATAATAATAATAATAATAATAATAATATTGATAATAATAATATTAATAATGATAAAAATTCTAAAGTAAATACTTCACCGAACGTCTAAGTCACGACCTCACGGCTGATAGTAGGATCAATCGAGTGTCTCCGCAGAACAAACAATGACGATCCAGCTTCGCGTTGTGACACAGTGGCCTTGTAGATGCCACTTGTAGTTGACTTCCACTCGCTCGATCGTATGGTGGTCCGTGCTGCTAGCGGGGTAACAGCGGTGCGGGAGAATTATTCTTGCTGATATATCAGCTGCGTATCGGATCACTTGCAGGGTAGCCTGCCCCTACCAGTGTGCAGAAGATGTTTCTGCCGATATACTGCAGGCTATTGTTATCGCACAGCACAAGAACTAATCGACAAAATCGGCGTGCATGAATTTGCAAAACATTCATCGATGTCATTGACGTAAAAATTATATAAGAGAGGACTTAAACATGAGCCCTGGGGAAGGCCCATGTAACTAGTTCGGGAAGTTGTCGAATCGCCATGTGAGAAATACATATGCTTTTCTGACAACATATTGAGCAAAAAGTTATTCAAATTTGGTGAAAGTCCCTGCGAATGAAGTTTCGCGCTTAAAACTTCTACAGAGACAGAGTCAAAAGCCCCCTTAATATCCAAGAACGCAGAAGCCATTTGCTCTTTTCGAGCAAATGCAAGTTGAATTTCAGTAGAAAGCAACGCTAGGCAATCGTTCGTCCCTTCTCCCCGGCGAAAGCCAAATTGAGTATCTGAAAGTAAACCGTTTGTTTCGACCCATTTGTCTAACCGTAAGAGGATCATTTTCTCCATTAGTTTCGGGAGGCAAGAGAGCATCGCAATCGGCCTATATGGATTGTGATCAGAGGCAGGTTCCCCGGGTTTCCGAATAGCAATGACTTTTACCTCCCTCCAGTCATAGTAGGATCCAGATAGTAGGATCAATCGAGTGTCTCCGCAGAACAAACAATGACGATCCAGCTTCGCGTTGTGACACAGTGGCCTTGTAGATGCAACTTGTAGTTGACTTCCACTCGCTCGATCGTATGGTGGTCCGTGCTGCTAGCGGGGTAACAGCGGTGCGGGAGAATTATTCTTGCTGATATATCAGCTGCGTATCGGATCACTTGCGGGGTAGCCTGCCCCTACCAGTGTGCAGAAGATGTTTCTACCGATATACTGCAGGCTATTGTTATCGCACAGCACAAGAACTAATCGACAAAAAAAACACATTGTTATTTTGCAAATTAAGCAGAGCTGATCAATTTGCGTCTAATCGAGTCGAAATCAAAACAACGAATGGAATATATGATGTATTGGACGACAAATTTCAACTAAACATTCAATTTTTTTCAGGATACCACTTGAATATTTCTTTATTTCGACCTTTTTCATGCAAAATAAATGAAGTCCTAAGCACAGACTAACAGACATAACACTTCGAACAAATTTTCAATAAAATCATCGTTGGGATGATTCCAGTACTTTACGTTAGTAACACTAGCACCATCTGCTGTCGTGTTCGCGCTGCGTCATGTATTTCGACATCAGCGCCAGCGTTACTGCAAATGGGGAACCACAAAATATGTATGAGACTGCATGACAGCGCCCCAGACGGCGTTATCGCGTGATGACGTGATGATTGGAAGTTTGAAATGATCGTTTTTTTGTGGCGATGGAGCTAGGTTCCAGTGTTATGTTAGTCTGTGTCCTAAGGTTACATTCTAATTACTATGATGTTACATTTTATATAATTACAAAAAAGCAAGCATACAATGCCGCTGCAAAAAAAAATTGCTTCCATCGTTTTTGGTGTTAACGGGCAGCGGCAACTAGCAACATTCAGAGGGAGAGATATGCGAAGAGAATGTTGTGAGCCAAACGAACATGTCAAAAACTGAGCCAAATGAACAAGAAAGGTGACACAGTGAAAGGTATTGCAATCAGGTACAATAAAGAATATATTTTTCTTTACACGTTTTTCATGTTTTATTACTAAACAATGCATTGAGAATGCTTAAAAATTTGCTGTATCATACTGATTTTCAACTGGTGGTTCACAAACCTTTTGTATGGTCAACAAAATAATGATCAATCATGGTGAGAGTATATCAAATTAGATATAAACATATAATTTTACACTTTCGCGGTTTTTGTGATGCTCTTTATTATTTCTCAGGACTCTCACCGTCACCATAAGTTATACGAGTCAAATGAAAAATTTATTGCATATTGCACTTTGCAAAGAGATCTGGCACCTCTGACTTGTGAAACCTAGTTGCCAAATTGGCAGCTTTTTTCATCGCTTATCTCTCCCTCTGAGTATCTCTAGTGGCAACTATATTGCCACCAACGTTTTTGTTGTTAACGGGTAGTGCAACTATAATGCCACCAACATTGTGGGGTTAACGGGCAGTGGCAACTATATTGCCGCCAATGTTTTTGGGATTAACGGGCAGTGGCAACTACATTTCCACCAATGTTTTTGGGATGACGGGCAGTGGCAACTATATTACCACCAATCTTTTCAATCGATTCAACAGTGATTTTTTTTAACAAAGGTACATATGTGTTGTTCCTCCTGTGAGGAACACGTTTTACTGAAGTTTATGTCGATTCCTCGCGTAGTTTCCACGGCCTTATTAAGGGTCTATGTCCGCATGAACGGGTATCCACTGTAGTACTGTTTTCGTGTTTCTTGCCATTTGAAGGATGCTGTCAATTACTTTATCAATAGCATCGCAGTGTTTTGAATTTTGACGTGCAGTCCTGATTTGAAATCCGACATAATTACGGCGTTTTGAGGTGCTTGTTTTTGTTCTACACTCCATGATGAAGTTCCACCACAGACAGACGTCCAAGCAAGAATAACATTGATCAAAATTTCCGTTTCAATTTTCAAAGTAAATTGCGTTATAAATCACGTGTACACTAGCGCTGCCTGGTGACCTTATCGCTACAATAAATTTTTTTTCGCTGGTGTACGAGGCTGGCGGTACTGGTAGCGCTATCTGGTTACGGATTGCTACTACAAAAAACTTTACACAAGTTTGGAACTCAGCTTGGACGTCTGTCTGCGGTTCCACTTCGACTGTTACTGTGCAGCAGTTCCTATCGATTATTGGTTCCTTGAACATATTGCGGAGAATATCATTGTGTTTCTGCGAAACTGTTTCCAAATATGAATACCGTTTTGTTTCATCTAATTGGTTCATCACTTTCATCATCTGCCTCCAAACTGGTGTGTTGCGGTGACAGTTTTAACCAGATATTTACCTGCTAAATTCTTCGAAAATGCATAGGTTGTTGCCAGGGGCGGTTTAACGCGAAGGTGAAGCAGGCGGCCGCCGGCTGGTTAAATATCGAAGGGCGCCAATGAATGGGTGAAAAATTCAAAAAAAACTCGAATTATAATAATAATTTCAAGGTTCCGCAGGTTATTTTCGACTGCCTATTTTTTAGATTGCTATTTCTCAAAATTATCGAGTAAATAAAAAGTTGTATGATAATATCGGATTTGGACTTGCACGGACAAATACTCGAGGAAATGTTAACGAATGAAAAACAGTTTATTGAAAAACGATGCTATAATTCCACGTCTTGATTGGGAATGAATGAAGTTCTTCTCCATGAACGCTTGTATTTTGTACTTCTCATGATTTTCTTGGCAGTGCCTACGTCGCCACCCTCTTTTGATTATGGAGCCCACAACTGATTGTCGGCCAAAATAAGTTCCCCTTGTATTTGCTCAGAATGTGGTCCCCGTGGCTCTGTGGTTAGCGATGTCGGTCGGCTAGCTCTCCCACACGGTTGTGATATCGGGTTCGATTCCCGATCAGGTCGAGGATCTTTTCGAGCTGGAAATTTTCTCGACTCAGCACTGGGGCACGGTGTATCGTTGTACTTAACCTACACATGCAAAATGTGCCAAAAACAATATCGATAACGAATTCTCTCAACTAATCTAGTTGATCGAGACCGCATAAGCCCCCCAGGCTTGCGTGCGATATTGTATTGTTGTATTTGCTCAGCTGCGATGTTGTCGTGTATAAAAAGGTATTTGATGTCACGTTTTGGGTCATACATCTGCAACTACGGTTGTCCTTATCGATCGTAACTGGTTGCATGATCTTAACACCAACATCATGCAGAAAATAGGCTAGCCAAATCACTCCAGCCACATAAGTGCTCAATGCCACATGTTTCTTGCTTAACCACGAGACCGTGGCTGTAAACTTCGAACAAGAAGCCACTTACTGATTTGCGAACCACTGAGTCCGCCTTAGTGCTAGGAAAACAATCTTCGTTGAACTTGACGCCTCTTGAAATAACGGTTTTGTTCGCCAATTTGTCCAAAAGCTGGTATCCATTCGGAGCGTTGCCAATCGTTACCATTTCTCGGCTCTGGAGTCTAATTTCTCTGCTAGTACGGGGCACATGTCATAGCTAAGCTTCCGAAAATCCGTCAATCTGTCAAAGTCTGGTTATGCGTTTATCCACTTCTCTGCAGGGGTTACGTTTTCAGTTAAAGCCATCGTAGGGCAACCGTTCGCTTCTGGCTTTGCTCTGGCATAGCACATGAGTCGCAGAATCCAAACGAATCCAGCTTCTTTACAAAACCAAGGGTCATCTTGTGTTTCGCAAGGTTGTTCAGAGCTTGTTGACTTGCATGACCCATACGACGATGTCACAACTTACTTATCTCGGCTACGATGATATTGGCTTGCCCAAAAGAAACGACATCCAAAGTCAGCATGTGCATATTGCCTCGTAGGTACACCACACTGATTAGTTCACCGTCCTTCTGAACTTCGCTTAGTTCTGGCCATCGCGGACAGGCTTGTAAATGGTCACGGTAGAACAACTTTTGGCAAGGCTGTCTAAATACATTCGCGCCCCTACGTCGCCACTACGACGTTTTTTCCCCAAACGTATTTTGACATCTAGATAAGAAAGTATGAGTATCTAGAAATGATAATTACATACGTTGTGTGCGGAGATTTTGGTAATTATATATATTACTTATAATAATATTTATCAACATAAATAGAACGAAGTAGACAAAAATAAGCCAAAACAGAAGAAACTCACTGGGTTGAATCAATAAAATTTTTCATTGTTAATCAATTCAACGATTTGATTGGATTCAATCAAAAAACGATTCTTCAGCGTGCACTATCTAAGCAATTCTGTCCTTTCAAACTCCATTGCACAGTGGTCCAAAAAGGCGAAAAGTGGAACTTAATTCCATCTTTCATCTTCATTCTAGCTTAATAGTGTCTTCGGAACAATTGTTTGTATGAATGTCCCGCATAATCGCAAATTATCAAAAAAAATGAAAAGTTTATTCTACTAAAAATAAAAACAACTAACTTTTTTGTGTTAGGAGATAGAGCAATGGTTTATTCAGAAAAGTTTTTGAAAATTCAAAAATATGAAACTTTGTTGAACATGTGAGAATCCTATCTTTTTGCCTTTCTCCTAGAAAGGTATAGCAATCACTTGCAAAACCGAAAGTATAAAAGTGCTCCAAAGGGCCGAATGGCATATATCACTCGACTTAGCTCGACGGGCTGAGCCTTTTCTGTATGTGTGTGTGTGTATGTGTGTGTGTATGTGCAGATATTTATTCTCAATCACTTTTCTCAGAGATGGCTGTACCGATTTTCATGAAATTAATTGCAATTGAAAGGTCTTGTTGCCCCATAAGACCCTATTAAATTTCATTGTAATCGGATTTTTAGTTTAGAGGTTATGTATCAAAATGTAAAAATCATTAAACATCTTACTTTACTTTTACTTTTTGGCTAACGGACCGTTCACCGGTCTAGAGACGAACGAATTAGAGATGTCCAACTTCTTCTGTCTTGAGCAGCCGTTTTACAGTCTCCCCGTACACCAGCAGATTGTGCATCTTCTTCCACCGCGTGCGAGGCCTACCACGGAGTCGACGGCCTCTTCCTTGTTCTCTACTGAAGATAGTTTTGGCGGCTCTCTCGTCAAGCATCCCGGCTACGTGTCCAGCCCACTGAAGCCTGCCCCGCTGTATTACCTTCACTATATCAGCATGTTTGTATACCTGGTACAACTCGTGATTTATGCGTCTGCGCCACACTCCACCTTCCAATTTACCGCCAAGTATCGATCGCAGAACTTTACGCTCAAAAACTCCGACCACTCGTCGATCAGCTTCCTTCAGCGTCCATGCTTCATGTCCGTAAAGGGCCACCGGGAGTATCAGCGTCCTATACAACGCTAGTTTTGTGCGAGTTTGCAAACTACGGGACCTTAGCTGGTTACGCAGTCCGTAGAAAGCCCTGTTCGCAGCTGCAACTCGTCGTTTCACTCCACGGCTCATATCGTTGTCACATGTCACAAGCGTACCAAGATAAACGAATTCGTCAATCACTTCGAATCGTTCCCCATCAATCTCCACCCCAGCACCAACACCACGGGGACTCCCACGCTCTCTGCCAGCTACCATGTACTTCGTTTTGGCAGAGTTAATGGCAAGTCCCAATCTCGCTGCTTCTCTCTTAAAAGGTACGAAAGCCTCCTCCACGGCCTTACGGTTGATACCGATGATATCGACGTCGTCCGCAAAACCAAGAAGCATGTGGGATTTCGTGATGATCGTACCGTTTCTTTCGACGTTTGCTTTTCGTACTGCTCCCTCAAGAGCGATTTTAAACAGTAGGTTGGAGAGCGCAACCCCCTGCTTCAGTCCATCCAACGTTACGAACGCGGCTGATGTTTCACCAGCTATCCGCACGCACGATTTTGATCCCTCCAGTGTCATACGACTCAGCTTTATTAGTTTCGTAGGGAAACCGTGTTCCAGCATGATCTGCCACAGCTCATTTCTTTTCACTGAGTCGTATGCCACCCTGAAGTTCACAAACAGATGGTGTGTCGATAGGTTGTACTCCCGGAACTTATCGAGGATCTGTCGCAGGGTAAAAATTTGATCCGTCGTGGAACGCCTTTGTCGAAAACCAGCCTGGTATTCGCCAACAAAGGATTCCGTTAACGGTCTCAATCTGAAGAACAGGATACGGGAGAGCCCTTTATATGCGGAGTTGAGCAGCGTTATCTCTCGATAGTTGCCACAATCCAACCGATGGCCCTTCTTATAGATAGGGCATATGAGGCCTGGCCTGGTTGGAACCAGTCGTTCGGCATTTGTTCGTCCGTTCATAGTATTATCTGGTGGATCGCATCGTACAGCCGCTCGCTTCCCGCTTTTAGAAGCTCGGCCGGGATACCGTCCTTCCCAGCGGCCTTGCCGTTTTTCAGCTCACTAATCGCCTTTTTCACCTCCTCCTGTATTGGTGGCTCCACAGCTTGTTCGTCGGTCATAATCGTCATCCTGTTCCTGCTCTGCTCATCCGGCTCCTCACCGTTCAATAGCGCCTGAAAATGCTCCTTCCACCTGGCTGCAACCGTCGGTTTATCAGTAAGCAGGTTACCGTCCTTGTCATTACACATGACCGGCACATGGAAATTCCTGCTTCTGACTCTGTTGACAGTTCTATGGAATCTCCGCACGTCGTTTTCAGCATAGCTGTCCTCTGCGCTGGCGAGCACCTGCTCCTCGTACTCGCGCTTCTTCCGACGGTGGGTTCTATTTTCGGCAGCTCTTGCCACCCTGTACCTCTCTCTGTTCTGACGCGTAGCCGCAATGAGCATGCGGCTCCTGGCACGGTTCTTCTCATCTGTCGCTCTCTGGCACTCAGCATCGAACCAGCCGTTAGACTGTCTTCCACGCGTCGTACCTACCACCTCTCTCGCAGTCGTTTCGATGGCGTCGTGAATACTGCTCCACAGCCCATTTATGTCTTCCACTCCTTCCTCCTGCTGTTCTACGATCCGTTGATCCAGCTCTCTGGCGTATTCTGCTGCCACGCCATCAGCCTTCAACCGCTGAATGTTGAAACGCGTCGTCCTCTCTGTGCGAGATTTCAGCACGTTCGACAACCGTGCGCGGATCTTACAAACGACGAGATAATGGTCAGAGTCAATGTTTGATCCCCGAAAAGACCTAACATCAGTAACATCCGAAAAGTGCCGACCATCAATCAGTACGTGATCGATCTGGGAGCAGGCTTCTCCATTTGGATGCCTCCAGGTGTGTTTCCGAATATTCAATTGTGGAAAATAGGAGCTACATATTACCATTCCTATGGCCGCGGCAAAGTTTATCAGCCTCAGGCCGTTTTCATTGGTTGACGAGTGAAGGCTATGCCTTCCAATGACCAGACGGAAGAATTCCTCCCTCCCAACCTGTGCGTTTGCGTCTCCGATGACGACTTTTACGTCGTGTTTTGGGCACTCGTCATAGATTCGCTCAAGCTTGTCATAGAACTCATCTTTGACTTCATCGGATTTGTCGTTTGTCGGTGCGTAGGTGTTGATTAAACTGTAGTTGAAGAATTTGCTCTTAATCCTCAACACGCATATACGGTCATCTACGGGCCTCCACCGGATGACTCCTGTTTTCTGATTTCCCAGCACTACGAAACCGACGCCCGTTTCGCTGCTTTGCCGCCACTGTAGTAGATGTGGTACTTGAAAGAAGTGCGTGCAATAGGGTCTACTGCACGGAATTCCCTTTCTCCGGAATTTGGCCACCGAACCTCCTGAATCGCTGCGATTTCGACTCCCTGCCGCTGTAGTTCTCGAGCAAGCAAGCCAGCCCGCGCCGGTTCATTGAGAGATCGGACGTTCCAAGTACCCAATTTCCAATCGTTTACCTTAATCTTTTTCCGTGTTCGTAGCCTAGGCACCACGTGGAGGTTGGGATAGGAGTTGCTGGAGAGAATATTAAACATCATTATCTCGAAAACTACACAACCGATTTGAACAAAATTGATTTCAAGTGAACGGGCTACCTGAAAAACCCTTAAATTTCGAATTTTATATAGATTGAACATATGGTTCAAAAGTTATGGAAACAAACGTGTTCTAAAGACTGTTTGATCTCACTCATGTTTCTCAGAGATGGCTGAACCGATTTTCATAAAATAAGTGTCAAATAGAAGGTCTAGTTGCCCCATCAGACCCTATTGATTTGTTTTGCAATCAGACTATTACTTTGCCTGTTATGTTTAAAAATGTGAAATCCAGCTATGAAAAGGAACTTATTCCGAAAACTACTTGGACTTACTCACTTTTCTCAGAGATGGCTGACCCGATTTCCACAAAATTACTGTCAATTAATAAGTCTAGATGCCTCATAACAGCCTATTGAATTTTACTATAATCGAACTGTAACTTCGTCTGTAATGTACCGAAATGTGAAAATCACGGAACTTCATTATCTCAGAAACTACACAACCGAATTGATCAATGATATTATCAGATGACCGGGCTAGTTAAGAGTTAACTGATGAAATCTGATTGAACACTTGGTTTCAAAGTTTGGCTGCCCTATACGTTCCCATTTCATTTGATTATAATCGAACTTAAGCAACCGTTATGTATTAAGTTGTTAACAAAACAACGAAAGTCTATTATCTCAAAGATTACATGACTTATTTGAACATAACTGGTGTCATACGAACGAGTCATCTCTCGAACTTACAAATAACAAACTTCATAACAATTTGATATGTGGCTCAAAAGTTATGGAAAGAGAAGAAATTCAAAGACTATTTAAAACTATACTTGCTTTGATCGATATATGTGGCCTCAACATAATCTAAATGTGGTATCGTACTATTTGAACGTTCCGAATTCATTGATTCGTTGCGGTGAGTTTAAAGTCTGCAAATGCACGATGAATCGGCCATAGGATATGATCAAAGTCAAAAGACAAATCGTTTGAAATGATTGGTTTTATCGAAATAACAACATCCTCGACTTTTGACTTCTGTACATCGCCTTAATTCTGAATATATTCATATTGGGTGGTATTCGGTCTTTTTCAGCAGATTTTCTGGCATCAATCTGACACCGGAAATACCCATATTGGAAGGTATTTAGATATTTTTGTTGTTTTCCAGAAACTAAAAGTGGTCGTCTTTAAATTCAAAATGGTGTCCAGAGTCAATATTTGGTTTCTATGCATCATCTCGATTATGGAAATATCCATATTGAGTATTATTCGGTCATTTTTGACTGTTTCCTAGAAGTTGTCATTCTGCAATTCAAAATGGTGCCTGAGGTCAATTGTTAGCTCATTGCATCATTCTGCTTCCAGAGATACTCATATTGGATGGCATTTGGTTATCTTAGGCTGTTTTTCACAAACCGGAAGTCACCATCTTGGATTTCAAAATGGTATTAAAGATAATTTCTAGCCTATGAGCGTCATTCTGGTTGAAAGAATTGTCAAATTTATCGTTCAAGTGGTGTCGGTGCGACACAAAAATTAGGTGCTGAATTAAATATTTTGTTTAGCGTGCTTTTGTGCCAGTAAGTCAACTCAAGCTCCGCGCGAGTAAGTTTGTGCGTTATTTACACTTTTTTTGTAAACATGACATCGTTAGTTAGTGGAAACTGTGTGGTGTGCGGTTTTGGGTCTTCGGACAACCGGAACTTATTAAAGTGTGAGGGGTGTTCCCTACGATTCCATGCCGCGTGCGCAGGTGTTCAACGAAACAAGGAAGACCAGATTAGGTCCTACATGATGCCAGCCTGCAATGATTGCCAGGAGCGAATCGCGATGGAATTAAATTTTCGTCACCTGGTACACCAGCAGGCTCTTCTTGCTGACTTAGTGAAAAAGCATAGCGACGCAATACACAAATCGACGTCGACATTGCAGAAAATGGGAATCGTTCAAGAGGCACTCGAACGACAAGAAACTCTATTCGATGAACTAAAACAGGAGCTTTCGTCTGTTAAAAAAGTGAACTCTCCTACAAAAGTAGTGAGACAAATCAATAACCACGTGACGACACTTTTCGACGATGCTATAACTTCCGCTAAAGTTAACATGACTGAGTCGCTTGGGATACTTAGCAACTCGATTACAAATAAGCTGACCAGTCATATTGATGAAATAACTAATAAAGTCGACGAACAGCTTGAAGCTGTTAATGAAAATTTGATCGATGTGGCCACTTCTAAGACTCAATGTAGTGTTCCTGAAATCTTGGAAGAATTTCGAATAATTAGCAGCAGAATTTCTGAGTACACGCCAAGAATGATGCTAATCGAAAACAGCATTGGCTATCCAAGTGTGGCAGAGGAAATAACTATGGCCGGCCAGCCTTCAAATGATCTTCCAAACAGTGGATGGCGTTTCCTTGGCTCGAGAAAAGTTTGGAAACAGGACTGGACAGCGTACGATACAAAATTACACCGTATTATACAGCAGCAAAAACAAGCTGACAAAGCAAGAAAACGGAGGGCCAGAAGACGAAATCATTATAGGCGAAATAATTACAACAGAAACAACAACCCTAGGCATAACCATATCATTCACAACAACAACAACGATAATAACAACAACTTTGTCAATAACAATAGAAATGACTACAACAGCAATTACTACAATAATAATAACAATTCCAACAACAACCGCAACAATAAGAACTGCTTCAACAATAACAACTACAATCAGAACCAGAATCGCAACCTCAACTTTAACAGAAATCTCGATAATAACCATCAAAGTACCAATCGAAACAACTACAACTTCAACACCAATAGTAACCGTAGATATACCATCCACAACCGTCACGTCAACAACAGTTTTTGGAATAATAACAACAGCCCCAACTATAACATGGCCAACAGGCAACAGAATAACGTCACCAACTCCTACAATAATCAACAACACACCAACTCTAATCGTTTCCATGCAAATCAACTGTTACCACCTGACAGAGTGCTTCTTGCAGCAGCGAAAGACCGATTCTCCAGACCTCAATCTAACTTCATTCCTACGATTCAATTTCAAAGAGGCGAAACTCTTAACCCATACCCGGCGAACGACGAGTTTTCACTTTCTCAACCCCAGATGATCAGCGATCCTGCACACCTTCCTACTTCACAATGCATTGCGTGCTCATCTAGGCACTCGTGTCTTCAACGCAATTGACTCACTCATCAGAGGACCGTTGCTGGTGATAATTTTGTTCAACCTAGATGTAGGAAATGACGCGACCTGCTCTGCTCTGGTAAACACTTCTGTTAATAATGACTCTCATTCTTTAGCTTCTACACTCGAGCACCCCACCACTACTGAGATCTCTGTTTATTGCCAAAATTTTAACCGCATGCGAGGCGCTCACAAAATTAACGAAATTCAAAAAAATGTACTATCCTGTTCATTTTCTGTTATTTTAGCAACCGAAACAAGCTGGGATGAGGGTGTTCGCAGCGAAGAAGTCTTCGGTTGCCGATATAATGTCTATAGAAATGACCGTAACTATCAATTATCTGAAATGAAATCCGGTGGTGGTGTGTTGATTGCGGTGTCAGTAGACTTTAATTCAGCGCTTATCGACACCATTAAGTTTAAAGAGTTCGAACATGTTTGGGTGAAAGCAGAACTAGCAGGAGAGACACACGTATTTGTCTCTGTCTATTTCCCTCCAAATAATGCGCGGAATGAAATCTTTGAAAAGTTTCTTCATGTTGTTGAAAATATTGCATCTAAGCTGTTACCTGAAGTAATACTCCACATATACGGTGATTTCAACCAACGCAACATTGATTTTATTCCGGACATCGATAACCATAGCATTTTACTTCCTATTATTGGCGAAAATGAAACGCTGCAACTTCTTTTTGATAAAACCTCTAGTCTTGGTCTTAATCAAATAAATCATGTGAAAAATGGACAAAATTGTTATCTAGATCTGTTAATGTCCAACATTAGTGAAGACTTTTGTGTGACGAATTCATTACAACCATTATGGAAGAACGAAGTTTATCATACAGCAATAGAGTTTTCTTTATTTGTGCATGTGAATAAAAGACCTGACGAATATGAATTCGAAGATGTTTTTGACTTTCAGTCAGCAAACTATGATGAATTAATACATAAACTAAATAGTATCAACTGGCAAGATGTATTGTTTGAAGACGGAAACGTCGATTCGGCTATAGAAAATTTTTATAACATATTATCTGATTTATTTATTAGCGAAATACCATTGAAAAGAATAAGACGTCATGGCAATTCCAAATACCCACTCTGGTACAATAGACAAATTAAAAACTTGAAAAACAAAAAACAAAAAGCACATAAAAAATACAAAACTCATAAAAATCGTGATGCTTTAACAACTTATCTTAACATTTGCGGCGAATTAAACGATGCCATTAGTAACGAGTTTACATTAAAGACTGAGCTTGAAATCAAATCCTGTCCAAAATTTTTTTTCAAATATGTTAAATCAAAGTTAAAATCTGAAACTTTTCCTTCAAAAATGCAACTGCATGTCAAAGTTGAAGAGAACCCGGCATACATCTCTGATCTATGTGCTGATTTCTTTCAACAAAATTATACAACTTTCTCAGAATCTGATCGTGACTATACATTCTTCACCAACTTTCCTGAGTTTCCCAACTATTTCAATATTGAACATGTCAGCGCACGCGAAATTGAAGATACTTTAAAAGCTCTGGATGCGTCTAAAGGTCCGGGACCAGACGGAATTCCGCCAGCATTCATGAAACATTTAGCTAAAGAGCTAACTTCCCCACTGTTCTTGATTTTCAATATGTCTCTGGAATCCGGTTGCTTCCCGAAATTCTGAAAAACTCATATCTAGTGCCTGTGTTCAAATCTGGTAAAAAAACCGACATTAGCAACTATCGAGGCATAGCCATTCTTTCCTGTATACCTAAGCTTTTTGAAGCAATAATAAACAAAAAGTTATTCCACCAAATAAAAAATAGAATTACCCCAACGCAACACGGTTTTTTCAAAGGGCGCTCAACAACAACTAAAATACTCGAGTTTATTAACTTCTCTTTGAACGCAATGGATAAAGGTAATTATGTTGAAACCTTATATACTGACTTCAGTAAAGCTTTCGATCGCATTGATATACCCCTGCTTCTCTTCAAGTTACGAAAAATTGGAATTCATCCACAATTACTCAAATGGATTGAATCGTATTTGACAGATCGTCAACAAACAGTCAAATTTAAAGGTAGAATATCGAAACCTATTCAGGTAACCTCAGGAGTTCCTCAAGGCTCTCACTTGGGCCCTCTACTATTTATTTTATTTGTAAACGACATTTCCTTTATTCTAAAACATGTAAAAATTCTTATTTATGCCGACGATATTAAACTTTTCCTTGAAATAAAAAACGCTGATGATGTAAATATTTTTCGTAACGAGATAAAATATTTTTACATTTGGTGTAAAAAAAAGCCTTCTTCAGCTAAACGTTAAAAAATGTAGTTCGATGGCTTTTGGCAGAAAAAGAAACATGCCAAGCAATATGATTTCCTTAGGAGATCAGGTAGTAGAGAAAAGTGAACGAGTTAGGGACCTAGGAGTCATACTCGACTCAAAATTAACATTCACTGATCACTACAATACAATTATTAATAAGGCTAGTAACATGCTCAGTTTTATAGAACGTTTCTGCTATAATTTCCAAGATCCATACACAATAAAAACACTTTATAATTCCTATGTCAGGTCACTTTTAGAATACTGTAGCATTGTATGGTCTCCGTTTTCTGCAACTCATGTAAACAGAATAGAATCAGTGCAAAAACAATTCCTGTTATATGCACTTCGTAATCTACGATGGACGTCATTTCCCCTACCATCATATGACGAACGCTGCAGACTTATTGACATCCAATCATTAAAAGCCCGTCGTGAATTCGCAATGATGTCATTTGTTAACGATATCGTATCTCAACGTGTCGATTCACCCGAAATATTATCAAAACTCAATCTTTATGTACCTTCCAGAAATTTACGAACTCGGACTTTGTTTTCTTTAAATCATCAACGAAACAATTATGCTAAATACGGGCCAATTAATCAAATGATGTTAGTGTATAACCAACACTGTGAAACAATTGAATTTTCTATGTCGAGAACTAAATTAAAACAATATTTCAACTCAACGCGCAGTTTAAATCGATAGAAAACATTCATTGTAATAATCCGTCAAGTGAAGAAATTATTATTCAATTATGTATAAACTCTTTTTTTTGCTCCCACTAGTATAAATAGCATATGGCATGTAAGTTAGTTTTAAACATATGTAGTCTACTTTTGTTTGACGAAAAAAATAAATACCCATATTTGGTGTTATTCGATCATTTTCGGCTGTTTCCCAGGAACCGCCAACCTAGAATCCAAAATGGGGTCTGTAGTCGATTTCAGCTGCTGTGTATCATTCTAGATCCGGAGATACTCATGATAGACGGAAATCGGCCATTTTTGGCTGTTGTCCAGAAACTATAAGTTGCCATCCTACAATTCATAATGGTGTCCGAGGTCAATTTTTAGCTTCTTGCAACATTCTGGCTCTGGAGATACTCATATTGGGTGGTATTTGGTCACTTTGGGCTGTTTTTCAGAAACCGAAAGTCGTCATTTTGGACATTAAAATTGCCTGTGGAATCAATTTCTGTCATCAGGGCGTAATTCTGGTTCCGAAAACATTCATAATGAATGCTATTTGGTCATTTCCGGCTGTATGCTAGACACCGGAAGTCACCATCTTAAAATTCAAGATTGTGTCTGTGATCTATTTTTAGCTTCTGTGCATTTTTTTGGTTCCGGAGATACTCATATTTAATGGGAATCGTCCATTTTAGGCTATTTTCCAGAAACCGGCAGATGCCATCTTACAATTCAAAATGTTGTCTAAAGTCGATTTGTGGCTCCAGTGCATCATTACGATTCCGGAAATACCCATAATTGGTGGTGTTTGGTCGTTTGCCGCTATTTCTCCGAAACCGGAAGTCACCATTTTGGATTTCATAATGGCATTTGCAGACAATTTCTGGATTTTGTGCGTCATACTGGTTAAAGAAACACTCATACTGGGTGGTATTTGGTAGTTTTTAGCTGTTTTCCAGAAATCGAAAGTCGCCATCTTAGAATTCAAAATGGTATCTGTGGTCGATTTTAGCTCCTGTGTATCATTCTAGATCCGGATATTGTAATATTGAGTGGATATCGGCCATTTTTGGCTGTTTTCCGGAAACCGGAAGTTGCCATTTTACAATCCAAAATGTTGCTTGAGGTCGATTATGGAACATATTTGTTACCCCTAAAAACATTCACCTTCCAAATATGGTTCCATTTAGTTGATTAGTTCGCGAGATGTGCAGAAATTTGTGTTTCATTTATATGGAACCCTCCTATTCCAGAAAAGGGAGGGGAGTCGAACCATTATGGACATATTTGTTACCCCTAATACATTCACATGCTAAATTCGGTTCCATTTACTCGGTTAGTTCTCGAGATGTGCAAAGAATATGTGTTTCATTTGTATGGCAATCGGGTTATAGAATGGAGCATAGGCAGGCAGAAACACCAAAAGAAGGAGGGGTGTGAATACATTATGGACATATTTTTTACCACTAAAAACATTTACCTGCCAAATTTGGTTCCATTTAGTTGATAAGTTCTCGAGATGTGCAGAAATTTTTGTTTCATTTGTATGGAATCCCTCCCTTCCAGAAAAGGGAGGGGCGTCCAACTATTATAGACATATTTGTTACCCTTTAAAACATCCACATGCCGAATTCGGTTTCATTTGCTTGGTTTGTTTTTGATTTGTGCAGAAATTTAGGTTTCATTTGTATGGGACCCCTCCCTTCCAGAAGAGGGAGGGATCTCAAACTATCATATATTCAATATTTTAGAACCTAAAGAGTGAAAATACATTTGTTGGATTGAAGCGTTCTTATAAATCTATTTTTACAAATAAAGGTTTGAATGAGAAAGGCAGGGTTTGACCGCTAGGTGGATTAATTTAGGTTTTTCGGTACAAAGTTATAAAGTATATTATATGGAACTTCCTTAAAAATTAGTTTTTTGTACTAAACATTTGCTAGTTACATTTTACACGAGAGTGTTGTTCGGAGGAATTGTTAGGACACATAAAACACACATTTTTGCCAAAGACTATATACATCTCTAGGAATTTCCCTTACAATGTGTAACCTGTGCGGTTGCAATTTCAGCATCGAGTGAAAAATTTATCTAATTTTGGGTAACGCTGCAAGAGCGTGTTCACGTAAAAATAACCTTTATTATGGGTACTTTTGTTAGGGAGTGTATTAGTGAAAATTACCCGCACTTGAACACCCCCGCAGCAGCGTGTACCCAGAATGACAGTTCTCACCACTTGCGCTGAATATCGTTCACATAAGTTTGTTTATTTTCGTTTGAATTCGTTCGTTTTTGTCGTTTGTGAGCGATATTGTCGCGTTAGACAGGTTCGATAATTTTTATGTCATGTTTGTAGATAATTTGTTAGGGTTAGATGGGCCGGCATTTTCCTCTAGCTGCGAAAAAGTGGTGCTGAATTAAGTCTCGGCGGGTTTGTTGCGGTCGGCAGCCATCGCGGGATAGTTAGTCTAGTCTCGATCACGGTACGAGTGATACGCGTCGTTTGTTTTCGTCATAAAAGTGCGCGTTTTAACTGTTTCATTTTTACAGTTTGCGTCCCGTAGGAGCGAAGGTTGTTCCGCTTTGATAAGACCAACAAAGGTTGTTCCGTTGGCCCGTGAGTTGAGTGCTGTGTTCTGTGTTTGCTCGCCGGAGAGGGTAAGCAAAGCCATTGGCTACCCCCGGCTAAGTGTCAAGGAGCAGTTTTAAACACCACCCGCCGAGGATTGTCGCAGCAGCTGGGAGTTCGGGAGCTGCAGAAGCAGCTGGAAAGCCGCCCCTAGACGACCATTCCGGAAATCGCCACCAACGACAGCTGAGGGAAAAACAGGAATAAACGCGATAAGTTTTTGTTTATTTATTTTGTTTATTTTTTCCCTCTTAGTGTTCTAGTAAAGATCCGAAAGTCCGTTAGAGGTATCTGGCAAGTGGTGAGGTTTCTTCCGCAATATTGTTCGCAGTCGTATTGTTTATTTATTTATTATTGTTATTTATATATTTTATTAAATATTAATTATATATATTTTTAATTATTTTTGTTTTTCTGAATCGGTGATTTTGCGTTGGTTCTGGTTGAACTGCCGAGTTGTAGAAAGCTTGAGTCTTTCCCAGTCAAGGTGGTTGCCAACCCTAGAATTTTAATCCGATTCGAAACATATTTCAATTCAGCTCAAATTCCTGAAATAAAAGTGAATCGTTAGTGGGCGAAATAAATACAAAGTTTCATACCGTGTCAATACTTCATGCTGTGTGCTTTTGAGTTCTTTTCCAAGAACATTGAGAAAATGGCAATGATGGTTGAAGAGCTCAGCAGAGCTTATTGGTTGATGCGGGTTGACCATTTGCATTTCGACGAGCTAGATTTTGAGTTGAGCTCGCGGAATGTTGTCATCTCGGCTGATTCGGATCCATCTGGGGTTCAGCGGCAGCGTCGTTTACGGGGATTGTTGGCCGAAGAACGGTCTTCTTCGGTGGAACGCTTGCGGGATGCTGCTGAAGAAATGGAGATCTGCCTTGGGAAGTTGAGCTCCATTAAGGAAGATCTCCGTTATAGATGCCCAAACAAGGAGGTTTACCGAACAAGGTTACTCCATCTGGGGTCTAGACTACAGATAATCCACAAATACACAGCAGGTGAGGTCAACCAGGAAATTTTGGGTTTGTTGGCGGAAGTTGCTGCTACATATCAAGAACATTTTGATTTGTCGGCAGAAATCCTAGACGAGTCTTCTGTATTTTGTGTGGATTCAAGGGTTTCGATGCCTCTCGCTGTCCCTACTGCTTAAAAAACGGAATTCGTACCAACTAAAGTCGCAGTTGTGTAAGGATGTGCGCCCCATAAAAAGCCTAAAATTAGACCCCCAAATTTACAACAGTTTTCGACCAGCTCACGATGAGGATTATCGTGATCCGTTGTTTGTTGAAACCATCATCCTCGATGATCCGTCCGATAATCGTCCTTTCGCTTTGGTCGCAGTATATGGCCATTCCTTCAAGGCTTTGCTCGACAGTGGTAGTAATGCCACCATTATCACCATAAAGTTGTACCGAAAGTTTACCAAAAGTCCATTGGAAGGTTTGGAAAGGCCAGTTGAACTTCGTTCAGCAAATGGACAGACCTTACCGATCCTTGGACAAATATATCTTCCGTACACTTTCCAAAACAAGACAAAGGTTATTTGCACCCTTGTAGTGGAGCAATTAACAGTTTCTTCAATACTCGGTATAGACTTTTGGCGCGCCTTTTGAATAACACCCGAGTTGCAAACTTGTGCTCTGTTGAACTCAGGTTCGGAACGGGACGAAGAAGTAGATATTGATGCTCCGAGTGAGTCTATACTTATTCCGGAACAGATGGCCTGTATCAAACAGGTTAAGACCTGCTTTCAGGCTGTAGTGCCCGGAAAATTGAATACGACCTCGCTAACAGAGCACAGGATCGTAATTAAGGAAGAATTTAAAAGTGCCGCGCCTGTTTGTCGATATCCTTATAAAATGAGCCCAAGAAAACTGTCTAAAGTCTGGGAAGAAGTCGACCGTTGGCGTTCTATGGGTATTATTGAAGAGTCAGATTCCGATTGGTCTTTGAATATTGTCGCTGTGACCAAACCAGACGATTCTATTCGGCTTTGTCTAGATGCCCGGCCTCTTAATGAGCGTACAGTACATGATGCATACCCTCTGCCGTATCCCGGGCGCATTTTAGGAAGCCTGCCTAAAGCCAAGTACCTGTCTATTATAGACTTAAAGGAGGCTTTTCTCCAGGTTCCTTTGGCTAAGGGCAGTCGTAAGTTTACTGCTTTCAGTGTGCCCAATGTGTGTGTTCCAATTTACTCGTCTACCCTTCGGTCTCGTTAACAGCCCTGCCACTTTGGCACGTCTGATGGACCAGGTGTTAGGACGCGGAAATCTGGAACCGTACGTTTTTGTTTACCTCGATGATATCATCGTGGTTAGGGAAACGCTCGAGCATCACCTGCAGTTACTCAAAGAAGTGGCCAAATGTCTAGCCAGAGCCAATCTGACGATAAACCTGGTTAAATCCCGTTTTGGGGTTCCAGAGTTAAAATTTCTTGGCTATTTGTTGAATCAGGAAGGTCTAAAGGTCAATTCTGACAAAATTCAGCCGATACTCGATTGCGAGCGGCCGGTGACGGTTACTAAACTGCGCTGATTCCTTGGAATGTGCGGTTACTACCGGCGTTTCATTGATCGGTTTAGTGAGGTAACCGCACCTTTGACTGACCTCTTGAAAACAAAGGCCGAGAATATTGGCTGGAACTCCGAAGCAGAACTCGCGTTCCTGAAGGTAAAGGAACTTTTAGTCACTCTTCCAGTGCTTGTCCCGCCGGATTTTTCGAAGGAATTTATTCTGCAGACAGATGCCAGTGACACTGCTGTCGCGGCTGTCCTGGTGCAACAACATCCAGAGGGGGAAAAAGTGGTAGCTTATTTTTCACATAAGTTAACCACCCCCCAACGGAATTATCACGCTACCGAAAAGGAAGGTCTGGCGGTGATTATGGCGGTTGAACACTTTCGAAGTTACTTGGAAGGTTATCATTTTCGACTTGTCACTGATTCATCAGCCATTACCTGGATACTGAAGACCAAATGGAAAACCAGTTCGCGCCTGAGTCGGTGGAGTTTGGAACTACAACTCTACGACAGGTCCATTGAGCACCGGAAAGGTAAGGAAAATGTCGTTCCGGATGCCTTATCTCGGGCTGTAGCAGCCATTTCGGCATTGTCCACTTAAGACTGGTATTGTTCCATGAAGTCTAAAGTTTCAGATAATCCTGATGATTATCCTGACTTTAAAGTCGAAGATGGTAAACTTTTCAAATACGTGGCCTCGAAAAGTGTACCATTCGACTCTCGGTTTAGTTGGAAATTGGTCCCAACTCCCGAGTGTCGAGAAGAAATCGTGCAACGTACCCACGATGAATTGCTTCATGTGGGTTACGATAAAACGATTCACGAGGTTCAAAAACGCTATGTTTGGCCTCGTATGGGACCGGAAGTTCGCGAATATATTCGCCAATGTGGAACCTGCAAAGAGATAAAAGCACCATTTAGCTCAGTCCAACCGGAAATGGGTCAGTCACGCACAATCGGTGCACCGTGGCAGATGATTTCGGTGAACTACATAGGCCCACTTCCTCGAAGCAAACGGGGCAATCAACACTTGCTAGTCATCCTCGACGTCTTCAGCAAGTACGTAATGTTGACCCCCGTTCGCAAAATTTGCAGCGCCTCACTTTGTGCGACCCTTCGCGAACAATGGTTCAACCGCCATGGAAGTCCGGAAATCCTGTTGAGCGATAATGGTTCGACGTTCATCTCCAAAGAATTCAGCCGGTTCCTAAAAGAAACAAATGTTACACATTGGCTGAATTCGAGATAACCCGGTAGAACGAACGAATCGTTCTATAAATACGGCAATTCGTGCGTACGCCCGCACGGACCAGCGCAACTGGGATGCTCGTATTTCTGATGTGGAGCGCATCCTAAATACTACGGTTCATTCTTCTACCGGGTTTAGTCCTCATTTCGTCGTCCATGGTTGCGAAATGGCATCAGGGGATGACTACTCCAGGATTTCCGGGGAGGGTTATCTGAAATCAAGACAGGACCAATTAGAGACAATCCGGGGTATTGTGGTTAAAAATCTTAGTTAGGCCTCAGATGGTGCTCGACAGCAATACAACGGGCGACATCGCAAATTTGCGAACCCATTCGCAGTCGGTCAAATTGTTTACCGACGAAACATGAAGTTGTTGAACGCTCTCGAACCTTATAACGCCAAAATTGGACCACAATACTTACCGGCGAAAGTTCTCGCCAAAAAGGGGTCTTCGTCCTACGAGCTGGTTGATCCTACCGGGAAAAATCTTGGTGTCTGGCCAGCAAATCTTCTCAAACCAGCATAAACTGGTATAATTTTGTACCGGCGGCCTGCCTTTAAACGGATTGTTCATTTGGGAACATTTAAAAGGCGACCGCTGGATTACATTTGTACTGTCAGTTGGTGCGTTGCTCTACCTTCTTCTAGTGAATAGTAAAAAGGGAGACTTACACTGCTGTTAGAAGGTTCTTCATTACCTTCGTTAACGTTTTGCGTGCTTCGCACTAGTGGCGGAGTAATAAATCGTTCTGCTGAAGTTTTGCTTTCTGTTCCAAAATCAGTCGTGACGGTGTAAATTTTATTTTTTTTGCCGGAATAGAATTCCGCGCCTTTTGGAAAAACACCCACGCACTGGCACTTGGAAACAGAAGGCAAACAACCGAAAACACATCACTTCACCTTGCTCTTTGCCATTGATTTAGTTTTCACCCCTCTTCAGCGGGGACTTTTTACAAATTTTTGCCTTGTTTGGGCGTTTCTTCTTCGCACAAAACACTTCTCCCCTATTCTATGGGGATAAACACGCACGCGCAACGCATTTTCGCCGCGAGAAACAGTCGCGAAAACCAAAAAAATCGCGAAAACCGGAATGTGAACAGCGAGTTTCCATTCCGGTTTGTTTACATGAAATATTCATTGATCATTCCGCCTAGGAATGACGTCATCGCCGGTCAGAGATGCCAGATGTTTTTGAAAAATGTCTGCAACTGCTCGAAAAACCGGAAAAATGTGCTCGAAATCTGGAAAAAATATATCCGTGATCCGAAAAAATTTCGCTCGCGCAGGCAAAAGTCTGCGAAAATCTTCACACATTTTAAGAAAATCTGCGCAAATATAAGGAGACTCTGACAAAAATCTGCAGAAACTATGGAAAACTGCAAATATCTGCAAATCAATAAATATCTGCACACGGACTCCAAAAATCTGCGTTTTGCAGACAAATCTGCACAGTTGGTATCACTGTCGCCGGTTGACGTCTCCAAACGATGCCGGGCTGCCAGAAACGATAAGATGGATTCGGATTAGAAACTGATCGTTTGTGGTAAGGCAATGTAATGTATGTACGGTGCAGCCGAATGTGGATATGTATAAATGTGCGTCATCGGAACCGAATGTTGTGTATTCGGAGTCTTGCATAATACTGGGGTTTCAGATTTCAACCACCAGGGTGATAAAATTGAATTCCTTAGGGAAGATTTTTATTATTTACCGCATTATGCGAGAGACATTCTTTGGTCCCTCTCAAACGTCTCAGTATGGGAGATGCTTTTGAGATGAACAGGGACAGAAAGACATGGTCCAGAATGTTGACGATGACGTGGGATGGGTGCCAGAAGGAGTGCGTGAATGTGTGTTTGGATATGCATGAGTGAACGAATAAAAGTTTGTGTGGTTGAATGAGAAGCAATGCTCTAGAGTTAATTCAAAATGTGAGTCGAATTGCAAATGGCGATTGGAATGAAATGATATGTTTGAAAGAGAAAATAGAATGAGTGGTTCGGAAATTAACTCTAGCTCAGGTATCGAGTGTTGGCACCGTAAAAACACGAAAGTTGGACAGTCGATGAAAAAAGACCGACAATCGTTCCCCTGCAAGTCAGAACCGTACAAAATTAGTACTGGGACTTGCAGTATTTTGGGAAGATGAGTTGTCTTGAAGAATGGATTGGAATTGGATTTCAAGTTCAGGCCTTGATTGGGTCAGATGATAGCTGACTGCTTCTCGCTTTGCGAATGCTTCCAATATTAGCACTTCAGACCAAGACCAAACAATTTCAACGATTCGGAATTCCAGTCGATTAGTTTTTGAAATTGTTTGCTTGTAAATTACGGAAGGAATGATAGGGATAGCAGATTTTGTACATATTTATTTATTTATTTATTTATTTATTTATTTAATTATTTGTTCATTAACATATTTATTCCCCGTTTATTATTGTTATCGGTGTTAGGTGTTAGGTTAGTAAAAAAAATTGTTGTCAATTTTTTTCCACTCGGTGTGGGCGAGATTGTAACCTGGGCGGTTGCAATTTCAGTATCGAGTGGAAAATTTATCTAATTTTGGGTAACGCTGCAAGAGCGTGTTCACGTAAAAATAACCCTTATTATGGGTACTTTTGTGAGGGAGTGTATTATTGTAAATTACCCGCACTTAAACACCCCCGCAGCAGCGTGTACCCAGAATGACAGTTCTCACCACTTGCGCTGAATATCGTTCACATAAGTTTGTTTATTTTCGTTTGAATTCGTTCGTTTTTTCGTTTGTGAACGATATTGTCGCGTTAGATAGGTTCGATAATTTTTATGTCATGTTTGTAGATAAATTGTTAGGGTTAGATGGGCCGGCATTTTCCTCTAGCTGCGAAAAAGTGGTGCTGAATTAAGTCTCGGCGAGTTTGTTGTGGTCGGCAGCCATCGCGGGATAGTTAGTCTAGCCTCGATCACGGTACGAGTGACACGCGTCGTTTGTTTTCGTCATAAAAGTGCGCCTTCAAACTGTTTCATTTTTACAGTTTGTGTCCCGTAGGAGCGAAGGTTGTTCCGCTTTGGTAAGGCCAACGAAGATTGTTCCGTTGGCCCGTGAGTTGAGTGCTGTGTTCTGTGTTTGCTCGCCGGAGAGGGTAAGCGAGGCCATTGGCTACCCCCGGCTAAGTGTCAAGGAGCAGTTTTAAACACCACCCGCCGAGGATTGTCGCAGCAGCTGGGAGTCCGGGAGCTGCAGAAGCAGCTGGAAAGCCGCCCCTAGACGACCATTCCGGAAATCGCCACCAACGACAGCTGATGGAAAAACAGGAATAAACGCGATAAGTTTTTGTTTATTTATTTTGTTTATTTTTCCCTCTTAGTGTTCTAGTAAAGATCCGAAAGTCCGTTAGAGGTATCTGGCCGCCCTGTAAGGGTTTCGCCGGGCAAATTTTAGTGTGTACAGGGTGACCCCCTGTTACAAATGTTATATCATATTTTAGCTTATTTTTTGGATAACTTCAAGAACGTATAGGTTAAAAAAGGGCAAGTAGAATCATGATGTCGATACTTTTCCTTGAAGTTAAGCTGAAGTGCTTCTTAACTTCTTAAGGTTTCATTTGTCCCAATCCACCGATATTAGAGTACGGCGAGCATATGTCACAGTAGGTTTTCATATATGAAGAATACTAATTTTTTAGGTAAAAAGACGTAGAAATGGAGGAGTATAGCATTACTGGGGCAGACGACGAAAGATCGGTATGATTCTCGGTGTCTCGGCTGCGGTGATTGGGTCGTCGGTTGAAGTTTTTACCGAATTACCGTTATGCAAAAGGCACTTGACGAGCTCAGCGAAAAACATTACTGACCTTTTCTGTAAACTAAAGTATGTTCTGCACTTTCATAAAGTTCAGTAAATATTTGACGATCTGTCAGCATCTACCTAGGTGTTGCTGAAAACTCTTCAATTGTTTAACTGAACTCTTGTTGTTTTTTACTATACTGTTCGGCAATTTTTCTGCATCTGTCAAAACGAAACATCAAATGTCCGCCATTTTCAAAGATTCAAAGAGTTCCGAAGCTGAGTTTTTAAAGTGTTTCGCGTGTGATTTTCAAAAAAAATTAAATGGATATCTTACTTTCAAATCTACAAGCGAACGACGTGGAGGTACACGATCTATTCAGTCAGCATACGGAAATTTTTCCACCACAGCAAAGCAGTTTACTAGAAGCCTGTATTCATCATAACTAGAGACAGTGGTAATTCGCAGCAAAAAAGTTGAAAATTCGCGGGTGGCAAAATAGAAAATATTCGAAATTCGCGATTTTTTCGCGGCATTCTTTTCTTTAGAGAACGCCAAATAAAGTGCTCTTAGCAATATAATAAAAAAAACTGTTTTATTTAATTTAATGTAGGTATTGTAATTTAACCGAACGATTCATGATTTCTTTGCAGTGAGGACTACTGTGTTAAATTGTCTTCAATCATATTTTGGTGTCGGCAGGCACATATTATTCAAGTTATTCTAACTCACGTTGCCTTTCGCATCTACTGAGTTTCCGGTAATCGATAATTTTTTTTTGCAAACTGGAAAAGTGCAAGAATACTTACCAAAATTAAAATATCGATCTCACTGTTGCGTATTTTTGCCTTTCTCCTAGAAAGGTATAGCAATCACTGGAAAAACCAAAGGTATAAAAGTGCTCCAAAGGGTCGAATCTCGTATATCAATCGACTAAGTTTGACGAGCTGAGCATTTTCTGTATGTGTGTGTGTATGTGTGCGGTATGTAACGCTCTCCCAATCTCACTCGATTTTCTCAGAGATGGCTGGACCGATCTTCATGAAATTAATTGCAAATGAGAGGTCTAGTTGCCCCATAAGACCCTATCAAATTTCATTACAATCGGATTTTTAGCTTAGAGGTTATGTTTAATAATGTGAAAATCACGAAACATCATTATCTCATAAACTACTCAACCGATTTCAACAAAATTGGTTTCAAATGAACGAGCTACTTAAAAAACCCTTAATTTTTGAGTTTTATGAAGATTGAACGTGTGGTTCAAAAGTTATTTAAAGAAACGTGTTCTGGAGAGTGTTTAATCTCACTCATGTTTCTCAGAGATGGCTGAACCGATTTCCACAAAATCAGTGTCATTTGGATGGTCTAATTACCCCATAAGACCCTATTGATTTTTTTTTGCAATCGGACTATTACTTTGCCTGTTATGTTTAAAAATGTGAAATCCAGCTTTGAAAAAGAACATATTCCGAAGACTACTTAAACTCACTCACTTTTCTCAGAGATGGCTGAACCGATTTCCACGAAATTAGTATCAAATGAAAGGTCTAGCTGCCTCATAACACCCTATTAAATTCAATGTAATCGGTCAGTTACTTTGTCTGTAATGTATCAAAATAAGAATATCACGAAACTTCATTATCTCATAAAGGACACAACCGATTTGAACAATATTGGTATCAAATGAACAGGCTAGTTAAAGGTTAATTGATGAATTTTATAGTGATTAAACACGTGGTTCAAAAAATGTGAAAAGAAACATGTACCGGTGACTTTTCAAATTCACTCGTTTTCCCAAAAATGGCTGGACTAAATTCAACAATCTTAGTGTCAAATAAAAAGTTTGGCTTTCCTATAGGTTCCCATTTTATTTGACTGTAACCGTATTTTCATTCCAACCGTTATGTATTAAATTATAAAAACAACGAAAGTCTATTATCTCAAAGATCACACGACTTATTTGAACATATCTAGTGTCATTTGAACGGGTTGTCTCTCAAACTCACAAGTGAGAAATTTCATAGCAATTTGATATGTGGTTCAAAAGTTATGAAAAGAAACGAAATTCAAAGACAATTTAAAACTGTAACTGCTTTGATCAAAACATATGGTCGGCGTGCGACCAGACCGAACCAAGCGCTAATTTTTTAAAAATCGAGTTTTTATCACCAGTGGATGTTCAAATTGATTATCTATCTTTTATGAAAACAAGAAATCATTTGAACAATTTATAATGGTGTTATAACAAAATCTCTCTGCAGCAGTCTGCAGGAAACATATGGGGTGGTCAAACTTTGATCGCCAATTACTCGAAATAATGTTTTTGGCGCTTGGTTCGGTCTGGTCGCCCGCCGACCATATGGCCTCAACAAAATTTAAATTTGGTATTGTGCTATTCGTACGTTCCCGGTATTGCTCGTGATTGAAGTGTACGAAATTCAAAGTCATTTCTTTTATTTCGCTATTTCTTCAGCATGAATATTTTACTCCTAATTAATAATTTTTTTAACTTTTTGCCTTTCTCCTAGAAAGGTATAGCTATCACTTGCAAAACCGTAGATATGAAAGTGCTCCAAAGGGCCGAATGGCACATATCACTCGACTCAGTTCGACGAGCTGAGCATTTTCTGTATGTGTGTGTGTGTATGTGTGTGTGTGTGTGTGTGTGTGTGTATGTGTGTGTGTGTGTATGTGTGTGTGTGTATGTGTAGATTTTTGTTTTCACTCACTTTTCTCAGAGATGGCTGAACCGATTTTTATGAAACTATATGCAAATGAATGTTCTAGTTGCCCCATAAGACCCTATTAAATTTCATTGTAATTGGACTTTTATTTTAGAGGTTATGTTTAAATATGTAAAAATCACGCAACATCAATATCTCAGAAGCCACACAACCGATTTCAATAAAATTGGTATCAAATGAACGGGCTATCTTAAAAACCCTCAACTTTTGAATTTTACATAGATTGAACATGTGGTTCAAAAGTTATGACAAGAAACGTCTTCTGAAGACTGTTTTATTTCACTCATGTTTCTCAGAGATGGCTGAACCGATTCCCACAAAATCAGTGTCATATGAAAGGTCTAGTTACCCCATAAGATCCTATTGATTTTTTTGCAATCGGACTATTTCTTTGCCTGTTATGTTTAAAAATGTGAAATCTAGCTATGAAAAGAAACATATTCCGAAGAATACATAAACTCACTCACTTTTCTCAGAGATGGCTGAACCGATTTTCACGAAATTAGTGTCAAATGAAAGTTCTAGCTGCCTCATAACACCCTATTGAATTTTACTGTAATCGAACTGTAACTTCGTCTGTAATGTACCAAATTGTGAAAATCACGGAACTTCTTTATCTCAGAAAGTACACAACCGATTTGATCAATATTATTATCAGATGAACGGGCTAGTTAAGGGTTAACTGATGAATTATTATTTAACTCGTGGTTTCAAAGTTTGGCTGCCCTATACGTTCCCATTTCATTTGATTATAATCGAACTAAGCAACCGTTATGTAATCAATTGTTAATAAAACAACGAAAGTCTATTATCTCAAAGATTACACGACTTATTTGAACATAACTAGTGTCATACGAACGAGTCATCTCTCAAACTTACAAATAACAAACTTCGTAACAATTTGATATGTGGTTCAAAAGTTATGGAAAGAAACGAAATTCAAAGGCTATTTAAAACTATACCTGCTTTGATCAATATATGTGGCCTCAATATAATTCAAATGTGGTATCGTACCATTTGAATGTTCCCGGTATCGCTCGTGATTGAATTGTTCGAAATTTAGAGTCATTTACGTACATTACGTCAAAATTTCATATTTTATACTTAAATTGCAACTTCATTATTTTAGAACCCAAAAAGTGAATACACTTTTATTGGGTTGAAGCGTTCATGTAAATCTATTTTTACAAATAATAAGTTTGAATGAGAAAGGCTGGGTCTAACCGCTAAGAGGATTAATTTAGGTTTTTAAAATGCAAAAATGCTTACTACTTGAACTAAGTTGGTACATCTTGTAACTTCGATTTTGCACACTCTGGGCTATCATGCAGGGCCCCAATCGTCAAAATCTTTGCTCGAAGAGGATCTAGTATCTGATCCGGCCGAAAACAATTCAACCCAGGCTGATAAAATCTCGTTGGAAGAGAGCAGTTGTACTATTCCATCAAATTGGTTGGGTAAAAAAAGGCCTCCCGTTACCATCGAGGTGTGCATTATTCTTAAGATTTGTCCGTGTTGCTGGTTTTCGCGGCATTTTGCGGTTTTTTGTTAATTTCGCGGCCGATGCTGGATTTCGCGGAATTCGCGGCTTCTGCGAAATCGTGATTTACCAATGTCCCTAATCATAACATTAAACGTATCAAGTTTTTACTCGAATGTGCTGGGAACACCAGTATAATCGATCTAAACAATCCGAAATTCCTTTATAAAATTATTCAAGAGTTGCAATAGCAACTTTCACAATGGTTCATATTTCTCTCGTAACCATGAAAAAACTTTACGTTTACAGAATGCTCGGTAATTTGTGACGAATAGTCAGATTTGTAAATACCGACTCATGCAGCAATTTTGGATGAACGCTTCGTAAATTTTTACTGAGCTATCTTCTATGTTTGACGTTTCAGCGAGAATTAAAATTACCGAGCACTCGTCAAGCAAATAAATTGCTGAACAGATTGCTGATGGCTCAGCTGTTGAGAACTCGTTAAAAAGATTGCTGAGTTCGGAAAAAGAAACTAAAGCCTGTATTACACTCTTTGATCAAACGTCAAATATTTGGCACTTTTTGACAGATAAAAATTTGGTCAAAGATAATTGTTTGTCACTCTCCAATTTTAACATGGGGCAAACACGGGCAAACAACAACCATAATGTCAAATAATTTGACCATTATGTCAGAAGGTCAAATATTTGACCATTAGACAAAGAGTGTACTACAGGCTTAAGTGTGTGGAGTAGCAAAATTTGTTTTAATGGAATATAAGAATACCGTAGTCAACGCCATGCGGTCGTGTCTTGGATACCACCCTCTTACTATTTTTTTGCACTTAATGCTATTTATTGCCATATTTTTTGCACTTCAAAGAACGAAAGAAAAGTGTGAAGACTGTCAGAATGGAGGTTTATATTGAGGGGTAATATTTATTTATTTTCAGGTCCCATTCTACCAAAACTTAAAGTTTGTGCTTAAAAATTGATATGTCGCAAGCCACACCGAAAAAACAGATGTAGTAAATTGACTGTGATTCTGGCGTTTATTTGTACCATGCAAAATAATGGTAGAATTAACCGGAAAAAATGTTATTTTAATTGCATTATGGTAGATAATCTAATGTCGGTGCCAAAAATGTGATAGTAAATTTGAAAATTTTCTGTAGTTATTTCAACTTATCAAATTAATACCGAATCACTATAATTGTGGTTAATTTGACTACAACAAATAAACGCAACTTTTGTCAATATTACATTCTTCTACACTCGCAGTCGAATCAAATGCATATATGCTGAAATCACAGTCTGTTTACTACAGTATTTCTTCAGTGTAGTACTTACAGTTTTTACCCGACTAGATTTTCTGTTCAGGATTACCATTTGCGTAGTATTTTTTGGTATGCATTAAATGTTTACGAATCGGTTGCCATTTTGAAACCTTCGAAACACCGTGATATATTGTGTGTTATCTCAGATGTGATATTAATTTTTGTTAGTCATTATCTTTAAAAAAAAGTAAGGAAAACATGCTTGGTAACGCTTGTGAGGAGCTGAATGTTATCGTCGAGCATCATGGATGATCCGGAGAATATTGCCGGTAAGAATAAGGAAAAAAAAACAAACGTTTACGGATATCAGAAGTCCAATCAAGCCAGCACGGACCCACGGACCTCCGTCAGAAAACTATACTAACAATTCGCGTTGACGGTGTTGCTGATATTTGTTTGGTTTTTGCATGCGAAAAAGAAGGAAGGAAAAATTTTTGCTTTTGTCATCACGCACATTTTGACAATTGCATATGAGAGTTCACGTAGGTGCGAACAGCCTTCGAAATCTCTTTCAACGCGAATAACCCTAATTAGTGATGGGAAAGTTATCGATATTCATCGTTAATATCGATAATTGCATTATATCGATAATATTGTTAATTTTCAGCGCTAACGATAATTATTGATAAGTCGCAGGCGGCAGTTCAGGTGGCACAAAACATGCGAATTATTTCTTGCACTTGCAAAATATCATATAGTAGTTATCCAAGTTATTTCTAATGGCAGAAAAGACTTCGGTAAAATTCACGAGTGAACAGACATTATCCTTGCGTTTGCGACCTCGCACCTTCTGCTGAGATTCTCGATAATCTATCGATAATATCGATAAGATATTAGAAACTATTGATGTTATCGTTAAAGATTTTGCTCGATATTTCCCATTCGCGTTGATGGTGTTGCTGATATTTGTTTGGTTTTTGCATGCGAAAAAGAAGGAAGGAAATATTTTTGCTTTTGTCATCACGCACATTTTGACAATTGCATATGAGAGTTCACGTAGGTGCGAACAGCCTTCGAAATCTCTTTCAACGCGAATAACCCGAATCACTAACCAACAACACTGCAGGCGCAAACTGATGTTTGCTACACGTAGAGAAAATAACTATTGAGTTCCATAAGAACCCCTTATGATTTTGCGCCACAAGGATTCCTTATAGAAGTCATAAGTTTGTCTTATGAAATGGAGGAGAAATTTTATTCTCGACTACTAACAATTTTCATAAGTCATACTTATAAAATTTATTGGTCGTATGTATGCATGTTAGAAGAACAGACATATCAAAATCATAGCTTTTCAATATGAACTCCACACTCAAAATATTTTTCACGTTATGATTACCGGAAAAGTTATGTGAATATTTTCCACTGTCATTTTCACGTAGATTTTACGTGATTGTCATTTGAGTTCATCATGATCTGGTGAGATGATTTATCCTGTGAATATTATTCAGTAGACATATGCGTTTCATGTGATTTTAACGTAGAATTTGACTACCGGTTTTATAAAACGTATTAATTTCGATTGTGGTTTCCCAAATTCTTAAGAGAGAAATTAGATTTCAGAACTTTTTGAAACATGTTGCTAGATAAATCGCACGGGCATGCAAAATTTCCAATTCGAAAATGGATTGAACGACATAAAAACTGACAAATATTAAGACATTCACCGTCGATAATTACTGTTAGCTGCTACTGTTTATGTTCAGGTAACTCCTGGATCTTTGAACTGATTCTGTACAGAATCTGTAAGCTAAAGATTCCATGTCGAATTATGGTTTTTCTAAATCTCACTCATTGGCAAGCCATCGATGAAATCAATTTTATGTTCAGAGACCGAATTACACAACAGCTTCGCCATTTTGATTCTTGTATATTTTCGCACGGAGAGTTCATTCTGTTTGACGTTGCCAAGTTCACGTAGATACTACGTGATAAAACATAGTATGCATGTGAATTTCACGTAGATGTTATGTTTGTCACATAAATAATGAAAACTGACAGAAAATGAATAAGTACAGGAAATTTCACGTAACAATAACGTGAAAAATATTTTGAGTGCATGAAGAGATTGATATGAATATCATTAGTTGATTGTTATAAAGCTCATAATTGCTGCCATAAATTTATAATACCAGGGTATGTTAACATGTTTTGTTAAAAAAAAATTTTACTCTAGATCTTATTTATTCTTTCCTCACAAATATCGCAAATATATAATATATAGGTTTTGAAATTCGGGACACAAGTTCGCCTTTGATTCCTCCTGCCGAATGTCGTCAGCGTTGCCCTCTTTAATGATCACAAGCCCTGTTTAATAGTCGCTAGAATAAATATAGATGACATGATGTAATGGTAGAATTTGTAGAGAGGTACTTACAGTTTTTTTGCTCCAATTTTCCATAACTGACACCAGCTGTGCAAATTTCAGCTTAGCTTTATCCAATATCTTAAAACACTTATCTGACGGTGCACTAGCAATAGGAACAAAAATTCTGGTCTGCCATTTTGCAGATTTAATAAGATATGACTATGAAATTTTCAGAATGTTGACGTTAATGAAAATCATAAGTTACGCGTATGGGATGCATATATCGTTTATATGAAAATTCCAAAATATACTTATGAAATTTATAAGCTTGATATGTAATGCATAAGTGTCTAATGAAATCAAAATTATGCATGTTCATAAGTTGTAACTTATGAATTTCTTAAGTGTTTTTCTCTCAGTGTAGTGATGGCAAAGTTATCGATATTTATCGTTGGTATCAATAATTGCTTTATATCGATAATATCGTTCGTCAACGATTATTATCGATAAATCGCAGGTGGCAGTTCAGGTGCCACAAAGTATGCGAATTATTTCTTGCACTTGTAAAATATCTTATAGTAGTTATCCAAAATAGCCAATTATTGTTCCCATTTCTCTTTTGGCCGAATAGACTTCGGTAAAATTCACAAGTGAAGAAACATTATTTTTGCTTTTGCAACCTCGCATCCCTGCTAGAATTATCGGTAATTTATCGATAATATCGATGTTGCGTTCCGAATTGGCTGTCAACGTTTTTAAAAAACTAAACCACTTCGGTACGGAGCTCAAATGAAACTGATTCTATTAAATTCGATTAATGGTGCTACAGGTGCTCGAGTTACAAATAATGTCTACGTGACACATTCCGTCGCCCTAGCACTGTCTACCTTCTGACTTAGCAAAAAATATGTTTGAAGCTCGGTGCGCTGGGTTGCAAGTTCCTCCGGTGCCGTGTACCGTCCTTCGGTGGTAACTTCGATAATAGCTCGGAAACTAATCGTTAACGATTTTTCTCGATATTTCCCATCACTAATGTTTGCATCATATAGAGTTCTCCAGGTGTGTTTGTATAAGTGCGATGTTTACGATTTATTTTTTGTTAGCTGTAAGAATTTTTTGTCACCTGTGAGAACTGTCATCTGAAAGAGAGCATAAAATACTACCGAGTTTGATTCACACTCTCACAAATTTCAATATACAGTGTAAAGCGGGCCGTGTCGTAGTGCTTGTGTGTTTTCGCTTGGAGAACTCTATGAGTGATCGGAAAGTTATGGATATTTATCGTTAATATCGATAATGGCTTCTCTACTGGCCGAATAGACTTCACTCAAAATATTTTTCACATTATTGTTACGTGAAATTTCCTGTACTTATTCATTTTCTGTCATTTTACATGATTTATGTGACAAACATAACATCTACGCGAAAATCACACGCATACTATGTTTTATCACGTACTATCTACGTGAACTTGGCAACGTCAAACAGAATGTTATAGAAGAAGCACAGACGTAACACTGGAACCTAGCTCCATCGCCACAAAAAACGTTCATTTCAAATTTTCAATCGAATAACAATCATTGCGCGAAAACGTCGTCTGGGGCGCTGTCATGCAATCTCATACATATTTTGCAGTTTCCCATTTGACACATGCAGTAACGCTGGCGCTGATGTCAAAATACATGACGCAGCGCGAACACGACAGCAGATGGTGCTAGAAGAAGTATCGCGTGAACTCTCTATGTGAAAATACACAGAAATCAAAATGGCGAAGCTGTTGTCTAACTCAGTCTCTGACAATAAAATAGAATTTCTCGACGGCTTGCCAATAAGTGAGCTTTACAGGTTTCACACAGATTTATTTCAAAGGTCGAGGAGTTTCCTATACATAAACAGTTGCAGCTTACAATAGTTATCGCCGGCAAATGTCGTAATATTTGTCCGTTTTTATGTCGTTTGATTCATTTACGAATCGGCGATTTTGCATGGCCGTGCGATTTATCAAGCAACATATTTCTATAATTTTTAAAAACTATTTGCCGTCTTTTAAGAATTGGGGAAATAAAATTTGGAAATTTAACGTTGTATCAAATATAGTAGCTAGCAAATAATCGAATGCTTTCCATTTTGCCGGTAGTTGAATTCTACGTGAAATTCACATAAAATGCATATGTCTGCTGTATAAGATTCATAGGATAAATCATCTCACCAGATCATGATGAACTCAAATGGCAATCACGTAGAATCTACGTGAAAATGACAGTGGAAAATATTCACATAACTTTTCTGGTAATTATGACGTGAAAATTATTTTGAGTGTTCGGCAAAATTCACAAGCGAACAGACATTATCCTTGCTTTCGCGACCTCGAACCGAGGGAATGCCTTTTCCTATCCCTCGCTGTACATCCGAAAGAGTATAACATCGAAGATACGAAAACGTCAAACCTGATACGAATACGTCAAACCTGATACAAAAACGTCAATTTCGGTCGGTTTGTTTCCATAATTTGCTGTTTCGGTTGGGGCTTAGCCCCTGCGCTTCTAAAGTAGACACAGTGGATCTGGTTATTATCCAAAAAAATAATGTAATCTAAGTAAAAAACTCTTTATAATTTATATATGAGCTTTCCGTTCGAAAATAAAAGGAACGACGAGAGTTTTGTATCAATAGCAAAGCCAGGAACAAAACATAAAAAAGCGAAAACATTAGATTTGACGTTTCTATGTTGTACTCGATGTTATAACTCATAGCACATTCCCTCGTTTCCTATCCCTCGCTGTACATTTGACAGAGTATAACATCGAAGATACGAAAACGTCAAACCTGATACGGAAACGTCAAACCTGATACAAAAACGTCAATGTCGGTCGGATTATTTTTATTATTTTGCTGTTTCGGTTGGGACTTAGCCCTTGCGCTACTTAAGTAGACACAGTGGATCTGGTTATTATCAAAAAAATGTGTTGTAATCTACACGCTCATTTTTTGTTACTCTAAAGTGAGTAAGATATCACCCACTTTTGAAAAAAGTGGAGGTACCCTAATTAGGGTACTTTTACGGTTACTCACTTCTGAGTAAGGGCGTCATTCGTCAAAAACTAAGTAGAATCTACTCTGTTCATGCAAACCAGAAATTAACGAAAATGAGTACAAGTTACCCAGTTTGCCTAAATACGGAAAATTAATGATTTCTGTTTTTTGTAAATCTGACTCAATAAATAAAATAAATTCAGAACAATCAAAAACACAGATTTATTTTTCATCGAAACATTAGAAAATTTACTAAATCATTCCCGTGTCTTCATTGAATGCGGCACCCAACCGGTTGACAGTTGCCCGTGAACTGTGACTTACTTTTTTGTGCCAGATAATCCGTCATCATTCGTCACCTAACACTGCGAAGGATTTAAATTGCATCGATTGTTGAGCACTGTAGATCAATACAAATGTTTCCGTTTGTTATCACGAATAAAAGTCCGGCTTTAAACGGCATCGTAGAACATACAACATGCGGTTGTTCATTTTGAAGAGATCTTTTAGGTGTTTTCAAATCCTCTGCAATACTGATGTTGGGCTGAAATTATTAATTGATTAAGAAATTATTGATTTGATGACAGATCAGATACTTAATGCTAGCCAACGAATAAAAAGCGACACCAATTGTTCTTCGGAAACCGATAATATTGCTGTTGAAAACTGACATATACATATACTCAGGGTTGAGTAAACATCATGGATAATAACTCAAAACTGAGTAAACATGGTAATTATGAAAGTTTGGGTTAATGTTACTCAATTGTCCAGTACTCGATTACTCACTTTTTGACATTTTGCATAAGAATACCAAACTGAGTAGATCCTAATCAGATTAGAGTTAAAATAAAGCAGCGTGTAAATAAAAAACTCTTGCAAACACAAGCAAGAAACAGGAAAAGCAAAAACATCAGATTTGACGTTTCTATGTTGTACTCGATGTTATAACTCATAGCACATTCCCTCGGTCAAATGTACAGCGAGGGATAGGAAACGAGGGAATGTGCTATGAGTTATAACATCGAGTACAACATAGAAACGTCAAATCTAATGTTTTCGCTTTTTTATGTTTTCTTCCTGGCTTTGCTATTGATACAAAACTCTCGTCGTTCCTTTTATTTTCGAACGGAAAGCTCATATATAAATTATAAAGAGTTTTGTACTTTGTTACAAATCACTTTCTACTAGTTGCTTTTTACTTCCCAGCTTCGGGTCGTTACTTTGGTCTCCTGTAGAAAATTCAATCGGGCGGACTTTCAACCCACCTCAACCATTAGTCACTGAGCGAAATTCACAAAACGTATACTATGGAGCGGAAACAAGTCATAAGGACTCACGATTATTTAAAAAACAGCTTGAAAGTTACGAGACCATACAATAATTTTATTATAGCTACTTTTCGCGGGAAAGAAGAGTTAGTAGGGATTTTTACTTGCGCTTTTTTTTTCGCGATGAATCGTCCGTCGGGCACTCCGCTCGCTGGGGGTGTAGATGCTGATCGGGTGGCTGCTTCGTTGCCTTAGAGATGCGGTGGATTTATTTGGTCGGATCCGGTCTTCTGGCCAGCTGGGCGTTGTAGTATCGGACGCAGTGGCGTCGGTGGTCACCAGTGGGGCGTCACAAGCGTAGCACCGGCTTGTTGATCGCTGGATAATCGGCTGGCGGGTAACCCGGAGGGTGTCACTGTTGCACTCTGGATGGCTTCAACTGGCTTTAACTCGCCTTTCACCACGGCCGCGGTTTTCAACGACGCGCCAAAAGTTAGCGTACAAAATGGCCTTCCAATTTGGCCACAAAAGGTCTAACTTAGGGCGTTATTCCGCCAAAACTTCGTAACTGGATCTTCCACGCGCGACTACACTCCTCCGGGTTATAATCGAAAATTCTCCCGCATATTTGCTATCCGACCCTTTTATTTACAACCTGTCCGCTTTCCATCGTAGACCCTCCCTGCCGCGTAGCGCACCACCCCGTTGGGGCTCATTCAAATAATACATAACGCGCTCAGGGGTGGGGGGGTATGCAGCGAAGCGTTACATTGCGTGTGGCAAACATGTAAAATTGCGTTACGTGGGGGTGGGTGGGTATTGAAAATTGCCAAATTCCGCGTTATGTAATATTTGAATGGTTCCTTGTTTGTAGTTTGGTGCCAGGGTTTTATTTATCATTATTTGATTTTTTTAGAACAATTTATTGATTTTTTACCTAATCTACGACTCGTTTTCTCTTAAATTTAAATTTTATATACATGCAAAATACAACAAAATAGTTTAAATAAATAATTCATATTAACGAACAATAGAAAAAATTTATATACAAAACTAAGCAAAATGACACCACACGAGGTTATTAAACAAAAATTAAACAAAACTCAAACATAAGAATGGAGTATGTGTATGCAAAATTTTTGCTTAGACATTTACTGACAATTATTTATACGCGTAAGCAAACAACAGGCATCGTCAAACACAAATTGTGGACCTGGCACTGCGGTTTGCTACCACAAAAAATACAATATAAATAGGAGTAAAGATCAAGCTGGCTCAGCGACCAAAGGATTTTATTGTGACCGTCAAAGAGTTTGGTCACAACTTAGATTACATTATTTTTTTGGATAATAGCCAGATCCACTGTGTCTACTTAAGAAGCGCAGGGGCTAAGCCCCAACCGAAACAGCAAATAAATGGAAACAATCCGACCGAAATTGACGTTTTTGTATTAGGTTTGACGTATTCGTATCAGGTTTGACGTTTTCGTATCTTCGATGTTATACTCTGTCGGATGTACAGCGAGGGCATTTCCTCGGATATTTCCCATCATGAAGAGTACGCTAAGGGCATCCTTAACGGTGCGCTTCCTATCTGCGCTAGTATTAGTGGTCGATTTCACTAATAAAAGTTTAATTTTGGTTGCAAATAATCAACACGCTGGTAGTAACAAAAAATTTCCTCCTGTCCCGAGCTTTTATTCAAGTTGTAGGCCGATTTTTAGTTTAATTTCATCTGGTTTTCCACTAAAACAAAGTTTGTTAAAACAGGTAACACTAATGAACTAGGATTCATAAGTGCAATATTTTTCGAAATTTAATATCAGCTGATTTTTTGGTTGAAAAGAAATCGATTTTATTAGGATACAGACTAAACCTGTATTGGTGAGATCTGGCGTAGAAAGCTCTATAGTTAAAGTTTGGACGACTGTCACTGAAAAGTTCCAATCGAACTGTCAAAACTATAGTCACTGTATTTTACTAGTCTGGCGGAGTGGGGAACCATGCAACTGGCAACCCACTTTTTCACATTAAAATCCTGACACCACTGGATATAATTCATGTTGCATATGACTACTTTGAAAGTAAACATTTGATGTGAAAATGAAGTGCGTTTATAACAAATGTAACAGCAATTGGCGAAGGACAAAGAAACAAACAAGTTTACTCCGGTTTCCAAAGATGCGGAGATTAGAGGAAAATGGCTAAAATTTTGCGAGTTACCTGATAATGCATTTATTCGTTGAAAGAGAAAATTATAAAAAAAAATCATTTTGTTTCGATTGAGCATTTCCCGTACAATAGTACAGCGTGAAAAGCGACAGGACAGCAAATCTATGGCAGTATAATGTTATCAATAAACAATTAATTATAAACAGAACACGTTATTGATGCGACGAAAGAAAATATTCCTTGTGATTTTCTCACATGTATAAATTTAACATTATTGTGATATCATTAATTCATTACAATAACTATTCTCAAAAAACTAGCAATTGGCACAAAAAGTCCAATTATTGAGTCTCATTTATTCTGTATCTTTTTACGGCACGATTACAATACTTCAAATGCGAAAATCGACGCACTATCGACTGGTTCCCGTTTTGACAGTTCACACTGGTTCCCGAAATCCTGTCCGCCAGACTAGTAAAGTATACAGTGACTATTCGCGTTGACGGTGTTGCTGATATTTGTTTGGTTTTTGCATGCGAAAAAGAAGGAAGGAAATATTTTTGCTTTTGTCATCACGCACATTTTGACAATTGCATATGAGAGTTCACGTAGGTGCGAACAGCCTTCAAAATCTCTTTCAACGCGAATAACCCGAATAGTCAAAACTTGTTCCAATCGAACATATGAATGTTTGACATGTCAAGTTTGTCTTAGTAAATGGGAAGTATTGTGATTAAGCAATAGCAAAATGCGATAAAAGAAATGAAACTAGAATATAACAAAAAACAAAACATTGAATTCCAAAAATCTTCACGATATTTTATTTTGATGTAGGACTACGTCTTTGTTTTCTATACTAGATTACTGCCTCGCATAGCATATCAGTCCCACCTGCATTTTCAGCAAACCGAGAAAAACGCGTTTTTATATGATTTTATAACATTGCTTCTTACGAGATGGGACAATATGTTTGGATGTTTTCCAGCAGTTTTAAAAACAAAGTTGTTGAGCTCATCCATTGTTACGAAACTATGCATTGTTAGCTACCATTTACGCGTAATAACTCAATTTTACTGAAAATGCAAATGGGACTGACTTGCTATGCGCGGCAGTATAGCAAGCGAACGACTTAATGCGTCTTACTCATTTATATGTCGGTGGATAGATAAAATGTGTAACAATTTTTTGGTATCATGTTCAACATTGTTGCTTTACTGCTTAATGGTGGAAAAAGGTGAAAAGTTCCAAGGTCAAGCTTTTCCATACATTTCCCTCGTTATTGGCTTGCTTCCCGAGCACTGATAACAATAACATGGACGAAATAAATTCCACTGCCTACATATTTTGACTCAACAAAGTGTTTTGGTTTGTTTGTTTTTCTCTAAGCTGTGTGGCCACGCCCTAATGGCAAAAATCTACTCTGAACTTGATACAAAAGACAGCGTGTAGAAAATTCAGCTTCAGTTTAGTTTGTTACACAACAGCGAGTGCAGTGCAGCTGTTAAAGGTACGCGACATTGATAAACGAGAGTTGCATACGAGTCAACTTCCAGGCAGTGCGGAGCATGTTACCTTTATTTTTCATACGGCAGCAACAGTTACCATCGTACGCTGCAGGATATTTTGCTGGCACAGCTACTGGAGGGCACAGCGGAGAGCAAATTTTATGCGCGGCCAAGAAAATATTCAATACTACCGGTGGTGGTGCGATCATCAGCGTTCTATAGCACACATTTCGAGCTGAAGATTATGGAATCGGTTTGTTTTAGAACTATAGATGCTTGAAAATAAGAGTTATGAGAATTTTCACAACTACTCCTAGTGTGAGATGTTCATTTATTTCTCAATAATCATTTTTACCAGGGCGCACCAAAGATAAACGGTAGTGTTGCCTATGAATAGTTAATCACAGCAAGATATAAACCTCATTTCAAGAATTTTCACTGCTAAATTGAGTGATTTTCCGGTTTAATTGTTTCTTTGTGCCCACTCGAACACCGTTATCAGTCGAATATTAGTAACGAAAATTAGTTCACCTGAGAACCAGAGTGATTTTCGCATCGGGAAAGAAAAAACTTTCTTTTGATGCTTATGAAAATCACTCAGTAGTATCGAAGGTGTTTTGGTTTGTTCCTCTTTCTCGAAGCTGCGTGGCCACGCCTTCATGGTTAAAATCTACGCTGAACTCGATACAAAAGACTGCGTGTAGAAAATTCAGCTTCAGTTTAGTTTGTCACACAATAGCGAGTATAGCTGTTAGAGGTACGCGACATTGATAAACGAGAGCTGCATACGAGTCAACTTCCAGGCAGTGCGGAGCATGTTACCTTTATTTTGCATACGGCTGCAACAGTTACCATCGTACGCTGCAGGAAGTTTTTGCTGGCATAGCTACTGGAGGGCACAGCGGAGAACAAATTTTATGCGCGGCCAACAAAATATTCAATACTATCGATGGTGGTGCGATCATCAGCGTTCTGTAGCACGAATTTCATACTGAAGATTATGGAATCGGTTCTTTTCAGAACTATAGATGCTTGAAGATAAGAGTTATGAGAATTTTCTCAACTACCACTAGGGTAAAATTTTCATGTATTTATGCATCGTTAGTATTACAATAACGACCATCAAATATAAACGGTAGTGTCGTTTCTGTTATTAAAAAATCCTCCGGTAATGAACATTTTCGGCGATGATTTTTATTGGTGGGAAATCGAAAATAGCTTATGTTTTCAAAATTTCGTGATGTTCGATTTGAACAGAATAAAAAGCAGAACTTCATTTTTTTCACTACTATATGTAGCAAAACAAACTGAAACAAAAAACTATGAAACTGAAAATACGAGTAGTCATGTAATGACTTTTATTTTTTGCAATGTTGCTGGTACTTTGAAATTTTAGAATGGCTGCCGGATCGACGGAAATTCAGTCGGCCAAACTCAAACTCTAGGCCTTTAACAACGACCGGTGCGAACATCGGTTGCTATCGAGGGAATGTGCTATGAGTTATAACATCGAGTACATCACAGAAACGTCAAATCTGATGTTTTTGCTTTTCCTGTTTCTTGCTTGTGTTTGCAAGAGTTTTTTATTTAGATTACAACACTTTTTTTGATAATAACCAGATCCACTGTGTCTACTTAAGAAGCGCAAGGGCTAAGTCCCAACCGAAACAGCAAAATAATAAAAATAATCCGTCCGACATTGACGTTTTTGTATCAGGTTTGACGTTTCCGTATCAGGTTTGACGTTTTCGTATCTTCGATGTTATACTCTGTCAAATGTACAGCGAGGGATAGGAAACGAGGGAATATGCTATGAGTTATAACATCGAGTACAACACAGAAACGTCAAATCTAATGTTTTCGCTTTTTTATGTTTTCTTCCTGGCTTTGCTATTGATACAAAACTCTCGTCGTTCCTTTTATTTTCGAACGGAAAGCTCATATATAAATTATAAAGAGTTTTTTACTTAGATTACATTATTTTTTTGGATAATAACCAGATCCACTGTGTCTACTCAAGAAGCGCAGGGGCTAAGCCCCAACCGAAACAGCAAATTATGAAAACAATCCGACCGAAATTGACGTTTTTGTATCAGGTTTGACGTATTCGTATCAGGTTTGAAGTTTTCGTATCTTCGATGTTATACTCTGTCGGATGTACAGCGAGGGATAGGGAAAGGCATTCCCTCGGTTGCTATCCAAAATAGCAACGGCCAGCGTTGTGAAAATAGCAACTCAAATGGCAACTTACCGGTGCGCTTGCTCTAATATCTCATTGGCTGACAGCGATGCCATTCAGGGATGCCACATGTACAGATTAATCTGTATGTTACAGATTGTTGGGCGAAAAAACGGTACAGAATCTGTATATACAGATACACAGATTTTCGTCGAAAAGTACAGATTTACAGATTTTTCGGAATTGACATTAATATTTGAAAACAATTCAAATTTTATTCCATTAAATATTGAGCAAATTGAACATATTTTCAACTCCTCACACGTTTTAAGCTAAAAATTTGGTTTATGTACCATAAAAACTCAAAAAATACAAAGTTCCTTGTGTTTAAACAACACAGATTTTTTTACAGATATTTATGTTCCAGATACAGATGTTCAGATTTTTTCAAGAGGGAAAACACAGATTTAAATGTGGCAACCCTGATGCCATTCCCATGGTCATTTCGCGTTGACGGTGTTGCTGATATTTGTTTGGTTTTTGCATGCGAAAAAGAAGGAAGGAAATATTTTTGCTTTTGTCATCATGCACATTTTGACAATTGCATATGAGAGTTCACGTAGGTGCGAACAGCCTTCGAAATCTCTTTCAACGCGAATAACCCGAATATCAAAAAATAACGATAATACCGATGTTTGAAATTCATCGATAAGTATCGATAAGTTTCCTATTACTGAACTACATATTAAACAAGGTAAAAACATTTCTTATTTTTGATTATATATCTTTTGTAATTCGATGGACGTATGGTTGATATAGCCTGTTCAACAAAACAAGAGAAGAAGAAGAAGAAGATTCTTTTGTATCTTGTTAGTGTTATTCAATAGTATGTACTATGAACATTAGAGTGAGTGTTATTGGAATAGTGTAGGTTCTGCATTATGTATAAATTTGTGGAGTAAATTGGCCAAACACATTTACGGCAAAAAGAATAGCAATTCACCTTGTTCATGCAGAAACTATATCTAATGTTTTCGTTTTTGCGGTGTAGCTACCCCGCGGACTACACTTTGTCCTATCACTGTTTTTTTTTACATTTTCCGGACTATCCCGTACTACCCTTTTTCTGTCCCGGACAGTCCACGCAAGAAACAGAGTGCAGTTTAAGATAACAGAGCTGAGAAGACACTATGTGGGTCTGAATGTCACATTAAAATGGAGATTACAAGTTATTCGTCGTCTGAACTTAATTTTTATGTGACGTTTACACCAACGATGAGTCAGGGTGTTTAACGCCTGGAAAAAAAAACAATACAACACAACAATATCGCACGCTAACCTGTGGGGCTAATAGCGGTCTCGATCAACTAGATTAGTTGAGAGAATTCGTTATCGATATTGTTTTTGGCAAATTTCGCATATGTAGGATAAGTACAACGATAAGCCGTTTTAACAGTTTGATATTAATGTAGTTTTGTACTTGTTTTGTTATGACTAGTTTCATCGAACTCGGGACGTGTATTAAATCTCGGAGCAGAACAACCGGCGGAATTTTGGGACATAGAACGGGAGGTTTCTGTAATAGCGGTGACGGAATCACCAACCCGTTCGGAATGATAAGACCTTTTTATTCTTATAGCTTTTCTGGTGAGACGAACTGGAGTAGACCTAGGCTGACCGGATTTTCTCGGGACAAATGGGTTCATAAAAACGGGACGCATGATAAGATTGATTTTTGAAAATTTTTACTAACCAAAGCATGCAAATAATTATTCATTGCTTTGATGTACCTACCCGATCATGTACGATACTTTTTTTTCTTCATCTATATGTATGTACGATACTTGGCATTTGAAAAAAAAAATAGTGTAGAAGAGTGTGATTTAAACGTCCTTAAAATTGGTCACATGGATGATCGAGACTAACAATTCTCATGTTCTCAAGTTTCAATCGCGACTTTTTTTTTCAGTTCACGATAGTTGATAGTATGTCCTTTCCATTATTTCGGTGTTGGCCCAAAATGTACTCAGTAATATTAATAAAAACCCGGGCTACTTGGGAACTTCTTTTCGCTTTAGGATAATTTCAATGCAAAGCTTTAGTTAACAATTCTTCATGGAGTATCCGAAAACGGTACGAAATGGCAAAAAGGACGGTTAAAAATATTCAAAAAAAAAACAGGACTGTTCCGATCAAAACGGTACGTCTGGTCAGCCTAAGTAGACCAGTCGCTGCGGAATGCTAACACTGAATTGCTTATTTTTTATTGAAATTATTTTCCTTTTATAGCCAAATCGATCCCCGAATTATTGGTTCTACAAGTGTGTATGAATATAATCAGTTTGGTTCCTACTGGAAACAACTGGAGTGACGATCATAGAAATTGCAACGCTGTATTTTGCGCGCTATATGAATCGGGCACCCGCATCGCAATACACTCAGGTCTAGTCTAGGTCTAGTCGCGAGTATGCTGTAACGTAGGCAAAAGTTGAACTTGCCTGCGCAGGTCAATTATTTAGCATTTGTTTGTTTATGATTTACGGTGCCGTACAAGAGTTAGTATACGATACCATCACTCTTTATGAGAGTAATTTTATGAAAATGAAATTACTCCAAAAAACTAAACGTCTGTCTCCATTTGCTTCTCACCAATTTTGATATTCATAAATAACACTTCTTTTTTCTTGTAATTCTTTAATAATATTTGTGTATAATGATGCTTATAAAATGTGTAGGGGTCTTCACATCGAGCTCGTATACGAATACCCAGCCGTAAACTGTGTATCTTCCATTACTCGTTAATGGTGAGGTGAGGTAGGTGAGTATTTTTACGACTGGGTATTTGTTTACGAGCTCGACATGAATACCCATATTATGTTTTTCTGTTGCTTGTAATTTGGTTTTGGTAGTGAATAATTTGATTGTGTTTGTTATGAAAAGATTCTATGGGTATTCATGTCGAGCTCGTGAACAAATACCCAGCCGTAAAAATACTCACCTCCATTGACGAGTAATGGAAGATACACAATTTACGGCTGGGTACTCGTATACGAGCTCGATATGAAGACCCCTTCTGTTTATGTATTGACCAGTTGAACGTTCCCGGCGATGCTCGGGATTAAAGGTTTCAAAGATAGATTTTTTTATATTTCATTGCTGCATTAGCTCAACTCACTTCAAAAATATAATTCACATCTTATACTTATATCATCACTTCAAGTAGGGTGTCGAACGTTTCCGACAGTGGTTTTCTCCGGGCCTTTTTTGCATAAGATTGCTGCAGAAAAACTACCGAAGAAAACCACTGACGAAGACGTTCGATACCCTACTTCAATATTCTGAGAACGCGCAGAACGGAAATACCCATATTGGATTGTTTTTTTCTGATTTTGGGCTGATTTACAGAAACTGGAAGTCACCATTTTGGATTTCAAAATGACGTATGGAGTTGAAATAGAAGTCATAAATTTGCATGTTTCACGTAGTTTTGTGAATAATATCTCAAATTTAGTAATCAGATACTTGTTATTTTTCTTCAAATGTCTTTTCTGAACGTTAACAAACATTTTAATGAAAAAAAAAACATGTGTCATCGCTATAAAATGACGTATGGAGTTCCACTTTCGGAAGTGTTGAAATTGTTGGCCAAATATCGCTTAAGGTTATTTTCCTGAAACCGGAAGTCGCCATTTTTTAATCCACAAAACTTCGTAGAAATTAGAAAATAAAAGATTTTTAATGCTTAAGCTGCCTCTTAATCGATATTCAAACAAATGAATCGTAACCTTTCCTCCAGCTAAATGTCCCAAGAGTTCTAGTTTGGATTAACGTTAAAAAGTAAAACAGTAAGATTAAGAGCTGAATGAGCTTCTGGTTAAAAGTTCTCTAATAAAAATCAAATTCAAATTCAAAAGTACAAAAGTAAATCGAATGCCGTAATATGTAACTATTCACAAAACTACGAAAACATCAGAAATGTAAAATGTTTATGCTCGAGACATGGGTTATTCTGCCAAAAAAAAAGTTGTAGATGTTGAAAGAACAATGAATATTTTATTGCAAAAAAAAAAAACAAATTGAATTTTGATTCAGAGGCGAATTGCGCATAAAAAGTCAAAATTTCGCATGTAATCGTATAAAACGTATAAATTAAAAAAAAAAATATTTTTAGGTGATTTTCTGTATTCTGTATGCTGTATGTGGTCCTCGTGGCTCTGTGGTTAGCGATGTCGATTGGCTCCCACACGGTTGTGATGTCGGGTTCGATCCCCGATCATGTCGAGGATCTTTTCGAATTGCATTTTTTTTTTCGACTCAGCTCTGGGGCACGGTGTGTCGTTCTTATCCTACAACATGCAAAATGTGCTAAAACAATATCGATAACGAATTTTCTCAACTAATCTGGTTGATCGAGAACGCTATTAGAAGGCTGCAATATTGTTGTGCTGTATTCATAAAATCATCTTCAAACATACATTTTGTTTATTGTTTCTCGTCTTCGAATAAAAATCGGACAGACTAATTATAGCTTATTCTAATTTCTAATTCTATTTTTAAAAGCCGTTTTCGTCATACCCAGTTCATGGAGGTCACTGACATCGTTATATGCTTTCAGACATGCATTAAATGCACTATCACGTCCGTAACTAGTTCTTCGGAAAGGTAAATTAATCGTGGGATAACTTCGGAGGGCTCGCGGGGGTACATTAAAATTGATGTTTCTTAACAGTTCTGGACAGTCAATAATATTTTCTATTATGTCGAAAATAAACGTTCTCTGCAGCTTGATTCGACGGGCTGCGAGAGTTTCTAAATTAAGAAGCATGCAACGCGCGGTGTTTTTTTTTTTTTTTTTTTAAAGGTGGCGGGGAAATCTGCAAACAGACACCTGAGAAGAGAACTCAGGGTGTGGGGATGAGACTAGGGGAGAGATGCTGGGGTAGTTACACTCGCCCAGACACCTACTGATCCCTGTCCCGACCCACTAAAACCCCTCCAGTCTCCAGCCCTGGTCTTCCCGGAACGACGGTTAAGTATTACGTCGGGGAGTGGCTTTTGTGCGTGATGCACCCTCTTTACTCTTATAACCTCCTAGCTAACTACCTGGAGACTGGTAATTAGCTACCACTGGCGTGTTGGTGGTTGACCCGCCACACACGTTGCAGCTCCAGAACAATCTGAGAGGCGGCCGCACAGACCGCGTTCCAGATGTCCGGGTCGTCGCACATCCTCCGGACTAGATTGTCCGGAGTAGTGCCAGGCCCGCTCACAGCCATCATGTTGCTCCTCGCTCTTGCGAAACGGGGGCATACGAAGAAGACATGCTCAGCAGTCTCCTCCTCCTCCACGCACTCGGGACACATGGGGGACACCGCGTGTCCGAACCTGTGCAGATATTGCCTGAAACAACCATGGCCTGACAGGATTTGTGTCAGGTGGAAGTTCACTTCACCATGTCGTCTCCCGACCCAGCCGGATATCTCCGGTATGAGTCGGTGCGTCCATCTGCCCTTTGTGGAGTTGGACCATTCCCGCTGCCAGCGGAGCATCGAGAATGACCTTCTGGTACCTCGTATGCCCCTTGTGTCACGTTGGTCGAAACACTCTCTGTCCTCCTTGATGGCGATGCTGATAGGCATCATGCCGGACAAGACACAGATTGCATCGTATGACACCGTACGATACGCACTCGCAACTCTCAGGCACATGAGCCTGTAGGTACTTTCCAGTTTACCACGGTAACTGTTAGTACCTAGCGCTCTGGACCACACTGGCCCACCATACCTAAGTATGGACGAAACCACGCTGGCAAGAAGTCTTCGCTTGCTGCCATAAACCGCTGAGCTATTGGACATCATACGAGATAGTGCTGCAATAGCCGATGAGGCCCTCTTACAGTCATAGTCGACGTGACTCCCGAACGTGAGCTTGTCGTCCACCATAACCCCCAAGAGCTTCAGGGATCGCTTCGAGGTGATGGTGCAGTCTCCGACTCTGACCACCGCCTGTTGCTCCGATTTACGGTTGTTCACAACCGTGACCTCCGTCTTATGATGCGCGAGCTCCAGTTTCCTGGAGCGCATCCAGTCCTCGACCTTGCGTATACAGTGCGCGGCCGTCAACTCGACCTCCTCGATAGACTCGCCGTAAACCTCCAGCGTTATGTCGTCTGCAAAGCCGACGATCACAACCCCTACAGGGAACTTGAGTTTCAACACTCCGTCATACATGACATTCCACAACACCGGGCCATGGATAGAACCTTGCGGAACTCCTGCGGTAATTGGGACGCACTTCTGACCCTCCTCCGTGTCGTAAACAAGTACTCGATTCTGGAAATAATTTTCCAGAATCTTGTACAGCGACACCGGTACATGGATGCTCCTGAGCGCGAGCGCTATGGAGTCCCAACTGGCACTATTGAACGCATTCTTCACGTCGAGCGTGACGATTGCGCAGTAGCGTATTCCCCTTCTCTTGCGCTGGATTGCTACTTGATGACGGAAGAGATTGCGTCCAGCGTGGATCTACCTTTCCGGAAGCCGAACTGGTTACTTGCCAGACCGTGTACACCCTCCGTGTACCTCACCAGTCTGTTGAGGATGATCCTCTCAAGCACCTTGCCCGCGGTGTCCAGCAGGCAGATAGGCCTATATGCCGATGGGTCCCCTGGCGGTTTCCCAGCCTTCGGCAATAAGACCAGTCTCTGCCGCTTCCACCTGTCCGGAAAGAGACAGTCATCCAGGCACCTCTGCATGACTGCCCTGAACAGCCCGGGGGCCGTTTTTATCGCCAGCCTGATCGCCAGGTTAGGGATACCATCCGGTCCCGGTGCCTTGCTCACCTTTAGGGATTTGGCGATCACGATGAGTTCCTCATTCGTAACCCTTGCCTCCTCCCCTGCCTCGACACGGCTGTCGTCGCTCACGGATTGGATGCTCGGCAGGTTGGCCGACCATCTCTGGTCTATGTCTGAGATACTGGAACGTCGGACGTGAGACTCGACTGCCGGAGGCCAAGGACTTGGCACGTGGCGTGGAAAGAGTCCCTCGATGATACGCTCCAGCATCGCTGGTGATCGCTCTGCAGGCGCCAGCGCGCCTTTAGTCTTGGCCATTACGATCCTGTAGGCGTCACCCCACGGAGCCTATCGAAGCAGGCCCTCTTGCTGGCCTTTATCGCACTCTTTAGCATCGATCTTGCCGAACTGAATGCTGCGCGGCGCTCTGTCCTCTCTTCTTCGTTTCGCGCACGCTGCATCCTCCGTCTTGCACGGAGGCACGCACTGCGAAGGTCGGCTATCGCGTCCGTCCACCAGTAAACCGGTGGCTTTCCATTCCTAGGTTGGCGAGTCCTAGGCATGGTGGCGTCGCACGCCCGCGATAGCATAGCAACTAGTTGGTCAGCAGTCGGGCGGAGCCAACTGCCCCCTCGCGCTCCCTTCTCATTGCCTCTTCGAATACCTCGGCATCAAAGTGCGATGTCTTCCACCCGCGAACGGTCGGAGTGTTGGCTCTACCCGTCGCTTGCCGCCTCTCGTTGTTGTCTACACTATAACAGACCGCCTGGTGGTCGCTATTAGTGTAGCCATCGTCTACCCTCCAGTTCTTGATCAGTCCTGGGCTGGAGAACGTCACGTCGATGATCGACTCCGCACCATTTCTGCTAAATGTACTTTTGTTCCCAACGTTGGCCAGATCTAGGTTGAGCTTTGCAAAAGCCCCCAACAGGATCTGGCCCCTCTGGTTCGTGAAGCGACTTCCCCACTCAACAGCCCAAGCGTTGAAGTCGCCCGCCACCACCAACGGCGTTAGGCCCGTTAGCTCCATGGATAGGAGGTCGACCATCTGGGTGAACCTTTAGGTAGACCAACGTGGCGGAGCATAGCAACTGCAGTAGAACACTCCGTTTACCTTAGCAACTACGTACCCTTCTTCTGAGGTTGAGACAACCTCCTGAACCGGGAACTTGCTCGTCGTACATATGGCCGCCAAACTGGACTTATCCGCAACCCAGTTACCGTTTCCGGGAGGGATGCGGTAGGGATCCGATATGACGGCGATGTCCGACAACGACTCAGTGGCTGCTTGGTGTAGCAGCTGCTGAGCCGCGAAGCAATGGTTCAGGCTCAGTTGCGTCACCCTTACGCCCGTGGTTTCGCAGCCGGCTTACCGGCTGGGCACCTGGGGCCTCCCATAAAGTGTTTGGCGTCCCGTTTCCCGGAACATACCATGCACTTGGGAGACTCCACACAGTCCTTTGCTTTATGGCCTGCACCTCCACATCGCCTGCACAGCTGGCTCCTATCGGGCCCCTTGCAGGTCCAGGACTTATGCCCGCCCTCGAAGCACCGGAAGCAAATGTCTGGTTGCTGTAGTTTGCCCAGAGGACATACAGACCAGCCGACCTTCAACTTGCCCTCTTTCAGGGCCAGGTTAGCGTCCGCCGACGGTAGTCGGAAGGTAGCTATCTGGGTCCCCGCCGGACCTTTGCGGAGGCGGATTGACTCCTTAGCCACCTCCACCCCGCACTTCGCTTTTAGGGCTTGTGCAATGTCGCACCCCTCAGTGATTTCGTCCAGGTTTTTAAGCTGGAGAGTCACTTCTGAGGTGAGTGCCCGCACTTGCACCTCCTTCCCTAGGACCTTTTCAGCTACCGTTTTGTAGGTAGCCCCCTTGTTCTTGGCGTCCTTCCGGAGCTCAAGTATCATCTCGCCAGTGCAAGATCGGCGGATACTCCGCACATCCGCCCCCAGATCTTTGAGCTGGGTTTCTCCCCTCATCTTCAAGACTTCTGAGTACTTCGACCCATCCGTCTTGAGTATGAGGGCATCACCCCTACTCCGCGCCTTTTTGACCTTTTTTGGTCCTCTGGCCGCTCCGCCATCATGTCGCGTCGCACCTTCCCGACGCTTCCTACCCTCTACGGTAGTCCAAGGGTTGCCCGTAGCCTCCACCTGTGCCTTTTCCGCGGTGGACCTTGAACCGGTTGGCGTGTGTTCCCGTGGGAGTAGCACGACCAATAGTTTCTTGGTGTTCCCGGGGGCCGTTTCCCCCGGGGACTGCCTCGTTCGCTTAGCGACCTGCCCCGTGGAGCAGACCGACGCGAACGAGGGGGCGTCTGTCTGCACCTCTTTAGATGCAGTCGCCCTCCCGGTCCTGGCCGCTTTCTCGGCCGCCTTCACCCGAGCTACGAGTTCTTCGTGCTCCTTTCTGGCTTCATCAATGGTGCTCCGAAGCAGGAGGAGGCTCTGCTTCAGGTCGCCAGCGATGTTTCGCCTGTTCGCCAAGAACTCGATTATGGCATCGAGTTGTTCAGACAGCGCCGCCACTCTTGGCCGCGTGTCCATACACCTTTCGACGGCCTTGACTAGCAAGGGACCGTCTACCGAGATGTCTGGTGTGGACACCGACGAATTCGCCGTTTTTCCACCTCCAGACTTCGCCGCATCCGTCTCCGCCTTCTTCTGCGGAGACCGCTGGATGCCACCTCGTGCGAAGGGATTTGGTAACCCCTCCGCACCCGTCTCTTTTGTTCTTGAGTTCAACATTTTTGTTTATTGGGTCCCCCTACCAGCCGCTATCCTTATCCATAATGGAGTAGTCGCCTAAATGGTCCCAAGGTAGTCCATGCCGGAGCAGTGAGGCCATGGCTAGGGGCGGCTGCCATAGCGCCTTATGGGCAACTATGACACCCCCGACCGGCGCAAGTCAGGAAAAGACATCTGATCCTACTCCTGCCGGGTTCCCACCAGGCAATGGACTCGGAACGTACTGGAAGGCCTGCCAGGTTTTACGGGACGGAGACCCCTGCACCGGTTGTAATCTCGCCGTTTCAAGCCGTTATCACACGACATTACTAAGGGAGCTCGGCGCAGGTGCCAGCCCAAAACCATGACTCTTATCCGACTCTTATCCTATAGTGATGCGACCAGTTGCCGTAATTGGGAACATTACTGGCATCAGTCCCAATGGGCGGTATAGTGCATTTGGGTGGTGGGAGCGGCACTACTCGCTCCGTCGGAGCTGCTTCCGGCCAGTGTGGCTTTTGCGAGAATTCAGCGGCCCAGTGCCTGAATCTCGCCACGACCTAGGCTAGCTCCCGCTGATGGTCCGGGACTGCTTGCTAGCAGTGAGCACTTCCGTGGCCTTCGGTAATCGCCAATTACCGACCCGTGGTGGCATTCAGCTCTGCCCGACGCGCGGTGTAGTCAGGTAAATTCACCGGATCATTCCACGGTAGTTGGCGTAAAGCATACCGAATGAACTGCTTTTGTATCCGCTCTAATTTCACGGCGTGCGCTAGTTGGTATGGTGCCCAGACTTGAACTGCATACTCAAGGATGCTCCGAACCAATGCACAGAAGAGGGTTTTTAGAGTGTATACATCAGTGAAATGGCGCGACTGCCTTCGAATGAGTCCGAGCACTGCAAACGCTTTGGCTGCAATGATTGAGACATGATCATGAAATCGGAGTTTAGAGTCTATTGTGACTCCTAGATCGCGAACAGAAGTGACCCGCTCCAGGACGTTACCATCGATGTAATATGTATGGTTTACAGAGTCAGAGCGTCTTGTGAATGAGACAATTTTGCACTTCGCTGCGTTCATTTTCATGCCATTTTGTGAACACCATAGCGAAAGTTCGTTGATGTCGTCTTGCAAAGCCAGACAGTCCAGAGGTGCCGATACTACTCTATAGAATTTAAGGTCATCAGCAAACATCTGCTTCTGGGACTTCAGACTAGTGCATATGTCGTTTACAAACGGAGTTCACGCAGACTGAGGCTTTACGGTTAGTGAGGTATGAGTGTAGCCATACGGTGATGTGCTCTGGAAACCCCATACGTTTAAGTTTTTCGATGGCATAATCGTGTGGTACAACATCAAAAGCCTTAGAGAAATCGACGTAGACAGCATCGACTTGTTTTCTGTTCTCAATTTCAGGAAATAGTGCGTTTGTATAACACATCAGGTTGGAGGTTGTGGACCTTTGTTGCACAAACCCGTGTTGGTATTCTGATATATTGGTATTCGTGTTGGTATTCTATATAGCACGACATGAACTAGCGACTCGAATATCTTCGCAAGTGAGCATAGTATTGATATGCCACGATAATTGTTGACGTGGTGAATATTGCCAGTTTTGAGAATCGGTACAATGCGTGCGGTTTTCCAGACCGTTGGGAAGACCTTCGAAGAGAGCGATAAGTTGAAGAGGCATGAAACTGGATGAGCCAGTGATGCTGCGCAATTTTTGAGAAGTAGAGGCGGAAGCCCGTCCGCTCCAGCGCCTTTTGTGGTGTCGACATTTTCCAGTGCTTTTCGAACCTCTCCAATCGAAAACCTTATTTCTGGTAGACTTATGTCATACGAATTTACACTCTGGAAGCATTCGAGACGTATCGCAGGGGACGATGTACTATAGACACTTTGGAAGAAGTCGGAAAATAATTCAACAGCTTCATCAGCCGTATTTGAGGTTTTACTCGCATGTTGTAAACTGGACGGTATTCTAGGGCCAGCCTTAAGTGACTTTACATATTTCCAGAAAGAGGCCGGATTTTGCCTTAGGTTTTGTTGTACATTTTGCAAATACGCCCTGTGAGTATCAGCAAGAAGATTCTTATACGTAGCTTCCATATTCCGAAGCACCCTACGGTTTTCTTGGGTTTTCGACTTGAAGAAGCTTTTTCTCATTTTACGAAGCATGTTCCTTGAGTGGCGAAGTTCGGGAGTCCACCAAGACCTGCGAGTTGATGCGTGGGGCGCACGACGTACAAGCGGAACATGTGTGTTGATTACCTCAAACAGTCTATCATAGAAAGTAGACATATCCAAATCGACGGATTCGTTAACCAGATGCTGTTGCCAGTCGATAGAGGCAAGAGCATTATTCAGCACATCAAAATCGCACCGCCTGAGATTTAGCTCCACTTCGGCTGGTCGATCCGCAGCATTTAACACATCGCAACGAGCATCGAGCATCATTTAACATAAACAAACATTTTAACATAAACAAACATTTTATTGAAAAAAGTCATCGCTTTAAATTTTGATTTAGAGGCAAATTCAGCATAATAAGTCATAATTTTGCATGTTTCACGTAGTTTTGTGAGTAATATCTCAAGTTTTAGTAATCAGATACTAATCATTTTTCTTTACATGTCTTTCCTGAACGTTCACATACATTTCAATGAGAAAAGAATCATATGTCATCGCTTCGAAATTAGATTGAGAGGTGAAATCAGCATAAAAAGTCATGAATTTGCATGTTTCACGTAGTTTTGTGAATAATATCTCAAGTTTTAGTAATCATATACTTTTTATTTTTCCTCAAATGTCTTTCCTGAACGTTAACAAACATTTCAATGAAAAAAGAATCACATGTCATCGCTTTAAATTTCGATTTAGAGGCAAATTTAGCAGAAAAAATCATAAATTTGCATGTTTCACGCAGTTTTGTGAATAATATCTCAAGTTTTAGTAATCATATATTTTTCATTTCTCTCAAATGTCTTTCCTGAACGTTAACAAACATTTTAATGAAAAAAGAATCACATGTCATCGCTTTAAATTTTGATTTAGAGGCAAATTCAGCATAAAAAGTCATAATTTTGCAAGTTTTTCGTAGTTTTGTGAATAAAATCTCAAGTTTTAGTAAACAGATACTTGTTACTTTTCTTCAAATGGCTTTCCTGAACGTTTACAAACATTTTAATGTAAAAAAAAATCGAATGTCATCGCTTTACATTTCGATTTAGAGGCAAATTCAGCATAATTTTGCAAGTTTTACGTAGTTTTGTGAATAAAATCTCAAGTTTTAGTAAACAGATACTCGTTACTTTCCTTCAAATGTCTTTCCTGAACGTTAACAAACATTTTCATGTAAAAAAACCCACATGTCATTATGTGCTTATTTTTTTGATTTAAAACGATTTAAAATGATGGTGGTGACTGTACACCACTGAGACGGAGGCAATAACATCAATAAGATCAAGCGTTACGGAATTCCATTTTTATATAGTAGATTAGCCTATTTTTGTGTACTATGTACTGAGTGTAACAGCTAGGTCTGGTCACTGTTTAAAATGAAATAAACTCTTAATTACTCAGATTTATTCCGCTGCTTTTTCCCCTACTACCTAACCCTCTTAATCTCTCAAATCTCTCTCTCTCTCTCTCTCTCTCTCTCTCTCTCTCTCTCTCTCTCTCTTTCTCTCTCTTCACCCCCCCCTCTCTCTCTCTCCCCCCCCTCTCTCTCTTTCTCTCTCTCTCTCATTCTCTCTCTCTCCCTTTCTCTCTCTCTCCCTTTCTCTCTCTCTCCCTTTCTCTCTCTCTCCCTCTCTCTCTCTCTCTCGCTCTCTCTCTCTCCTCGTTCCAAGGTTCTATCTAATAGGTGCACTGCCGCTCATAGCAAGTCCGTCCCATTTGCTTTTTGGTGCTGACGAGAAAACAGCAATTGAAAATCGTAATGCTTTAGGTGAAATTTCACACTTAAATGCTTTTTTTAATCAAGACCATCAACAAAATTTAGTTCTGCAATGACAATCTTACACTTTTGCGTCATAAAACTTGCATAAACACCGAAATTTGATTAAAATTTGTTAAAAATCATAAGCTGGGACTCACATGCGATTACTTTTACGGTACGTAGCCAGAATGATAGCAAGTCAGTCCCATAGCCAGCTACGACCGGTGATGAAAAACAAACTACTGCAAATCGATGGCGGTGTTATAGCTTGCGTTTAGAATGAATCTACACTGGTCAATTCATAAATGACCTTCTCTCGTGCTTCATTAAACAAGTTTTTCGTGAGAAGCATAACACAATGTACCAACTGTGCCGCTCAAAATAAAATAAGATTTTGTTTTTACATTTTTTTTCCTCATCTATAGTTTATTTGACACGGCACAAATACAATTCAATGTTTAACGGCGCCAATTATATCTGGTAGCTTACTTTCTAAAGTATCTTAATAACTAAAAGCAAATTTTTTATCCTCGCTGCCGACAACTAAATCTAACTTAAGCTAGAATGTTTTGCATGAAAAGCACTGATTTGTTGTTTGATGGTTTTCCATCGCCATAGGTAAGCAGCATATTGAATATGTTCCGCTGCTGGGCCAAGATATTACGGACTGGCATATTGGGTTGTCTCCCTCGGGGCCTTAGAGTATCGTGCGGGTCTAGTTGCTGTTTCCGGATCCGGGGTCTTAACGTGTTCTTGTCGTTTGGTTGGATGTAGGCGGAAGGGGATAGGACTAAACTGGGGCGTGGATGGATTTCAGGAAAACGTATATAAGGGACATGTAGGATAGGTCACGGCTTGCCAAGACATCACGAACAGGAACAGCCGACTGCCTACCTTCGGCCTGCAGGGAAGCTATTAATCTAGACCTGGCGTCACGGTATACAGGGCATGACCAAACAACGTGCTCTATGTCGTGATAACCTTCACCACAGGCACAGATACCACTCTCCTCGAGCCCAACACGACGGAGATGCGCGTTAAATCTATAGTGATTGGACATAAGCCGGGACATCACGCAAATGAAATCCCGACCTACATCCAACCCCTTGAACCACGGGTTCGTCGATACCTTGGGGAATATGGAATGTAACCACCTTCCCAGTTCCCCCTTGGTCCAAGAATTTTGCCAACTGATGATCGTATTCTGACGTACAAATGCGAAAAATTCATTAAAGGCAATTGGTCTTTCATAAATATCACCGTTTGTTGCGCCCACCTTAGCCAAAAAGTCCGCTTTCTCATTACCCGGTATCGAGCAGTGAGAAGGGACCCACGCTAAGGTAATCTGAGTAGATTTTTCGGATAAAGCACTCAGATGTTCCCGTATTTTCCCCAGGAAATACGGAGAGTGCTTAACATCTTTCATCGATCGGAGAGCCTCAATGGAACTGAGACTGTCCGTAAAGATGAAATAATGGTCCGTGGGCATTTTTTCGATAATCCCTAGGGTGTACTGAATTGCAGCTAATTCTGCGACGTAAACAGAAGCAGGATTATCGAGCTTATGGGAGACGGTTAAATTGTTATTGAAGATACCGAAGCCAGTGGACCCATCAAGAAGTGATCCGTCAGTGTAGTACATATTGTCGCAGTTGATGTTTCGATATTTATTGGAAAAAATTTTGGGGATCTGCTGCACGCGTAAATGATCCGGGATTCCACGAGTTTCTTCTATCATGGATGTATCGAAAAACACAGTAGAATCAGAAGTATTTGATAAGTCGACACGATTTGGAATATTCGAAGAAGGGTTAATATTTTGGGACATGTGATTGAAATACAATGTCATAAAACGGGTTTGAGAATTAAGTTCGATTAACCTTTCAAAATTTTCAATCACGGGACGGTTCAAGACCTCACATTTGATAAGAATACGAGAAGACAGGCTCCAGAAGCGGTTTTTCAATGGTAGTACTCCAGCTAAGACCTCCAAACTCATCGTATGGGTCGACTGCATGCAACCTAAGGCGATACGCAAACAACGATATTGTATTCGCTCCAGTTTGATCAAATGTGTGTTTGCTGCGGAGCGGAAGCAGAAACACCCGTATTCAATAACAGACAATATCGTTGTTTGGTAAAGCCTTATAAGGTCTCCTGGGTGGGCTCCCCACCATTGTCCGGTTATTGTACGAAGAAAATTCACTCTTTGTTGACATTTTTTCATCAGATACCTCACGTGACAACCCCAGGTGCCTTTAGAGTCGAACCAGACACCAAGATATTTGTGTACCAAAACCTGAGAAATCGTTTTACCCATTAATTGTGTTTGAAGCTGAGCAGGTTCATGCTTCCTAGAAAAAACTACTATCTCAGTCTTCTCCGGAGAGAATTCGATACCTAGCTGTAAAGCCCAAGCAGACAAATTGTCCAAGGTATCTTGCAATGGTCCTTGCAAATCGGCAGCTTTGGCTCCTGTAACAGAGATTACACTGTCGTCTGCAAGTTGTCTTATCGTGCATGAGTTTGCCAGACATTCGTCGATGTCATTTACATAAAAGTTGTAAAGAAGGGGGCTTAAACATGAGCCCTGGGGAAGACCCATGTAGCTAATGCGAAAAGTTGCCAAATCGCCGTGCGTAAAATGCATGTGCTTTTCGGACAACAAATTGTGCAAAAAATTGTTCAAAATTGGAGAAAATCCTTGTCGGTGAAGTTTACCCGAAAGAATGTCAATAGAAACGGAATCAAAAGCCCCCTTAATGTCCAAGAACGCAGACGCCATTTGTTCTTTGCGAGCATACGCCAGCTGAATATCTGTTGAAAGCAACGCAAGACAATCATTCGTCCCTTTGGCACGGCGGAAGCCAAATTGAGTATCTGATAGTAGACCATTTGATTCGACCCAATGGTCTAAACGACGGAGTATCATTTTTTTCATCAATTTCCGGATACAGGATAGCATTGCAATCGGCCTATAAGAGTTGTGATCAGAAGCTGGTTTCCCTGGTTTTTGGATGGCGATCACCTTCACTTGCCTCCAATCCTGCGGTACAATATTTTGCTCCAGGAACTTATTGAACAAGTTCAACAAGCGCCTCTTGGCATTGCCGGGTAGATTCTTCAACAAGTTGAATTTGATTCTATCTAACCCAGGCGCGTTATTGTTACAGGACAGGAGGGCAACTGAAAATTCTGCCATCGTAAAAGGTGATTCAATCGCGTCGTGGCCCGGAGACGCATCGCGAACAATGTTTTGCTCAGGAACAGAGTCCGGACATACTTTCCTGGCAAAATCAAATATCCACCTACTTGAAGACTCCTCGCTTTCGTTGACCGTTACGCGATTCCGCATTCTTCGGGCTGTGTTCCAAAGAGTGCTCATTGATGTCTCCCTCGACGTCTCGTTTACGAACCGACGCCAATATCCGCGTTTCTTTGCCTTAGTCAAGCTTTTAAACTTGGTATCAAGCTCCGAATAACGTTTAAAGTCGTCGGCATCGTCTGTATCCCGGAAGGTCAGATACGCGTCGGATCTTTGCGTGTAGACATCGGAGCACTCTTGGTCCCACCACGGAGTGGGAGGCCGTTCTTTGATCGTTACGCCGGGATATTTCTTCGTTTGGGCTTGCAACGCGGCGTCGAGAATCAAGCCCGCGAGGAGGTTGTATTCTTCAAGTGGTGGATGATGTTGAATCGACTCGACCGCTTTTGAAATCATTTCCTCGTATAACTTCCAATCGACATTCCGTGTGAGGTCATACGGAATGTCAATTGGTCGCATGCGAGTTGACCCGTTATTAATTGAAATAAGAATAGGCAAATGGTCGCTACCGTGAGGATCAAGGATTACCTTCCATGTGCAATCCAACCGTAGCGACGTCGAACATAAGGATAGATCCAAAGCGCTTGGGCGCGCTGGAGGTTTCGGGATACGTGTCATTTCACCGTTGTTTAAAATAGTCATGTCGAAGTCATCGCAAAGGTTATAGATTAAAGAGGAGCGGTTATCATTGTATGGGGAACCCCAAGCCACGCCATGAGAGTTGAAGTCTCCCAAAATCAAACGTGGCGAGGGAAGAAGTTCTATTAAATCAAAGAGCAGCCGTTGCCCAACCTGTGCTCTGGGAGGAATATATATTGAGGCAATACAAAGCTCTTTACCTTGTATTGTCATTTGACATGCGACAACTTCGATGCCTGGAATCGAGGGGAGGTTAATACGATAGAAAGAATAGCACTTTTTAATCCCTAAAAGTACTCCTCCATATGGGGTGTCTCGATCAAGGCGAATAATATTAAAATCATGGAAGTTGAGATCAATATTTGAAGTAAGCCAAGTTTCACAAAGGGAAAATGCATCGCATTTGTTTTTATTTATCAAAACTTTAAACGAATCAATTTTTGGTAAAATACTTCTACAATTCCACTGTAAGACAGAGATAGAATCCTTCGTATACGCAGATGAATTAGGCATCGAAGGATACAATCGCTGCAAGGAGGGGCCATTGGGCAGTCAACTGCTTCAAAAATGATCTAACTGTTGGGAGGAATGCTGTAAGAAAAATTTTAATTGGATCGGGTACATTGAAATTTTCAAAAATCCAGTCCACAATGTCAGAAAATTTCACTAATCCAGAGTTTGTTTTACAACTGGATGTGCAAAAGGAACAACTGGGGTTTTAGATGTTCCTGGCAGTGCTGGGAACTCCTTCTGGGACTTTAAATTTGCAAGCCCAGGAGGAGTTTGCTTCGGTTTTTCCGCAGCACTGTTTGGTTTGTTCGTACTTTTCATTACACTTTGGGAAATCTTAGGACCTTTACGGGGAAGTTTAGGAGAAGAAACATTTTTCCTCTTCCTAGACTCCCCAGGATTGGCATAAGATGTTCCCGCTGATGAATCGTCAGAATCGGTTTCATCAGAGGGCAACAGATCAAAGGGGTTCGATGTTATGGTAGAAGTGGTCACGGTCTTCTTCAGCATCTCAGCGTAAGAACGCTTTGAACGCTCCTTAAGTGACCGCTTGATTTTATCTCTGCGCTGCATGTACACCGGGCATGTGGAGAGCTCATGCTGGTTTTCCCCACAGTGAATACATTTTTCAGCATTAACACTGCAAGAATCTTCCGTATGAGTCTCCCCACACTTGCTAGATCGTGCCTTATTGCAGCAGTAGGCGGCTGTGTGGCCTAACTGCTTGCAATTGGTGCAATTCATAACACGGGGTACATACAATCGCACAGGCAGACGAACCCGGTCGATCGAGACGTGGCTAGGGAGTGCAGATCCGGCAAACGTAACGCGAAACGAGTCTGACGGAGTGTAAACTTTTTTACCGCCGACGAGAGACATGGACCGCAATTGCTTACAATCCAAAATCTTCGCCTGTGTTTCGGTATTTTTGAAGCAACCGGTTGCGCTTTTTAGGATACACTCGACAGACAGACTCGAATCGGTTATGACACCGTCGATCTCCATGTCTCGTGCGGGTATGTAGACGCGATACTCGCGTGTGAAGAGCTCAGAGCAAGCGATAGCATTGGCCTGTGCCAGATCACTGACCACGACACGGAGCTTGTTAGGTCGGGCCTTGGAAATTTCGGTCACGGCCTTGTACCCCTTCGTCAGGTCTTTAGCAATTTGCAGTATGTTTAAACGCTTTGAATTCACTCCTGCCTTTGGACGAAAATAAACAGTATAGCTGCCCTGTTGAGATCCGTCCGGGTAAAGCCTGGGGCGAGGGGGGACTGGAGAATGAACAGGGGAGGGGGTAACAGAAGGGTCAGGGTCAGGGGGGTTCGGGGATGGTGGCACGGGAGGCGAGGGATCTATATCCATTGCGCTAAATGTAGCGCACTAGCGCCGACAAGAACACGTACCTCTTTACTTCTTCCTTCCAGCAGTGGTTGTCCGATCGTTCGAAGCTGCACCCAAAGCAGCCAGCAGCACCAGTACAGCAGCACCAATACAGCCACCAGCAGTGAGCCGGGTGTGAGATCACTCAGCACAGCGACACGGACTCGACTGTCAACTGATGGGCTTGGATTAAAAAGATCTATTCACGGTGCACAGATCAAAACTGCAGCTGGTATTTTGCACCAATACAGCCAAAGTTGTGAGCCGGGTACAGAACGTATCGACACAACTCACAATCTAGTTGGCCTTTAGCGCGAACAATACACTCTTTTGTTTGGCTATTCGTACACACGGACCGGATTGTAATAGAACGACCACTTTGCACGTCCGTTTCTGTCGAGTGTTCGACGCGGAATGTGTTTTTACATTTGATACTACTGATAAATTCAAAATCAGTTTAGGTGTAGGAACTTTTTCTAAATTTCCCTGAGAGCGGTCACACGTTCGTGACGGCGGACAGAAACAAATATAAAAGAACACCTAGCTTAGGAAAATGTTTGTTCCGTTAAAAACAGCTAAGCAGCATACCAAAGTATTTGGTGATTCTTCAAAACGAAATTCACGGCAATATTGGAATTCTTAAATAAATGTTTACATAAAATACGGATAAAATACGAAAAGTAGTATTTACTTTAGAATGCTTTAACTAACAGTACAGTGACACACCTAAAGCGTTCACTGTCAACAAACAACAGCTGAAGGAAGCTACTGGTGGAAACTTTGTTTTGAAGAAAACATTGTACTATCAGCTAGAGCCACACGATGTAGAACGCGTAAAATTCAATCAAACCTCCTATCGAATATCACTTGGTACATCTAATTCTAATCCTGAAGACCATAAGTTGTGGTAAATCTCACGTTTTTCATAATCGTTATTGGCTGCGGGGTTAAATTGCAAAGGTTTTTTCAATGGGACCGACTTGCGATCACTTTTGCTATGGGACAAACCGACATAGTTCCTCAGAACGAAGTATTCAAAAATATTCGTTTTATCGAAAGTAGATATAAAAAGGAATTGATTCCATAAATAAACTCAAAATTGATAAAAATGCAATTGGGATGGACTTGCCATGAGCGGCAGTGCACCCATTCGTACTTTTTCGTAGTGACAGATTCCTGTATTTAATTCAATCAGTTGACTTAGTAATTAATAAATTAATTTGTATATTTAATCGTTTTAATCATATTCTGGGTTATCTAAGAAAAGTCGCAAAATACGTGCCTCAGTGAATTTTACTGAAGATCTCGTAATAATTTGACAGTTCGAATTCCAGATTAGCTCGGCGAAACATTACCGAAAATCTCGTTAAAGTTTGACAGGTTTTTGATTTTTGCTTTTATATAATCTCGGTGTTTTGATGTATTACCGAGATTTTTACCGAGATCTCAGTTGTTGAAAACTCGGTAATTGATTTTTTTATTTATTTATTTATTTATTTATTTCGTCAATCATATATGTAGACTAGTTACATTAATTTCTAAACTATACACGAACATAAAACAAATTAATTTTGTGTCCTCAGCCTCAAGGACTTGAAATACTGTTTCAGTTTATACCGGGACATCGTAAAGTCAATGGCTTCGCAGTGTTGATTATAAGAATTCATCATACTATTCATAGGTCCATTTTTTGCGTATTCCGTACGATGATGGTTAAGAGCAAATAAACTACGGTGTCGAAGTTGTCGAATGGGTGCATAAAAGTTCAATTTAGAAAGTAGTGCTGTTGAGTCAACGTTCTGAGAAACGATATCGTTTACAAATGAAGCCATCGCGTACTCTCGCCGTTCTTTTAATGTTTGAATGTCAATCAACATGCAGCGTGCTTCATATGACGGAAGACGATGTGCGGTCCAACCTAGCTTACGAAGAGCATATAGTAGAAATTGCTTTTGTACTGATTCTATTCTTTCTTCATGTACGCCAGGCCGAGGAGACCACACAATGCTACAGTATTCCAGTATTGACCTCACATAGTCAATATACAAAGTTTTGATAGTGTACGGGTCTTGGAAATTATAACAGAAGCGTTTGATAAACCCTAACATGTTGTTTGCCTTGTGTATGATAGTGTTATAGTGGTCGATGAAATTAAGTTTAGAATCTAAGATTATTCCTAAATCCCTAACTTTATCACATTTCTTCACATTCTGATCCCCTAATGCAATTGCAATTTTGGGTGTTGTTAATTCTCTGCTAAAGGATATTACATTGCATTTTTTTACATTTTCTTCAAGTAGGCTTTTCTTACACCAGATGTAAAATGTGTGGATTTCATTCTGAAATACATTGATGTCTTCTTGATTTTTTATTTCCAAAAACAGCTTCATGTCGTCGGCATATATTAGAACTTTAACATTTTTGAGGATGAAGGAAATGTCGTTTACGTACAAAATGAAAAGAAGTGGTCCTAAGTGGGAGCCTTGGGGAACACCTGAAGTAACTTGAATGGGATTTGACTTTTTTCCATTAAATTTTATTATTTGTTGCACGTTTGTTAAATATGATTCAAGCCACTCCAGGAGACCAGACTCAATTCCAATTTTTTGCAGTTTAAAAAGTAGCATTGGTATGTCAATAAGATCAAATGCTTTGCTAAAGTCTGTATAGAGAGCTTCAACATGGTTCCCATTATCCATTGCATTCAATGAGTAATCTACGAATTCAAGTAAATTTGTGGATGTAGAGCGGCCTTTGAAGAAGCCGTGTTGTTTGTCAGTTATTCGATTTTTGACTTGAGCAAATATCTTTTCATTGACAATTGCCTCAAAGAGTTTTGGAATGCAAGAGATAATAGCGATTCTACGATAATTACGTATGTCAGATTTACGCCCAGATTTGAAAATAGGCACTAAAAATGAGCTTTTCCATATATTTGGGAAGACTCCAGTTTCCAACGACATATTGAACAGCCAGAACAAAGGAGATGTAAGTTCCTTCGAAAGATTTTTCATGAGTGCTGGAGGTATTCCGTCAGGTCCAGGTCCTTTGGAAGGGTCTAAATTTCTCAGACCCTGCAAAACATCCTGTACCTGAAGTTGGTTGACACCAACGTTTCTTGGATATTCTGGATAAAATGCAAAATAATCGCGGTCGCGATTTTCTTTGGAAAATGTGGTAGAGATTTCCTGGAAAAATTTTGCAAAGAGATTGCAATTTTTCTCCGAGTTATCACCAACATGTTCATCGAGTTGCATTATTGATGGAAAATTGTCTGATTTTAGTTTTGTTCTGACGTAATTGAAGAAGTTCTTTGGACAAGACTTAATTTCTAGTTCAGTTTTTGTATTGAATTCTTCAAATGCATCACTGATTGCAAAGTTCAGTTGATCACATATTTCCAAGTAAATTGCTAGATTTTCACTGCTATTGTGCTTTTTGAAAATTTTGTGAGCATTTTGTTTGCGGTTTTTTAAATCCTACTCTGAGGATTTTGTTCTTGCATGAATTCTGCAGAACTTCTATATAACTATATGTACCTTCGTTAAATGGGTCAAGTTATCTTCTGTTTTCTAGTTTTGTATCATTGGTTTTTAATTGGATTGGATTGTGAAATTCTTCTGATGCTGCTGCTCTATTTACTTAATGCTCTATTAATTTGGTTCTTGCTATTTCATTTGACTTATGTAATTTGAATTTCTACTCCTTACTGTATTGATCAAAATTTTATACGGGGTCTATACCTTGTTTGAATATTTCTTGGAGTAACCTTATTTTATTTTCAAAAACGAATCCGTGTAGTGATTTACTAGTTTGATATTAATAATAAAAAATAATTATCAACATGTGCTAGAATCTAGAGTTGATCAGACTCAAAACTGTCAACTTGTTTCGTTGTTCTGAGTCCATGGACTGATCGGTCACATGTTCTCGTGGCAACATAAATTTTGGATAAATAAAAAATTGTGCTTTTATTAGATGCAGTCAAAAAAAAATTTTTCTCAGGTTAATATTATTTTGAATTCGTTTATCTCTTTTTCCACATTATAATGCATTAAAGATATAATGGTTAAGACTTAGTTTAAATTCTGGATAAAATATGTTCATAATTTACAATTACAATTAAGATTTTGTTGCTGAAATTGTTTATTGTAATTTTGTTATGCCTATTTATAAATTGATTTTGGTGGATATTGCAAATTTATTTTCCAATCATGTGCACTTTGACTTAGATGAAATTTGAAATTGATATGTGTGCCTGTTAGTAACAATTGTCTGGATAGTCGACCTTCCTGATCAGTTGTTACTACATGGCTAAAAGAATGATTTTGAATTTATTTGGCTGGTTAATTTGCATGTTGTTGTTCAATAAAAATTATTTTGCATTGTTTATAAAAGATTAGTTAGGAAAGACTTTTTATTGGATTTTTGTGAAACTGTGAAGTTAAATAATTTTATATATTTAGGTTTGATGTGAAGTAGGTATTATTGTAAAGATTTTAATATGTATGTATAGGATATGACGGTGTGTTTTCCATTTGTTGGTTTTTATGTGTTTTGTGAATTGTTTAGTATGTATCATTGTGAAAAAATATTTTGTGAAGGTGTATAGAAAAATGGTGGGTTTAAGTGTTTTCATGGTACAACTTCTGAACAGAAACTGAGTTACGTTATTGAACTACAAGCAAATTATTATTACGAGAAAATTATTTTCTTTTTAAAATAATTTTTAAAAATATTATTAATATGTTTGTGTACGTGCGCTATATTTTTTGCTAATATAGGCGTAGTAATGTCTATTACTCATACTGCTATTTAATGAATAATTGAATGATATTTCGTAAAATTATAATATTTTAGTGAAATAACACATATAGTATTTTTGTAAAATTTTAAAAGCTGTTACTTCAAATATTACTATTTCTTCATGGCTAATGGCTAATTCTTAGAGCCTTCGCTTGGTCATTTAGTACAAAAAAAAAACTACTTATCATAGTTGTTGCTGTCTCTTTTTATTGCTGCTTGTTGCTGATTATATTGTTGATTATTATTGTTGATTATATTGTTGATCAATTTTTTGATTATTTTGCTATAGGTGTTGTAGTTGCTGTTGTGGATGATGATGCTACTGCTACTGCTGTTTGATGACGCTGATTTTGCTGTTGCTGTATGTCGTTGATTCTGCTGTTGATTTTATCATTGCGCTGATTCGTCTGTCTGTTGTTTTCGTGTCTGTGACAGCTACTCTTCATCGTAGTACAATCAGTTTTGTGAACGAATGACACAATGTTCAAAAGGTCACGATTGTATCACAATGCTTCTGCAAAATTTTCATTGTCTCAAATAGTTTTTGCTTCTAATTGTTCAGATCGCGTGTATTTACCATGTAAAATCTTGTAATTGATTTTTTTTTTATTTTTCGCACTTACGCATTCTTTACTCGAATTAACTTTTTCTTTTCACCGCTAATATTTATTGTCTCAACGTTCTAGGTACCGATGCCGTCGTTCATTGTTGGATTAAAGTTTCCATCGTCGTATATTTGAGCTTTCACTTTGGTTCGCTATAACTTTGTTTCACTTTTCATTGCTTGGTCGCGAACTTCTGCACTTCTACTGTTTCACTGGTATTGATACTTCACTATGCGCGGCATCGCGGACTTAACTGCAATCCGGTGATTGCAGGTTATTACTCGTGGTCGCCATTTAATAGTTTGATATTAATAACGGTCGCCCAGAGGCGACGCGTGACCAAGTGGACTACCTGTTCAATCAACATTTGCAACACTGAAACAACAGTGTTGTGATAACAGTTTTGATTTTTTTTCTCTACATTTATCTATATGGCAATGAAATCCTACAGTTTATTATGACCGCGAATTTTTCGATAATTTTCTCGTAGAATAATGATATCTGCATCATTTCATAGAGGAAACCTTTTTCGCATTTATCACATCATGATTCCCAATGATCAGTTTTAGTCGTAAATAACTCTTGATCCGTCGAAGAACTGATAAAGTTCGCTCGACGGATGCCGTTGTATTATGCAATGCCAGTATCATTCCCCCAGCCTAAGCGTTTCAGTTTTATGCAGGTTTTGTCCAACGATAATTGAAATTATGTTTATGATCTTTTTGCCTCTAAACTCTTCGCATGAGTAGAAAACCTATCTTTGTTTATCGAATTTTAGTTGCTAAAATGACGATGTTAAAATTTCAATCTAAAGAGTAAGCAACGCGTAAGAATACAAACGTGTACTATGCGGACTATACGAGGTTCAAGTTTTCGAATGAACAAAATGGATGTAAAGGTTCGAATGAAACTATACATCGACGAAAGAACACCACCACATTGACATTGAGCTCTCGTGGCCACGAGGTCTCTCTCAAATTTCAATGACGTCGAGAGAGGAAACAGAAAGCCACAACGAAACAGATTAACAGACACTGAAGAGAGGTGGTGTGTAATGCATGTTTCCCTCTTTGCCATCGGTTTTGGCATCGCATTAGTAATGGTGAGCATAAGGGGCCGTTCAATAATTACGTAAACAAATTTTTCCACTCTTCGACCCCCCCTCCCCCATAGTAAGATCTTACTGCCAGCATGTATAGTTTTTTTTTATTTTCGTTTTATCATTATGAAGTAAGCACAGTACACTGGGCTCTTTTTTAACGCGGTTTTTTTAAATAACGCGGATTATTTTTACACGATTTGATAGATTATTTTTACGCGGTATTAAATAAGTTTAGTATAAGTAAATCCAATAAAGTAAAAATCAATCATATGGTTCATGACAATAAGATATTCTGTTTAATTAATCTAAATAATGCATATTTTTAATATATTTGCTGTTATTATCAAAAAATAGGCAATTTCCGTTGATTCGGTTAGAAGAAACAAAAATACATTAATAATTGTGCAACGATACGAGTCAGGGTCGTTGCGATTTACTTCCTTTTAAAAAACGAAAGCTTAAACATGTAGCAAAATTATTATAAAAAAGTTATTGTCATGTTCTTCAATGAATTTTCATTTTAGAATCACTAAAACTTATTTTGTCCCTGCGCTTGAATCGGAGAGCGTATAGGGCATCGTTGTGTCAGGTTGGTCGTGGCACATTGCGAGTATGAGGAAGTATTTGTGATTTGTTCAAAAGAGCCTGAATAAAACACAACCAGTTTCGAGGAGTACCCGTAGTAGCAAAAGATTTGCTAGGGCTCAACCTTCTTGTGATCTTAACATTCATATTTAGAGTAAGTGTTAATTAATAATTTAAGTTAAGTTGGTAAGTTTGAAATATCTAAGTTTAAATTAATTTTATACCCGAAATCCTCTTGCAACCGATGAACCATTCCGATTGCCCACGTAGGAGTCTACGTGATTTTAGAAACATTATAAGGCGTACAAACCAAAATCCTCGCGTAAATAAGATAATAGTTTGTTTCGTTAGATAACACGATTGACCTATAGGCATTAATAGAAAAACTTAGAGATTAACGAGACTTTTTCATAAGCATACAAAAACCTTACACTAATACCTTGGTTCACTTTCACTTTTTGATTTCTCCTATATGTTTCATTGGGTCCCACAATCCTAAACAACAACAATGAGTCACGTCGATGGTGAGCGTTATTTCGTGGGGAAAAGCAGATCAGCGAAATAAGATAAGTCCGTTTAGATTAAATATATATAAATATAAGGGTGAGTAAGTAAACAGCCAGGAATAATGAAGGTAAATACAAACCAATATTACTATGATAAATTATATATACTGTTACATCTATCTATGTCTATTTACATATACATACATATTTACATTTTTCTTATATTTATATATTTATTTATAATTATGTAATAACTTACTTATATTACTTATATATTACTTCATGTGTTACATAATATATGTATATTTATGCTTATTGTTATATTATTCATCGCTAATATGTAATCAATAATTTAATAATTTCAGACGCTTAAGTTCTAGACTAATTAGTAAGTGTTAAAGTCCAGTTGAACTTCTATGGTTGTATATAAGTACATAAGTGATAAAATGGAACAAATAAACTGTGATGAAGGAGTAGTGTTGGTGAAAAGAATTCCAGGAGACGGGCATTGCCTTTTTTCAGCCTTGATAGATTAGTACTATCATACGGAAATTTGCTCAAAGGAGCATACCACCCAAATATGGCAGCTCAGGCGTCAGGTTGTGGACTATATAAGAATACATATGGAGACTTTCCGAATCTCGTTGGAAGACACAACCAGCGAAATGCAACATTTGGGTCATAATGCAGAAACAAGGATCGAAGGATTTCTAAGGAGACTTGCGGAAACAAATTACTGGGGAGGACAGGAGACAATTGCGGCAGTGGCAGCAATATTTAATAGAAGAATTGACGTCTATCACGAGCTAGGATCGATGATCCAGTTTAATCGTAGTGCAAGCGCAGCGGGAGTGTTGAGAATTGCATATAGGATAGGTGGAAGAAACGCAATGGGGTTAATTCGTAGTCACTACGATAGCGTAGTACAAAGATTGCATATGCCAAGTCAGACGCACACTGTACACAATTCTTCAAGTGAATCACAAATACAGATGCCCGTCAGCCGTATAACAAACATGCAAAAAAAAATTGAGCACTAACGTCTCGCAGCTGACTGACACCTCGGATATGAGCTGTGGGAGGAGTATGCAAGGATTGGCAGAGAATAATAAGGCTCAGTTTCATCTTGTGAGCTGGAATGTTAGAGGGTGCTCAGAAGAATCAAAACGAGTAGCGATGGATGATTTCTTCGCCATGCAAGGTTTCTCAATAGTTGCCCTTCAGGAAACACGTTTAGCTCAATGCTCTCTGGGGTCAAAAAATTATATGTGGTTCAACACCAACTCGAACAAGGAAGTTAGGGACCGTATCGGAGGTGGTACCGCGATTCTGGTGGCCAACAATGTGTATAAGGAGGGTCAATTCAGACGAATCAGCGATAATTCGTGTTCCTATCTGGGAGAGGCGTGTGGCGAAAAAGTGAAGAGTTTAACCTTATCGCTAGGTTTTTGATTGGCCTGCCTAAGCGCTTAAGGAATAATGTAGTTATTGCTGGAGACATTAACGCACACATAGTCACTCAAGACCTCGTGGATGAGGACAGACAGTACATTGGAAAAAACCTCCACCATAATGTCTGTAATGAAAATGGCTTGCAATTGAAAAACTTCTTGCATGGATTCCGACTGAAAAACTATCTAACTTTTAGCGAGTCGCCTTCAGTGAAGGTAACATGGAATAATGGCAGAAGTCTATCACAGCTAGATCATATAATAATGACCCAAATGAGCTTTATGAAGATTCCCAGGATAAAGGCCTTCTTTCACCCGCAACTCCGGAGCGACCATAAAATGGTTGTATGCATCATGAGAAGAAATTCGACTCCTGAAAATTTAACACATGATAGACAGCGATACACTAACAATATGGCTAATGACAATACCAGAAAAAGAAGGTACAATGTTGAAGCTCTGAGAGTGGATGAGCAGAAAAGAAAACGTTTCCAGGATAGTATTGACAAGAATCTTAGAAAATACAGTGGACAATAAAAACATTCAAAGCGAGTGGAAAAGAATAAAACTAGCGGTGACGGATGCGGCGAACGCAATATTAACCACACCAGCATCACCTCCTACCCCAAGAAGGAAGGTAGCGTCAAGGAAGTACATGATGGCTCAACAAAAGAGTCTAGCAGAGAGAGACAACGTGGTGTTGAAAAAGGCAGCGGCGGAAGCGAGGATAGAGAAGCGTAAAGCTTACGATTAGCACTTTAACGAAAAGGTGGATGGGTTTTAAAATAGCATCGAGAGAGAAAACAGCCTGAAACAAATGACTCAAACGTTTAGATTCATTAAGCGATATAAAAGAAATAAACAGACAAGGAAGGCGCAGTACATTAGTATACAAAAATGGGAACAAAAACTTCACTCGCTTACGCATGTCCAACATGACATAAATTCGCAGTACGAAGTGGAAAACGACTATCGAGAAGCAGGACCGGTACCAACAGCACAGGAAATTGCCGAAATTATTATGACATCAAGGAACAACAGTGCTCCAGGACTAGACAACTTACAAAACGAATTTCTGAAGTACGGCTCTGAACAGCTTCTGCAAGAGATTACAGACTTCAAGATACAAATTTTCAAAACCAATATAGTTCCCAAAGAATGGAGTGAAACTGTCCAAGTGCCGATCCCGAAGGTTCTGTATCCAAAAAATGTAGACGACTACAGGTGTATCACACTTTGCACAAGCACATATAAAATATACGCCAAACTATTACTCAACAGGCTAAGGCAGCAAGTCCCACCTCTCCCAGCTTACCAAATGGCCTTTCACCATAAGCGCAGTGCCCCAGACCAAATATTCGTGTTGCGACGTATTATGGACGAAAAATGGAGGAAAGGGAAGAAAATAGTTTTGGTGTCCCTTGATCTAAAACAGGCATTCGACAGGATAGATACCTCGAAGGCGGCGGTGATATTGTCCGATATGGGAGTTTCAAAGGCACTTATCAGGGGAATAATAAATGGATGCTTGAGGGAGACAACCTCCATTCAATGGTTCGGCCAGAGAACTGCACCTCGCAGAAAACTAGAGGCATAAAACAAGGCTGCCCTCTGAGCCCACAACTGTTTATTCTCTTGTTGCATCATGTGCTGCAATCGGTCCACGAATTTATTCCGGAATTGAAGTTAGCTCACGTAGGCACAATACAACTTCCCTGCATATTGGGATATGCCGACGACCTGCTGTTCATCTGCGAAGAAGAGGATGACGTGGCAAGATTGCTTGATGTGATTGAACCACTGTTGAATTCAATAGGGCTTGAAATAAACACGCACAAAACCAAAGTACTGATACGTGACCCTTTCGCGACAAATAATACGACACACCAATCAACGATGTGTATAGGCAAATACACACTGCCTCTGGTCACCATACTGCGATATCTAGGCGCTTTTATCACGAGTAGCCTCACACGAAAGGCAACAACGGCCGAACGCATTAAAAAAGCTTACAAAGCCTTCTACTCGCTTCGTGTGTTTTTAAAAGATCATCCATTGGATTGGGAAACCATTAAAAGATTATACCATTGCACGATCACTCCAGTGGTAACGTATTCCATGGAAGTAGCCACGATCGTGAAAAGCAACAGAAATTCGCTGAGAAACATGGAAGACGAAATGCTGCTGACGTTAAGAAGCTTGAGCAAGGAAGAACTGATAGTAAGCGAAAACGGACAAAACAACAGACAAATTCAAAGTAGTTTGGAAAGATGTGAGGCAACTCAAAGTCAACCAAATGAATCGTGGGTTGAGGGAAGCTCTAGATTAATGAAAATGAACCCGGACAATTTAGAGATGGAGCAGAAATCAAATCAACAGGACAATAATGCTCACATAGCACCTAATTGGTTGGACGGTCACACGATAAATAATAATATCAGAATAGCGAGAATCAACTATTATGGACACATACTAAGAAGTGAGAATACAGGCATACTGAAAACAGCTCTGGAGTATAAAATTAATGACAAGAAGTAGAAAGGACGGCCCGCTTACACTTGGCGAACATGTATACGTCAGGATATTGTGAGAAGTGAGATTCCAGTACAAGTATGGCAGGAGGCGGCATTGACTAAAACGAATATAAAAAGGATGTCAAAGGAATTGTTCAATTCGATGGTTGAATCAGAGTATGAAATGTCGACCGAATCCGATTGGGACAGTACCGGTAGTCCAATACTAGACTCGGAATTTGAGGGATACAGCGACATTGAAGGACCTATGAGTGGGATCAATTCGGAAATGGATTTCGAATAGATAGGTATTTAGGTAGACCCCTAGTAGTATTAGTTACGACGTTTTTCTGATGTATCCAAGGTATCCAAGTGGTAAGTAATCCTTTATAGCATTAAATCTAAAAATTCGAGATAAATAGTAAACTAGGCTATGAATGTTATTTAACACTTTAAAAATATTTTGAGGTTATATAATTTTAACTTGTTTCAGGTTGTAATGTTATGTTTCTCATATTAATACTAAGAATAAATGCGACTATGACGTTGATGTGCGAATGATGTTTTATGAAATAAAATCTGGTTTTGCACTTATGTTTATTATAGCGTGCAATAGAAGCTATTAGAAAAGAACTAGTAACAGAGTAATGAAGGTAATTACTACCAATTGGTTTACCAATCATCTTGTTATATGATATATATATATATATACTGAGATATGTGAGCATACAGTAAACTTTTATCTAAAAGAATATCCTATGACACGATTAAGGCAATCCGTTTTCATGCGTTATGTTGGGATATTGGATGATAAAGCAAAAGCTGAAAATACAAGGGTGCGACCACTGTATGCCTGTCATGAAGAACAACAGAGTAACTTTTAATGAACCTTTAGACCAAGACGGCTTTGTAGGACAGCTAGTTGTGGTATACTTTTAATTTCATTTTTTCTCTTCAATCATCGCCTTTCAAAAGACAAAGCTAGGAATGCTCTAAGCTGGTATTTTTGCCAGCAATAAAGCAGTTATACAATCAATGGCGGATTTTGAAAGACAATTTGCAATTGGATTAGAAAGGAACCAATCATAAACATTAGTATTCACTAACTTATGATTGTCACCGTTCAAGCAAAGAATGTATATTTACTGCAGTGCAGTTTTTTTTGCATTTAATAATGATGTATTGACATGCCCTGGACTTACAAGACATGTTAGGAAAGTGAGTAATTAACGTAAGGGGCATCAATACAAGATATGATCAATTATATGGAGTTCATTTATAACAACTAGATTAGAAGACAAATATTTGACGAATGACTAGAGGACTATATAATCATAATAGCCAAGGTAGTTCTAACAAGTCCTCCTCCCGAGGAACGGCGTCCAAGTGACAGACAGTTGTCATCTCGGCCGGCTTGTTATGAACTTTTACAAAAAGGCACTCACGAGTCGGGCCGAGAACCAATAAGCAATATGCTACAGCCTAGAACTCGACAAAAAAAAAAAAGAATCACTAAAACTTATTTTGTGTGTTTCGTTACCATTTTTATATCATTTTTCATGTTTATATTTACTCACGTGCCGTTATTTTTAATCGGATCTTATTATTGAATGGAGTTTTTTTACGCGATTTTTTAAAATTACGCGGTTTTTCTATACGCGGATTTTTTCAACGCGGTACAACCAACCGCGTAAAAAAAGACCCCAGTGTACTTCGTTTGCTCTTCTGTCCTTTATTCGAGTAATTCCGTAATTTTCTTCCATTTATTCTGACCTCAACGCTTTCATGAACATGGGTATTTGAACAACTGCAATAACAATATTTTTCTTACGTAAGATAATTAATTCTCCCCCCTCTCTCCCCTGTAACATAGCGTAAGAAAATTGCATACCCGCCTCCCCCCCTGTTTGCTTACGTAAATATTGAACGGCCCCTAACTGATGGCGTCTACGCTGCCGCACTTGAAGGTGCAGAGAAGTGTTGAACGACGACGGCGTTCAGATGAAAGCTCTGAACAAACGGTAGTCATTATTGCCATTGCGTGCGGGTTGCGTTGCATGTGAGTTGTATAGACTATCTCACCGAATCTCTGTAACCTCACTTTTCTGACAGTTAGTGGTAACTTTGTTTGCGTTTTAGAATTTTTGCTTTTTTCTAATGTATCAATCGCGCGCGTAGTGAAAATGCTGCTCAATTTTTAAATGTTTTTTTAGTGTACTGGCACCTCAAGCACAACATTTAACCGTCATTTTGATCACAATTGAAATGATATGCTGTAATTAAGAACAAAACTGCATCACCCGAAGGTAAACAAAGTTACCAGTAGCTGTCAAACTCAGGTGCGTGACGTCACCGTGCGATGGTCTATGGCGTAGTCTGAAATGTAGCGTGTAGCCCATCACACGGTGCTCCTGAGACCGTTATTATAAAATAAAAGTACCATGAAAACGGTAAATGCCAGTTTGTTCGTTATGATGGTCTTCACCTCTGGGTAAATTTAAAAAAAAATCGTTGGTGGCATTTTTGAGTTATGTCCATTTTATGTCAAAATGTCCGATATCCTTAGAAAATTCGTACCAACTCCACCACGATTACGTACGATTTTTATTTGCACAAAATAAAATCTGTATTGAAAAATAGCAAATAGTTGCTTCGTCTAATACCTGCTTTAGCCTCTCTGTTTTTTATGAAACTTTATAGAAATAGATGGTTAGCCTGCCGATACGCAATTTGTATGACAATAAAACTATCCCAAGCTTTGAAAAGGGCCTAAGTTCTTTATTTTAATAAACTGATATAACCTAGCAGTAAAAAGTTTATTTCAAATTATGTTGCGGTTACTTCAGCATGCCAGAATCTGTCCACAGTGATTTCACTCTTACTCGAGAGCGATACAAAATTGTATCACCATCAATGGCCTACAAATCACAGTTGTTGATAATAAAAGCGGACTCTTATACTGCCCATAAAAGCAAAAGAGTCCCATATGAAAATGTGCTCACAGTTGAGAAAATTGCAAATGAAATTCTAATCTTGAATTTATAGCAAATAACTATGATTTGACTAAAAGTATGTTTTATTCAACTATATGTTCATGAGGTGAAGCTTTATGTATTTCCATGAGTTCTAAAACATTTCCAGGCTTGGAAATAAAAGATGGGACTCGTTTGCCTTTATTTTTTCCTATATATACAAAAAATAAAAGCATATCTGTCTCCACACATTCTAAGACGGCCACGGCATTTATTATTATTCCTTTTTGTGTCTACCATGTGAACAGTCTATTTTGACCCAACATTTTTGGACCATACAATTGCAATATAGCGATTTGGTTTTAACGGATTGTAGCATGAACCGGTGCATGTTATTTATCAAAGAGCAACTACAGCTGATAGACGAAAGCTCGTTAGACATAGAGTCTACAATTAAATTCCTTGAGAGCCCACAAAAAATTGATACAGACGGTAAGGCCACACTCCTGAACACTTTTTTTGAAGTAGAATACTTCTCTCAGGAAGTTCGGCTACATAGGGATGTGAAATGAAAATCTAAAACCGAAAAAAGTGAAAAATATGTCCAATTTCAAATGCTAATAAATCGGTTAGTATTCGATGGATTTCCTTCGTTCTTGCAGCAATAGACTGGAAAATATTCTAAGATTCTTCCCAAAATAAGATAATTGTAATTTTATTATTCAAACTATTGTACTATTTAAAATAGTCAAGCCTTGTCAAAACGAAAAATTCGACCTCTGATTGGTCGTTTTATGCTTGCTTCCCAAGCAGGGTCGACAGGATCATATACCTTGCATTTGAAAACATGCTATTTGACCTATATAAGAGCATGTTTCAGCTGGAGCCGCTCATAATAGTTCTAGACAGCGACAACAGCAGTCGTTCTTCCTCAGCAGCAGCACTAGCCCTGTGGTTGGTCACAACGTCTCAGGAGCAGCGCGGTTTTTCTCAGCGTGTGTCGCCAGACAGCCATTATTCCCCCCGTGTTGGGGAAACATGAAGATTGCCATCGGGAAATCCAATGTTGGAAATCAAAATGCCTTTTTCAAGGCAAATGAACAAGTCATTGAAAGTTAATAATTTTTGTCAACGCAAGCAAGCATTCTGTGTTGCATCCTAGCAATTTAAATCTGTCGCACCCGTCGAATTTACTGACTGTAAAATAGCTTCCACAGTGCATGTTGTCCGTGTATCTTAATTCCCCCAATGTTAGGGCAGCTCCAAAGTTGTAATCATTAACCGATTTTGTACCGCAAAATGCTTTTTTCAAGGCAAATAAACAAAAAACACTGTGCTACAAATGAAAAAAAAAAGACAAGAACTTCTGAAGTGACCTAGTGTAGGTTGTAGGTCTTGTTGAGTGTAACATTCGCTCATACTATAAATTTTCCAAACACCTTCAAAATCTGAAGTTATGGTCAAAATACGGTTTTTTGGACCTCAGCGAATATAATTTTTTTTTAACTCAGTCATTTGTAAACCGATTTTCAATATTAAAGCAGTTTTAGAAAGAAGACAAATAGAGCTTTCAAAATATATACAGGTTTGTTCTAATTTCAATAAAACATGTTAAGTTATTTGAGTTTATATCCAATTTTATACTTTTTCGCGCAATTTTTCTATTTAATTTTGAATTTGCCGTCTATTTTTGTAAGAAACATACCAGTGCATGTTGTCCGTGTATCTTAATTCCCCCAATGTTAGGGCAGCTCCAAAGTTGTAATCATTAACCGATTTTGTACCGCAAAATGCTTTTTTCAAGGCAAATAAACAAAAAACACTGTGCTACAAATGAAAAAAAAAAAGACAAGAACTTCTGAAGTGACCTAGTGTAGGTTGTAGGTCTTGTTGAGTGTAACATTCGCTCATACTATAAATTTTCCAAACACCTTCAAAATCTGAAGTTATGGTCAAAATACGGTTTTTTGGACCTCAGCGAATATAATTTTTTTTTAACTCAGTCATTTGTAAACCGATTTTCAATATTAAAGCAGTTTTAGAAAGAAGACAAATAGAGCTTTCAAAATATATACAGGTTTGTTCTAATTTCAATAAAACATGTTAAGTTATTTGAGTTTATATCCAATTTTATACTTTTTCGCGCAATTTTTCTATTTAATTTTGAATTTGCCGTCTATTTTTGTAAGAAACATACCACAAATACACTATTATTCCGAAAGTATATTCAATTCCGTATCAAATAAAAGTTTTGTGGAAATCGGTTGATATTTGGCTAAGTTATATATTTTATAAAGAAAACCAAAATTTTTGGCTTCTATCGCACATTTATTTCACGGTGCTACAAATGATGAAAAAATGCAAAAACTTTCGATGTGACTTAGTGTGGGTTGTAGCTTTAGTCAAAAGTTACTTGCGCATTTACTTGAAGTTTTTCAAATACCCCAAAAATTATTAGTTATGGTCAGAACCCTGTTTTTTACCTTAGCTCACATTTTCATGTTTATTACGGTTATTTTTCAACCGATTTTTTATATTTAGGCTGTTTTGGAAAGGCGAAAAATAGAACTCTTGGAACATATAAATATGTCTAAAGAGTGTACCTATATGTGATGAATAGTTTTAAATAAAATAAGATGATTTATATTCAACAAAATAAGATAGTTTTTTTTTCAAATTTTACCTATATGTGATGAATAGTTTTAAAATAAATAAAATACCGCACCGCAATCAAATTCTGTTGTAGTTGTTCTTATTTTTACTTTTAATTTATTTAGTAAACTCCCCACTGTAGGGGCAGCGCAAAGGCTGCGATCAGCATGACCAACTTTGAATAACAAACTGCCCTGTTAGACCGCATTCACAAAGACAGTTAGTTCGACTATGCAGAGCTAATATGAAGTCGATTCAATCAATCAGCAGTAACAGAATTCCGTCGTCTCCCAGTTGCCAAGTTGCAACATGATGCAACACGCAACAGCGAGCAAACGAAATCGCTTGATGTTACAAACCGCAATAAGATACGGGTTAAAACCGTTGCGTGTGTGAGAGCACCATCGGTGTTTATTCGCTGGATACAAAAATCAAATGCGAATTGTGGAATAATTCGTCTAAAGAACATAAGGAAATGGTAAACCTGAACTGAAAGGCGTTGCCTATTACGTAGCACCCTTCGGCTATAAAAATGTGTTTCTGGGAAAACTAGCTACATTCATTAGTCGGAAGGTGAACTGGATGGACCGTCCACAACGTTGACAGCAGTAACAGCAGATATCGGCACTCAGCAGTAACAGACCATAGCAGCGGGTCGCGCCTATGGCTGCCTTCAAATTAAACAAATCACTTGCCCTGTGGTTGGTCACCACGTCTCCGGCCTCTGCCAGGCTGAACGCCAACGCGAGTGATCGGGCGAGATTTTTGCGGTACATCAGCCGGCACTTCCTCTAATGGAAAAGTAGGATCATTTTGCTTAGAAGAATATTACTGTCGGTAATATTACAGAGCTGCGATCATATCCGATATGGAATTGAACAATTGTTCTTTTGAGGACAAATAAAACACTTAATTTGAAGAGTTAATAGCTTTGGGTACCAGTAGCAGTATGGTAACAACCTCAGCGGTAGGTGCAGCCGGTTCTTCCCTAGGGCCGATGTAATAAGGAAGTAAATGGAAGCGGCACGGCGAAACAGTTCGGGTGTTCTTAGACGCGCGTCATTTTTCGTACGATAGCGGCGGTATTAGCAGTAGATGCATTTGCCAACACTTACTCCAGTAAAGCCGTGTCTAATTTTCAATGCGAAAACACCTTTCTATTGTGTTGGCCGTGCGCATTAGGCCTCTGCCAGGCTAAACGCGATAACCGGCGCGAACCGATACGCCGGCCGTAGGTTAATTTACAGTCGTAAGTAGAGCTGTGTAAAAGTATTCTACTTCAACCTTGCGGTCGTGGCTTTGCACACAACCCTCCTGTGATTTTTTCTACTCATCCCAGATGTGAAGAAGAACTTCTGGAAACAGTTGCCAGAAAAAAACTTCATTCTACTTTCGATTTTCTTCGAGAATACAAATAAGTTTTATTCAGTTTTATTGTCTCTAAGTTATTTTTTATGAACCTTGCAAACGTGAACTGTATTTTCAATAATTCAAGTCAACGATATTTGTATGTACACTCTTTTTTTTTTTAACTGATAACAAATGTGAAATGTTCTTTTTGAAAGACAATGAATTATATATATATATATATATATATATATATATATATATATATATATATATATATATATATATATATATATATATATATATATTTATTTGGCAGAGCTGTATGCCACCACGGGTCGGTATTTGGCGATTACCGTAGGCCACGGAAGTGCTAACTGCAAGAACGCAGTCCCGGACCATCAGCGAGAGCTAGCCTAGGTTGTGGTGAGACTCAGGCATTGGGCCGCCGAATTCTCACAAAAGCCACATTATCCGGAAGCAGCTCTGACGGAGCGAATAGTGCCGCTCCCACCACCCAAATGCACTAATTCGCCCATTGGGATTGATGCCAGTAAGTTCCCAATTACGGTAACTGGTCGCAACGCCATATGATAAGAGTCGGATTTCGTTTTCGTACCACGATTCTGGGCTGGCACCTGCGCCGAGCTCCCTTAGTAAGGTCGTGTGACAACGGCTTGAAACGGCGAGACAACAACCGGTGCAGGGGTCTCCGTCCCGTAAAACCTGGCAGGCCTTCCAGTACGTTCCAAATTCATTGCCCGGTGGTAACCGGGCAGGAGTGGGATCAGATGTCCTTTCCTGACTTGCGCCGGTCGGGGGTGTCATAGTTGCTCATAAGGCGCTATGGCAGCCGCCCCTAGCCATGGCCTCACTGCTTCGGCATAGACTACCATGGGACCAGATAGGCGACCACTCCAGTATGGATAAGGATAGCGGCTGGAAGGGGGACCCAATTAACAAGAATGAATATTGAAAAAAATGAAGATCAACAATTGGGCGCAGATGGGTTGAAAAACCCGTTTGCACGAGGAGGCATCCAGAGGTCTCCGCCGAGAAAGGCGGAGATGGATGCAGTAAAGGACGCCTGCGAAGACGGCAAAGGCAGTACGCCTACCGGATCGACGCAAGACATCGCAGTGGCTGGTCCACTGTTGATAAAGGCGGTCGGAAGACAGCGAGACACGCTACCGAAGGTAGTAGCGCTGTCGGAGCAGCTCGATGCCATAATCGAGTTTGCGAAAAGTCGCACCAACACGACGAAGTACCTGAAGCAGGCTCTCTACATGCTTCGGTCCTCCGTCGATGCTGCGAAGAAGGAGCACGCCGAGCTCAAGGCAAGAGCGGTGGCTGCAGAGAAGAATGCAACGGAGGTGACCGGAAGGGCGACGAAGTCGGTCCAAACGGACACCTGCACGTTTGCAGCGGTTTGCGCCTCCGGGTCAGCCGCAAAAAGAGCAAGGCAGTCTCCGGGGGAAGCCCCCGAGAACAGCAAGAAACGGTTGGTTGTGCTAAGCCCGCGAGATAGCACACCAACGGCCTCCAAGTCCGCCGAAAAGTCTGCCGAAGTGGCAGCTACGGGAAACCCTTGGGTTACCGTGGGAGGAAGGAAGCGCCAAAAAGACAGCAAGCGCAACGACGAGAAGGCGACAAATCGTCCAAAAATGGGAAAGAAGGCGCGAAGCAGGGGCGACGCCCTCATACTCAAGACGGAGGGGTCCAAGTACTCCGAAGTCTTGAAGAAAATGAGAGGCGAAACCCAGCTCAAGGATCTGGGAGCGGATGTGCGGACCATCCGTCGTTCTCGCACCGGCGAGATGATCCTTGAGCTCCGTAAGGATGCTAAAAACAAGGGCGCTGCCTACAAGACGGTAGCCGAGCAGGTCCTCGGGAAAGATGTGCAAATTCGGGCACTCACCTCAGAGGTGACTCTCCAGCTCAAAAACCTGGATGAAATCACCGAGAGGTGCGATATTGCACAGGCCCTCAAGGAGAAGTGCGGAGTGGAAGTAGCCACTGAGGTAATTCGCCTCCGAAAGGGTCCAGCGGGGACCCAGGTGGCCACTTTCCGGCTTGCATCGGCCGATGCAACTCTGGCCCTGAAGACAGCCAAACTTAAGGTTGGCTGGTCAGTATGTCCCCTGAGCATACTCCATTAGCCGGACGTTTGTTTCAGGTGTTTCGAGGGAGGACACAAGTCCTGGACCTGCAAGGGGCCCGATAGGAGCCAGTTATGTAGGCGTTGTGGTGGTGCTGGCCATAAAGCTAAAGACTGCGGGGAGCCTCCCAAGTGCTTGGTATGTACTGGAAAACGGGACGCCAAGCACTTTATGGGAGGCCCACGGTGCCCAGCCGGTAAGGCGGCCACGAAACCACGGGCGTGAGGGTGACACAATTGAACCTGAACCATTGCTATGCGGCACAGCAGCTGCTATACCAAGCAGCGTCTGAGTCGCGGTCGGACATCGCAATCGTATCGGACCCCTACTGCATTCCTCCCGGAAACGGTAATTGGGTTGCAGATAAGTCCAGTACGGCGGCCATATGCACGACCAGCAAGTTCCCGGTTCAGGAGGTTGTGTCAACCTCAAATGAAAGATACGCGGTTGCCAAGGTGGACGGAGTGTTCTACTGCAGTTGTTATGCTCCGCCGCGTTGGTCTATCGAAAGGTTCACCCAGATGGTCGATTTGTTATCTATGGAGCTGACGGGACTAACACCCTTAGTAGTGGCGGGCGACTTCAACGCTTGGGCTGTTGAGTGGGGAAGCCGCCGCACGACCCGGAGGGGTCAGATCTTGTTGGAAGCTTTGGCAAAGCTCAACCTAGATCTGGCCAACGTTGGAACCAAGTGTACATTCAGCAGAAATGGTGCGGAGTCGATCATCGACGTGACGTTCTCCAGCCCAGGACTGATCGTGAACTGGAGGGTAGACGATGGCTACACCTATAGTGACCACCAGTCGGTCTGCTATAGCGTAGTCCAGAACGTGAGGCGGCAGGCGACGGGTAGAGCCAATACTCCGACCGTCCGCGGGTGGAAGACATCGCATTTCGATGCCGAGGTATTTGCAGAAGCAATGAGAAGAGAGCGCGAGGGGGGCAGTTGGCTCCGCCCGAGTGCTGACCAATTAGTTGCCACATTATCACGGGCGTGCGACGCCACCATGCCTAGGACCCGCCAACCTAGGAATGGTAAGTCACCGGTATACTGGTGGACCGACGCGATAGCGGACCTCCGTAGCGCGTGCCTCCGTGCAAGACGGATGTTGCAACGTGCACGTACCGATGCACAGAGGGTAGAGCGCCGTGTAGTATTCGGATCTGCAAGATCGGCGCTTAAAAGTGCGATAAAGGCGAGCAAAAGGGCCTGCTTCGATAGGCTATGCGCGAGTGCCAATACGAATCCGTGGGGCAACGCCTACAGAGTCGTAATGGCGAAGACCAAAGGCGTGTTGGCGCCTGCAGAGCGATCACCAGCGATGCTGGAGCGCATCATCGAGGGACTCTTTCCACGACACGAGCCAAATCCTTGGCCTCCGGTTGCTGAGTCTCACGTCCGACGTTCCAGTATCTCAGACACAGACCAGGGATGGTCGGCCAACCTGCCGGGCATCCAATCCGTGAGAGACGGCAGCCGTGCAGAGGTTGTGGAGGAGGTAAGGGTTACGAATGAGGAACTCATCGTGATCGCCAACTCCCTAAAGGTGAGCAAGGCACCGGGACCGGATGGAATCCCGAACTTGGCCATCAGGACGGCCATGAAAGTGGCCCCTGATCTATTTCGAGCAGTCATGCAGAAGTGCCTGGATGACTGCCTCTTTCCGGACAGGTGGAAGCGACAGAGATTGGTGCTGTTGCCGAAGGCTGGGAAACCGCCAGGGGACCCATCGGCATACAGACCTATCTGTCTGCTGGACACTACGGGCAAGGTGCTTGAGAGGATTATCCTCAACAGACTGGTGAAGTACACAGAGGGTGTAAACGGTCTGGCAAGTAACCAGTTCGGCTTCCGGAAAGGTAGATCCACGCTGGATGCTATTCTCTCTGTCACCAAGACGGCAGAGGTAGCACTCCAGCGTAAGAGTTGGGGCATTCGCTATTGCGCAATCGTCACGCTTGACGTGAAGAATGCATTCAATAGCGCCAGTTGGGACTCCATAGCGCTCGCGCTTAGGAGCATCCACGTACCGGTGTCGTTGTACAAGATTTTGGAAAATTATTTCCAGAATCGGGTACTAGTTTACAACACGGAGGAGGGTCAGAAGTGCGTCCCAATCACCGCAGGGGTACCGCAAGGTTCCATCCTGGGCCCGGTGTTGTGGAATGTCATGTATGACGGGGTGTTGAAACTAAAGTTCCCTGTAGGGGTTGTGATCGTCGGTTTCGCAGACGACATCACGCTAGAGGTCTACGGCGAGTCGATCGAAGAGGTCGAGTTGACGGCCGCGCACTGCATACGCAAGGTCGAAGACTGGATGCACTCTAGGAAACTGGAGTTAGCGCACCATAAAACGGAGGTTACGGTTGTGAACAACCGCAAATTAGAGCAACAGGCGGTGGTCAGAGTCGGTGACTGCACCATTACCTCAAGGCGTTCCTTGAAGCTCTTGGGGGTTATGGTTGACGATAAGCTCACATTTAAGAGTCACGTCGACTATGCCTGTAAGAGGGCTTCAACGGCCGCTGCAGGACTATCTCGAATGATGTCCATTAGCTCAGCGGTATATGGCAGCAAGCGTAAACTTCTTGCCAGCGTGGTTTCGTCCATACTTAGGTATGGTGGGCCAGCGTGGTCCAAAGCGTTAGGTACCAACAGTCATCGTCGAAAACTGGAAAGTACCTACAGGCTCATATGCCTGAGGGTTGTGAGCGCGTACCGTACAGTGTCATACGACGCAATCTGCGTCCTGTCCGGCATGATGCCTATCAGCATAGCCATTAAGGAGGACGTAGAATGCTTCGATCAACGTGACACAAGGGGTATACGAGGCACCAGAAGGTCATTCTCGATGATCAGATGGCAGCAGGAATGGTCCAATTCCGCAAAGGGTAGATGGACGCATCGACTTATTCCGGACGTATCCGGATGGGTCGGGAGGCGCCATGGAGAAGTTAACTTCCACTTGACACAGATTCTGTCAGGTCATGGTTGCTTCAGGCAGTATCTACACAGATTCGGGCATGCGGGGTCCCCCATGTGTCCCGAGTGTGCGGATGCGGAAGAAACTGCTCAGCATGTCTTCTTCGTGTGCCCTCGTTTTGTGCATGCGCGGAGCGACATGATGGTAGTGAGCGGGCCAGACACCACTCCGGACAACCTAGTTCGGAAGATGTGTAAAGAGCCAAACATTTGGAGGGCGGTTTGTACAGCCGCCTCTCAAATAGTTTTAGAATTGCAAAACAGGCGACAGGTTGACCACCGACACGCCAGTGTTAGCTAACGGCCAGTCTCCAGGTTAGTTAGCTAAGTTAGCAAAGAGATCTATAGAACCAAGAGGGTGCACAGAGCACAAAAGCCGCTCCCCGAAGCAATACCTAGCGGTGGTCCCGGGGAGTATTATGGGCTAGAGACTGGAGGGGTTTTAGTGGGTCCGGTCACTGATTCAAACCAACCCCACACTCCCTGAGGTTGGTCACCTCAGGGGTTTGGATGCAAATTTCCCCCTCCACCTGAAACAAAAAAAAAAAAAAAATATATATATTTATATATATATAAATATATATATATATATAAATATATAAATATATATATATATATTTATATATATATATATATTTATATATTTATATATATATATATATTTATAAATATATATATATATTATAAATATATATATATATATATATATATTTATAAATATATATATATATA